>NC_090437.1:319164283-319504997 GCF_031143425.1 Pleurodeles waltl | reverse complement strand
GTAGTTTACAGAAGCATTTGAAACCCCCCAGCAAACGGTTGAAACCCCTCAACCAACCCAGTTGGGTTTATGCCAGGAGTACAGCATCCTCTGCAAAGAGGAGTGATGGAATTTCCTCTCCTCCAGTTGTTGGTATGTCTAAGTTTAGGTCTGCGAAGAACCTTCCCACATCATTTGTGTACTGTTTGAATAATGTGGGATCTAGTATGCAACCTTGCCAGACTCCTGTATGGACTGGGAAATCTGATTTAAATTCCCACTTTGTTCTATATCTGACTCTGTCTTGCACTGGAGCTGTTGTAATGCAGCCAGGAGATTTCTAGTATCCCCTCGCTTCTCGGGATGGTTCAGTGAGAGGATCTGTCACGCAAGTCAAAGGCTGCTTATAGATCAATGAATACCATGAACAAGGTGGATTTCCTCATAGCTGTGTATTTAATGCACTTAAAGTACAATCTCATTGACTGCTCAGTCCCAGCTTGTGTCCTTTCTCGTCCACGCGAGACCAGTTCTTTAATAGGTACAATAGACCACTGCACTTTCCAATTTACCTAACAAAGCATGCTCCTCATCTTCCTACCGCTCTAGAATCTCCTCCCAGACAACTTTCACCCTCATTATTGGCAGTGAATGACATTTCAGGGTAAGAAGAGACAATGTGGCAAAAGTGGACTTACCTTGTTTCCACTTTCAGCAGGAACTGCAGTTTGGCATGCATTTGGCACTTCTCCTATTGGTCTATCTAACTCCAGCTTTTTTTTGATCTATGACCATACCAAAAACAATATTTTAGATATGCGTCTGCAAGTTAACTTCCAGTCTGATCTCCTTATAATCTCCTTTGCTTGGTCCCTTCCCACTCTACCCTCTCTATTTACTCTGATCTCACCTCGAGCAAAGGGATATGATCTAAAAGATGTGTAATTTCCTGTTATAGACAACTCCTAATTCACCTTTTCTCAATGCTGTCTGCAGCCAGGAAAGTGTGTCATTTGAAGCTGCTGGATACTGCAGCTCACGTCTGCGTGGAAGAGTGGAGCCTTTGTGTACTTTGTTCAAACAGTGCATCCACTACTTATCAACAGCATTTGCACAAAGGCACCATCAGCTGGCATTCTAAAGAGGAACCCAGATGGTCTCTAACACTATGTGTACCCTGTACTAAAAGGCTTCACGAGGGTGCACCAAACGTGCACCACCTCACGGCTGGCACACAATCAGTACATCGCTGCATAGGATCTTTTCTCATTCGCATGCTTTTGCAATATGAAAGCTCTATTTAAATACCAATATAATATGGAGTATGAGCTTGATTTGCTTGAGGTTCATGCCCTGTTGCAAGTGAAACAATATTCACACTCAAATACACACCCACTCCTAGAGAACTCACATACTCAGAATTATATGAGGCCTTATAGCCCCTCCCATATAATTTAAACATGTAGCCCCTGACACATGAGTGTGAGCATTCATTATTGTGGTATGTTTACCACGTGTGTGCTAGCAGTTGCTGTAGCTTGCCCTAGCTTCTGCATTGTTCCATATTAAGGGAAAATGTCACAGTGCTGTGACATCCTATGTGACACTCTTGTGTAGGCAAGACAGAGTCCATGTTCCCCGTCACCATAGACCACTTTAGCAGCATCAGATTCACAAACTCTTGCATCTCTCACAATGAAGCAATGATCTTCCAAAACTGCAGATGCACACTGTAAGTCAGTGATGCCATTTCTAAGCGATACTCTACAAGTACCAGGGATGGTCACCAAATGCAAGTAAGAAGCATGAAACAAGAAGGATGATCGACGTATGCCAAGGATGACAACTATATGTCAGAGATGATCACCGTATGTCATGGATTCCTATTACTCTCTGAAGCGGTATTGTGAGTGAAAAGTAATGGACTTGAATATGTCCTGGAAAATTGTTACTGGTTGAAATTTTGCAAGTGTTTCACTCATCACCTTTGTGTTTTCATCAGTGTGGCACCTTAAGCGTGACTGGTGTGTGCACATGTGAGTCTCGTGCTCCCTATACCCCAGGACTCATTCTATACCTCTGTGAACTGAAACACAAGCAGCCCAAGACTGGTTTCTCCCTTGTTAGGGCTCATCAGTTGGATATAGCTTGGTGCCAGTGGAACAGTATACATGAGACCTCCATTCGCCAGGCCATTATTATGGCCTGGCAATTTGGGCTGGACTGTTCCGATTGGAGCAGGGTCAACACTGATTTTCACATGGCTGGCTCCAAAGTGACGTGGCATGGTGTGCTAAATAACCGTGGATTGGGATGCGGCCCGAGTGATTACTAGTGGCAGAGATTAACTTAAAAATTCCATCCATCACTTTTTTGTATACTTCAGTGTGATACTCTAAGAGGGACGGATATGCCGAGTTGTGGGTCCCATCCATACTGTGCAATAGGAACCAAGCTATACCAGACTGATGAGCCCTAATAAGAGCGAAAGCAGTCTTGGGTTGATTGCATTCCGGGTCAGGAGGGACATGGCCTGGCAGCTCGGGCTGGGCTGGTCCTATTGAAGCAGGGCCAACACTGATTTGCATATGGCTGGGTCCAAACTTAGGTGGCATGGTGTGCAAAATATGGATGGACTTGGGTGCGTCCCCTGTAATTAATTACCAGTGGTTGAGAGTAATTCAAGCATTCTACCCATCACTTTCTCGTATACTTCAGTCGTACCATGTAAACCTCTTGTGTAACCTTCACTAGCCAACTCCATTTGCCACCTCTCGCCATCATCAGAAAGACATCCTTCTTCCTGGTTCATTCATCTCTGTATAACCTGTTATAGTAACTAGCGCCTAAGTAATACCCTGAAGTCAAGTCACGTTCCCCTCCTTTTTCTTTGGCTTAATTACAGAGCACCACATTTAGAGAACACTTTTAATGTGATAGAGAAAATGAAACCCGTTTTTTTCAGTTCTGTGCCAGCGCTCTCCAAGCCATGAATGAGTGAGCTTTCACAGGTGCAGAATGGGCCCGTTCTTTACCTCAGACCAAACTGCCCGCGCTTTTTTAGGGGAGGGCACCTTACTAGAAGTATGTGGCAGTTTTTCAAAGGGAACTGTTATGCTACACTTCACAGTTTATCCAATGTCAGCATTAAAGATAATCCGATAAACCAGGCTAGGATAGCTTCAGATGGTTGTTTCCTTAAATACAAGGAAGTAAGGGCCATATGTACAAAAACTTTTTCCCATAGACACAGAATGGGTAAAAACCTTTGTTACATCTGGCCCTAAGTGCCTTGCGATCAGACAGGCCTTGATTAAAGTGCCATTGTTGTAATGTTACAAATTCTGCCATCGGTATTCCTCCACATTTCCACAAGTCCACCCACATTTGAGAAAACTTTTAACGCTGAATACCTCGAAAACAAAGTACAAACGTTATTTACGTCTATGGAAAAATATAATCCATTTTTGAATTAAAAACAAGGCTTCCTGCATAGAGATTTATGTAAACAGCAGGGTGCGTCCTTCTACACAAAACTAATCATAGCTACCTCACCTGCACATGACTTCTTCCATCTATCCCAATGTAAATTGTAAAGATTCCGTATACAATTAGGCTGTAGCAAACCAACCGACGTTCACAATTTAAATACTCATAATTCCCAAATATAAAGACGTAATTTAGCATTTTATAATTATGTATCACCTAAACTTATGATATTATTTCAAATAACAAATATTTGCCTTATCGTACAAAAATCAGATTTTTAGTTAGCTATTTACAAATGGGCAGAAACACTATATAATGAAACAATAATATAATATGCACACTAGTCGTTATTGACAATCTTTAAGTCATAAGGGCGTCAAAACCCAAAAAATCTATTTTAACAATTTTTCAGTTGCAGAAGTGATCTGTCCTCAAGGTTCACCATCCTTGTACATAACTGATAATTTTCACTGTATAGATATGCACGTTTCGCCCATCCTCGAGCCTGTCATTATTCTGGTCAAATAGTCCCCTCAGCAAGCTTCCTTAACCATCGAGTACATAAATAAAGCAGTAATAAGGTACGGAAAATACTCACGGCCTCATTTAGACCTTGATTTTAGCACTGTATTTTTCCTCAGTTTTACGAGTGAAGCATTTTTTATGATTGATGAGTTAATTTCTCCCCTCACTTTCCTGGCAAACACCATTTATTCCCAACATGTGGCTTTGGTACTGCACAATTGGTCTACTTTTGATGGGATTGACAGGTGGTTCCCTTCCGCATAGGCAGCTGTCTAGGGGGTACATTCTGGTTTGTCTATGGTGATCATGTATTGGTTTAAAGCAACCAGTTGAAATATGAGGAAACTGTAGACTATCCTTAAATAACGTTATCATGCCCCGTTAACCTAACCATGACAAATCGAGATTCTCAAGGGTAAGCTCTAGGCATCTGCTGAACAAGCAGTGACAGTTTTACCAGCCTATTTCGGCGTTAGGTTAAAAGCACAGTCTCTGTTTTGGCAGCAAGAGACGGGGTGGGGGGGTTGCAGTAGTTTTAGGGGCCAGGGTGCGGGTTGGGGTAGTTTAGGTTTTAGGGGTGGGGTGGGGTGGATGTTGGGGGTTCGCAGTAATTTAGGGGCGGGGTGGGGTGTTTGGGTGGTTTTAGGTTTTAGAGGCGGGGTGGGGGGTTGGGGTAGTTTTTGGGGCTGGGGTGGGGGGCCGAAGGTGTTGCATGCTGGAACCATACATGCCATTCCACGCATGCCTTTACCAGTAATGCCTTTACAACGAAAAATCGTTATTAAGGCATTCGTGGTAAAGGCATTAGTGGTAACAACACGATCGTTGTTCCGACCGTGTTATTCAGGCATGCGTTGTCCCGACATACATTCGTTTACATGACTTTTTTCGCCTAAATGACATTTCCCAGACGTCAAATTAAAGTTGGTGAATGCTCTCCATGTCGAAGAAAATCCTTGTGCATTGTTTCTTTCTGGGATCACAGAGATCCCTTGTTTCCCTTTTCCCTCCCCCTGTCCTACCTATTATTTCCTCAATGAATCCTCTCTTGATGACTCTTCCTATAACATATCTGTTCCTGTCTTCTTCTTTTTCAACTTTGTTTTTTTTCTTTACCTCTGTCCTCTACTCCTGCCTAGATGCTTGTACCTTCTTCCCACCTGAATCCTTTTACTTTCACCATTACCTATTCCCCAGTTTCTCAAATTCTGCCTATACATACCCACGTGTCTAAACTGTTACATATACAATTTCCCTATATGGTTCTATCTCCACTACTGCTACGTATCTACTAGTACCTTTACCACTCTCTACAGCATACATTACCCTTAGCTAAATCTTAGTATGTCTATTCTTACATTTGCATTTGTGCATCTCTCCTGCCAGTACCATAGAATTATTTAAATGAATTCGGTTACATTTCAATAAAATATTGTTACATTTATTATTAAATTCAAAATAGTATAATAAAATATTTTATAATTAAATAATAAACATGTACATGTTTTTATATATTTTATTACATGAAATTACATTTATTTTTTTAACTATTTTAAATTATTTTATTTACTTTGACATTCTTTTCTGTAGGGTTTTATTTTAAGACCCTACCTCCATTATTTTCCATGGGAACCCATTGCAGCGGTTGTCCATGTGTGGTGCTGGACTTACTGCTGCTTCGTTTAGGCAGTAGTAACTTACATTCCGATTTTGTGAATAAGCAAAAAGTAGTACTCAGAAGTCATGTGGTGTGGATGGTTTTGTGTCAGAAAAGGACTCTAGGCAGGTTAGAGTCATTTTCTTTTACTCTAACCTGCCTAACGTCAGTTTTTGGTTCAAAACCCCCTTCTTCCATACCGCCAGCTCCACCCGACTACCGTCATTTTTTTTTACGCCAGCCTACCCTGTGCACCGGCTTGCACCATTCCATAAGTATGGTGCCCGGTTTGTGCACAGAGATGGTGCAAGCCGGTGCTAAACGTTTTGATGCAAAACACACAAGGTGGCTTTTGTGTGCCTTAGTACATACCATATGTGGATGTGCACTGCCTAGCAACTACATGCGTCATGCAGGTGCAAAGCAAGCTCATAGTAAATATGCCCCTTGGGGCCTGATATAAAGTTTGGAGGGCGGTGTAGTGTCAGTCGGATTGGGCAGGCCATTATCTCTGCCCACCAACTTTCGAGATGATCACAGGCCATGCAACACCCTGCATATTGAAAGGAACTGCCTTCACAGAGGTTTCTTTCAATGGACTAAAACCTTGGTGTATGACCAAAGTCATTTCTGATAGTCGACCACCACACTAGTGTCAGTTTATTTGTTTTTCACAAAGAACTAATGACACTTACACCGTGGGATTTTTTCTCAGGGTCCGAGTGTCATTATTGTTTTTTCTGTCCCTCACACTGGGTCTTTCCTGGTGGTGATGGAGAGGACAAAAAGGCATTACACAGCCAATCCTAAACCTGGGCAGATAATGTAATGTCTGTCCTCCGAAGGCCCATATTCTGGTGGTCTCTACTCTAATGGCCCGTAATCCATCAGCGTAGAAACCACCAGAATGTGTGGTAATCCATCAGACCAACACGGGCCCCGTCAATGGAATACTTAAAGTTCCCTATTTCTAACTGCGGCGCGTGGACCGAGGGTTTGACAGGCAGCGTACTCCATTGCATTTGCAACAGAGTACTCTCTCTGCCAGACTCTAAAGCCGGCTCTATATTTCTAAATTTCCTATACCTGCCATACCAGATTAAAAATGGTTAACTACTATGCCTCAAAGAATAGAAAGACAAGCCATGAAGGCACGAAAAAAGCATGAAGAGAGAGATGTTCTTGGCCATTTAAAAGAAACCCAAACACAAAATAACTCTATTCTATTAGATAATTAAAATTATGAGTCAGAAGGTATAATTTTCAGCACAGCTACCAATACATTAACCCTCGCACAAATGCAGGATGAGGCCAATGGGTGGCATGTATAAATGTTGAACACCAATATTACTCAGATATATGCATTTCAGACAGACAGCAAAACACTAACATTCCACACATTTATGCACTATTACACAATAAACAAAATAGCACATATCACACATTAATAACAACCCTTAAAGAAAAAAAGCAATCACTACCCTCCCAAAACAGCTATGGAGTTTGACAAGACAATGATACAACCAGTCTTTAAAATCTTTAAAATATACCCTCATACAACAGTACAGGGATATTTTCCATTTTAATCAAGCTATATAGAGGCATGAACAACAATCCAACTTAAGAATTGACTTTAAACAAATAGTCCATTTGCTTAACTTTCAGCCCTGGCATATGTTCCACCAACTGAAGTAACAAAATATTACAACATACTTACAGAATCACCCATGGTATATAGGTGTAATCTTTATTTCAGCAATAGGAAGTGCCAGTGTTTCAAACACCTACAGGCATTTGTACAAGATAAGCCATAAACCACCTTGGGAATAGCAACGTGGAATGTTAATGATGAAGTGCTAAATAAGTTATCTCTTGCTTTAAATATCACCACATCTGCAGAGTAGATTGAGACCAGGTGTAAGAACAGGCACAGGGAAGCTATTTAGTATCTCTGTTTCTCTCTCTGTCCCATTCCCCTTCTCCAGAGTTTACTGCTAATCACCATGTTATCCTTTACATAGTTATCAATAGAGTCAGGAAGGTGAGGAGATTTACACCACTCATATTGTTTTTAGATTACCACATGAGGGCACACAACATAGTATAGATCTCTTCAAACAGCAATAGCACCCTACACAATATGAACCCTCGTGTTGCCTCCCTCTCTGTAAACAGACTGGAATCATATCTTTGGGCTTAACCCACTGTTCCACATTTCACTGCTCTGATGCTAGGTTTGTGTAATTCAATTACTATATACATTCATAAATGTAAGAGAGAACTGTTATTATCTGGTTTGGATATATACAATATTCTACGCAACAATAATACTGCTTGTTTGTTCACCCTCTCTGGCTCACTCCAGTTCCATTAAATCACCCGTGTCCTAAGAAATGAGACACTGGTACACAAGCCTGTGGGTGAATATATGGACATTACTATACATCCACACAAAGGAGAAGGTCTGCTTACCAATCCCTACATCCAATGCTCCAATCTGCTGAAGAAGCAAAAACTTTAGCTTGAACTCCCAAAGTTTGGAAAGTGATGTGGCTACAATCTACACAGTGATCATTTTATGATGCCTGCTATCTCCAAGGAAATCCAAGTTACAATACACCTTTGGTAGATAGATGTTTGCCATGGGACTACACAAAAGCTACAAGAAAGATGAGCTTTGAAGCAATTTGCTCCCTCTATGCTTTTTAATGACAGTTTTGTATTTGAATGGCCAGTTGGCATGGTCCCAAGGCCACTGTTTCTGAATAAAAACTGGTCCTGTTTGATCAGTTTAGAGCTTAGCAGATGAAGGAATCCCGTACAGATGTTTAGAGAAGAGCCTGGACCAGAAGCAGGATACACTGAAGGAGCTGGAAACATGCCCTAGAATTGAGGAAATCTTTGCTATTGCATTCAGAAAGGCTAACGAAGTTAGGCCCAGATTTATGCTAAAGTGGAGCAGCGTGGTGCTGCACCACAAATATCAGCACCGTGCTGTGCCACTTTTGAAACGCAGGGGTGCGCTGTATTTAGAGGAATACGGTACACCCCTGTGTTTCCCCCTGCACTGGTGCTGAATTTAGCTAACTAGTGTCAACGCAGGCCTCCTTGCACCATAGTTCAAAGGTGTCTGCCTTGAGGGAATAGATTGTTTATGGCCAGGAAGGTAGACCTTCCTGCACATAAACAATCTATAATGTCAATTTGGCACTTCTATGTGTGATGCAAAATGCTGTGTGCTGCGCCATTTTGCATGATTGTTTATGTGCAGGAAGGTGTCCCTTCCTGCACATAAACAATCATCCATGGCATTTTGCTTCTTCCATGTGTGCTGCAGAATGCATAGAAAAAGCAAAAAACAAGGAGCAATAAAAGCATTCCTCCTCGTTTTGCCATGCAAACGCCACCCCTGATGTAGTGTTAGTTTGTGGCGCTGCCTCAGGTTTACGACAACTCGTAAATCTGAGGCAGTGTCAAAAGCAATGGGTGTTGTAGGGAACGCCCACAGCAACATCCATAGCACGCCCCCCTGATGCAGAAAACTGCGTCACAGGGGCCCATATTTACAGGGAGGCGTAACACCATAAAAAAGTGGCATTACACCTCCTTGTAAATATGGAGCAGTGCTTAGCGCCACTGGAGCATCACGAAAACTGATGCTCCGGTGGTGCCAGGGGCTCTTAAATTTGCCCCTTAGAATATCTGCCATATAAAGACTTTGCCTTAGTTCAGCCTAGAGTCCTGGTTCAGCCTTTGCATCTGCTGCTACGAGGAAGCTTTACTTTATAAAGCACTGTTAAAATTGTAGAACAGTGGTATCTACCCAGCCCAACCCCGGATTGCAACTCAACATTGCAATGAAGTGTATTGAACATTAGGACAACAGAAGGGCAGGGTGCACTATGACCACTGAGTTACTGGGGCCTGTCTGTCCTCAAACTAAAACTCCAGGGCCATGATCCATCTCTGGAGTGAGTGCACTGACAGTATATCCCCCTTGCTGCGGATGATTATAATTGTCTACTGCAGCCACACAGACTGAGGGGTATATTTATGCTTGTTCTGCGCCAAATTAGCATCATTTCTTTATGCAAATTCGGTGCAAAACTAACTCCATATTTATACTTTGGCGCTATGACCTTAGCGCCATATTTATCCTCGTGCTAAAATCACGCACGGGGAGGAGGGGTCAAATAATAGTGCAAAGCTTGTTTGCACCATTATTTAATGCCTGGGTCTGGGCAGGTGGTAGGGGACCTGTGGGCCTATTTCCATGGTAAAACACCATGGAATAAGCCCACAGGTACCCTCCCCAGGCCCCAGGGACACCCCAACCCACACCAAAGGGACAGCGGAGGATGGGGGACCCCATCCCAGGTAAGTATAGGTAAGTACAGATAAGTAAAAATAATTTAAGTGCCAATGGGGGTCCTGAAGTGCCCCCCCTACATGGCACTGGGTGCAATGGTCATGCCCACGGGGCCCTGGTCCCCTGTGCTGGCCATTGGGGTGTTGGGCATGACAACTGTCTTTTCTGAGACAGGAGTCATGTGGTATGGATAGTTTTGCGTGAGAAAATGATGCTAGGCTGGTTAGAGTCATTTTTATTTTACTTTAACCTGCCTAACATCATATGTTGGTGCAAAACCCCCTTCTCCCATACCACCACCCCCACCTGGCTAACATCATTTGTTTACGCTAGCCTACCCTTTGTGCCGGCTTGCACCATTCCATAAATATGGTGCCTGGCTGGTGCTCAGGAATGGTCCAATCTGGTGCAAAACGTTTTGATGCAAAACTGCGTTGGTGCAGTTTTGCACCAAAAAGTATAATAAGCCCCTGATTGTTAACATCATTCCGCCATTGATGTGCTGACTTCTCTGTAACTTCTGTGAATCTTATGTTGGGTGTACATCTATCCCAACACTTCCCAACTACTTTGACTTGGTTCTTCGGAAATGAGAGACCTGGACTGCCACCCATGTAACAGTCATTGTGACCGCTCCCCCCATGTGTGAGCACCAGAAAACAGGAGACGTCACTGACTCTTGGAGCACCCCACAGAAGGAATGGCAACTGGGGATGACAGATGGGTCCCCCAGGCAGTGCTGGAGCATCAGATCACCAGCTGCCTGCAGACCTGATCACTTGGTGCCTGCTTCAACAACACAAAGTAAGAATGAACACTGTGAACATGACATCTATCTAAAGAACAGATGCTGCACTTTATCTTTTTTTTTTTATTATACTAACACATAAAGTGTATCCAGCAAAACATGCAGAGACAAATATAACACATACCGAAATGCGTATTATCTGTAGATTCTCCCTCAGAGTATGGTTGTATTTTGAGTAATATGATTTACGTAGTGTTCTGCAGAAGGTGTAGAGCGAACCTCAGGCTAGGTAATGCTACTGAAAGAGCACTGTAACTGAAGGCAATGCTGATTGGCTACTTGAAACAACGAGCAATTTTGCTTCTGAATGCTAGGAGCCCTAGGCCTCTGGAGGAGAAACAAATTAAACTTGTGACTGTTCTGAAAAACACCAGTCAAGACACTATTCAAATGATTTGAGTGCGAGTCGTGAACTTCCTAGGATTCATCATGTCATGTTAATAGGCTTGAGCCGTACCACTATCATGGCAGTGACCTTAAGCAAGAAAGTTGAATAGGCACTTGAGCTTCTCCCTGACTTGCTACAAGGAGCTCCCAAGAATGGCTCAAGAAAAGGAATCAAACTCTTTCCAGATCTGACATTTGCACAATAGGAAGAGTGCAGGCTAATTCTGAGCTACTTGTCAGGCCAGCTCTCACTGACCTTAGCAGTGCTTAATTTCTGCTTGTTGTTTCCGGTGCTGAGCACAGGCACTTAGTTTTGAGGGCCGGGGCTTATTCTTCTACCTCAAGCATTTTCTGCAAGCAAAAGCCACATATGGGAAAGATGGATGAAGGGAAAAAAGAAAAGGCGTCACAAAGAGAGAAAGTAGAAAGCTGCAAGAGTGAGCTGAAGGGGCAGGGAGTGGCTTTTTATGGATTGAAGAGGCCCGAGACGGCTTCAGGATTACGCAGCCTGAGTATTTTGTGTTCGCACATTTAATTGCAGCAGCCGTGTTTTTGAGGAGGGCTTTGAGCACCGGCATGTTTTTATTTACAAATTAAGCACTGGACCTTAGGCATGATTCCAAAGTGCCTGCATAATGCTGATCCTGGTAATTTTTTTCTTGAGAATAGTCAAATTTATAGTGTTGTCATCTATGTCCAAGAATTCTCTATGGAATCAGTTGCCAAGATGCTGGATATAAAAGTTGTGTAGAAATTGCAAAATTCAAAGGGCAAGCACAGTGTTCATGGTTAAAAAGCATAGGGGCATATTTATATTCTGTTTGCACTGAATTAGCGTCCTTTTTTTAAAACTCTAATTCAATGCAAAACTAACTATATATTTATACTTTGGTGCTAGACCCATCTAGCACTAAATTTATGGAGATAAAGTCATTTTTTGAAAGTGGAGACCTACCTTACCTTAATGAGATGCAAGGTAGGCGTTCCTGTGCAAAAAATGACTCTATGGCCTTAACGCCATATTTAGGGGCATATTTATACTCTGTTTGCACCGAATTAGCATAATTTTTTTAAACTCTAATTCGCTGCAAAACGAACTCCATATTCATACTTTGGTGCTAGACCTGTCTAGCACCAAGGCCCTGATTTATACTTTTTTTGCACCGCATTAACATCATTTGTTGACGCAAAAGTGGCTCAAACGTACAAAATATTGGCCCTTATTTATACTTTTTGCTTCAAAACTGCACTAACTCAGTTTTGCACCAAAAAGTATAAATAAGGCCCATAGTGTCACATGGTCCGGGTTTGTGTGGACTAGCATGGCTTCCATGATGTTACTAAAACCAATGTTCCACCAAGAAGATGAACTTGAGATCCAGCTTGGTCCTGCAACATTTGTATTCTTCTTTAGTCTTACCAGTGGACCCTGGCAGATTGCGCTTAGCCATAGCACAAAGAAAATAATGGTATTTGGAACCCGATAGGGACATTTCCATTTAATTCCAGCTGGACTGAAGAATGCCCTCTCCACCTTTCAAAGATTAGTAAATGGTCTGGAGGACTTTTTTGTCACCTATTGAGATACCATATCAGTGTTCACAGCTAGCTTTACAGAGATCATCTGATGAGGGGCCTATAGGAGCCAAAGCAACCCAAATAGGTTAATTGTCTTATGGAATGTAAAGTGGTCTCTGATATTTTCAAGAATGCTGTGTGTGAAACCTCTGTGCTTTAGAAGCATGACTATGTAGTACACTCCTCTAGAATGTAGACTGATGCTGTAGGAATTCTGCCTTTTTTGTGTGAGCATCCCAGATTTTCCACCATTTGCTGGACCCACAATATTTGCCGGCTTTATCACTCTGTGCCCTCTACCCCTGCTCACCAGTTCTAAAGTGCCTGTACTCCCCATTTAAATACGGTCAAAGTGGCATATCCCTAATTTGTATTTTTAACTGACCTGTAAGTCCCTAAAATACAGTAGAAGGTATAGCCAAGTTATTGAAGTTAAATAGCCCCTTTTGACTGTAGCAACCATTGTGCCACCCTCTAAGCGATAGTGTAAAACATGACTTCTAGCCTACCATTGTATCCTGACTGTAGCAGTTTAAAAACTGCAATTCAATCTGTCCAACTAAATCCTTTTGACAGGTGAGAACCTGCCTTTTAAATATTCGTAACTCACCTGCATCTAGGCCTTGTTGCCCACAAGGCAGGGTGCATGGTATTTAAAAGTAGGGCACGCAGAACTTTATTTTTAAAATGTTCTTATAGTGACTAGAACCCAAAAGCTTTTTTTTGTAACTGTGGCAGGCCTAGCTATCCTATGTAGGACACCATAGTGCAGGTTAAAAGTACTAATACTGTATCTCAGGAATGGGACTACCTAAAAAAATTATTAATCTATTTTTAATAGCTATTAAAAATCTAATCCAATTGTGAAGTCGGACTTTTAATACATATTAAGGAAAAGCAGCTTTTAGAAAGTTACCTTTTCCCTGTCTGATGTTCCCAAAGCCTAAGGGCCATATTTATAAGAAAGTCACGCAATGCAGTCAGTCACCTTGCTGCAGTGCACTGCGTGACAGAGAAAGGGCAGGAATATGATGTATTTAAAATAATAGGGTGCATTCCTACCATTTTCCTGCACTGGCACCCTATTGGCTGCCTAAAGGCAATGCAGGCATCCTTGCACTGTGGTCCAAGGGTGCCCTGGGTTTTAAAGAGGATTGTTTTTGTGCTGGAAGGGGCAACTTCATGCACTAAAACGATCCCCTGGGGGCGTGGCCAAGGTGTCAAGATGGCGGACACACCTTAAGAGCAGTCCTGACCCCTCCGTCATCCACCTCTACCTACAGCCTGACAAAAGGAATTCCTGTGAAACCCCTGGACCCCCAAGACCACTGCTGGTCCAAATAGTAGCAGTGAAAGAGCGAGTGCAAATTGCAGGTGGCTGCTCTTTAGATTGCAGCGCGCCTGAGACATAATTGCAGCCAGGATCGGAGTGACCTGAAAGGCCTGAATTGGGACTGTGGGGACCGCCGAAGATCGGAACAGGGGCTGGGAGCGGCTGCGTGGCTCACAGAAGGAACCCCAGAGGTGTGGCGCTGAGTCTCCCCTGGGGGCCCTGCTGCCAGGCCGGACCCTGGAGGCACCAGCTTTCCACAACAGGGGGGGCTGCGCACAGGGAGGCAGCAGACAGTGGAGTGGTGCTGGGCAGGGGGCCACACCCTGGGGTGCTGAGACGGCACATAGACTGGGCTAGAGACATAGAAAGTGATGACTGAGGGCCTAGTCCTCCCAGACGGCAACTTGGAGATTGGGAGAGAGGCCCCTGCATAAAGTGAAGCTGACCCACCTGGCAGGACAAAGGTGGCTACTGCGGGATGTGGAAAGTATAGAAATATTGGGGAAACCTGGTTACTGCAGCGGTAGCAAGCTCGGTCCTGCGGGATTGGGGCCCGGGAGAACAGAAGATTTTGGGCTAGCTGAGGGCAGGTCCAGGAGAACTACCATAGATTGAAGGGTGGCCCTCTCATGGATATGGGCCGGTGGAGGCCCCGATGGTGACCCGGCCCTGGGGACGGAGGTCCGGGGTTGATGGTATGGCGCTGATCCCTGAGGGGAACTCCCGAACGCACCCAACATCTTATCCTTGGTTGCACAGATACTAACATCAAATTGCCCAGATCCCTACACTCGACTGCCCTTGCTGCAGAGACAGTAAACAACTACACTGCTTCTGGCAATACAAACGGTGGCAAATATACAAATACCAACTTGGATGGGGCCAACCGGGAGTGCTTGACCAGGCCTCATGAAGTCCGACGACCTGGGGTGCATCTGGCTTCCGATTGCCGCTGTGCCTGGGATCAGAGTGCCGGTCTTGTCTTCTGGGCTCGACTGCTCGTGCTGTCACGGGAGGGTGACAAGCAGGTTGAGTGGCTCCACTGTGTCCTCGTGGTGATTTCTACATGGGCAAAGACAAAGCACATCGCTTGTCAACCTCCTAGACATGTATGGACCAGTTTACTGCTGGCCCCCAGATAGCCCCCCCCAGAGGAAAATTAATCCGGTGCGACAAACCTCCCAGCCAAATAACTTCTCACGATCCTTAAGGCAATCCAGTCATCAAGGGAAGCAGTTGAAACAAAGATTGGAGAGATCAGGGTAGACATTGTGCTGGTGCACCAAGATCTCGTAATGTTACAGCCAGGCTCACAGTGTCCGAAACAAGGCTATCTGATGTCGAAGATGAGGTGAAAAGTCTCAAATCCCACACATCAGAACTCCATCATCGTGCAGAGGATGCCAAAAATCAGTCAAGACGAAAAAATTTACGCATAATTGGCATCCCGAAGGCCTGGAGACCCGGCCCCTGAATGAATATCTAGACAGTTGGTTTAAAACCTGGATGCCCTCGACCCGCCTGTCTCCCTGGTTTGAAATCGAGCGGGCCCACCGGGAGTTGACAATGCGGTCCCCACCGGGTGCCCCACCCCGGCCAGTGATTGTCCCGTTCTTCAAATTTCGAAGCAGGGATGCAGTCCTACAAGAGGCCTGGACCTGAGATAATCTCCAATGTGTGAATACTAAAGTCCTCCTTTTCCCAGACTACACCAAAGAGTTCCAACAACAGCAGAGGTCATACCTTGAAGTTTAATAGAAACTCAGGGCGATGGTCCTAGCCCACCGGCTCCTCTTTCCGGCCTGACCCAGAGTGATTGATGGGGACAAGTCATGGTTTTCTGAGACACCAACATCCGCATGGGAATGGCTTACAGAGAACCACCTGTCGACCAGCCCCGGGCAGGGTCTCTCTTTCCCCACTACCGGGGCAGACCTGCATCAAACTGAGACAAACCCAAGAATCAAAAGAAACGCACCCGCTCTCAGAGACGCAGGTCTGCCTGCTGGGTGCTGTCTGCATCCCCGGGGCCTCATGGGTGCTCCTTCGATGGCAACGACCGAGGGCACAGCTACTATGGCAACGCACTGGGGGCTCCAGTGGAGAGGGTCTCCCCTGATAGGATGATCTCTAGCAGGGACACAAATCTATCCCGGAGTACCACACTTTAACATAACTTTGGCGCCTGGGGACTGGGTGCGATCAGTTATGCTGTATGAATATCCCCGCTGTTGGGGCGATCTTTTGTGCAATTTGATCCTAGGTTATGGAGGGGTCAGCCAACATCCGTTAATTTGATATGTTTTTTACATAAGGTTTTCTATATAGGGGAGACAGATGCTTTTTTGGGGAAGTATGGGGAGAGGGTTAGAGGGGAGGGAGAATCTGTTTGGTTAAATGTTAGTACCTCATTTGGTTTGGCTATTAGTTCAATACCTCTTTGTTGTATTTTTAGTACACCTAGGCACACATTTGCAGGGGGCAGACACCAGATACTGGCACCTTAAAATTCCAGAAGGATACATAGACTTGACACACACCGAAGGAGCAATACTGGGGGATGGATCCCTCCCCAGAGATTAAGCATTAATAGGAAAATTAAACGATGGACCCACTACGGATGCTATAATGGTACATTAATGGTCTCCTAGATAATGTGAAACACATGGCCATGCTCTCCTTTGCCCACCGCCATCGATCAGATGTACTTCTACTCCAAAAAACTCATCTTTTGGGAGAGCAATGCCACTTTTGGGCTCGGCAAGGGTACAATAGGATCTATCATGCTAGGTTCACCCGAGGGTCTTGAGGGGTTGCGATTCTCCTGCAACGCACCTTTCCCATGGTGGTTGATAGGGTAGTGAGATATAGGCAGGGACTGTTTGTGGCACTGCCAGGTACGCTGAAGGGGAGTGCAATCAGTCTGGTTAGTGCATATTTCGCCTCAGCTGCCTGACACAGTTTTCTAAAAGAACTCTTTAAGGTCATATTGGACATATCCCATCGACCAATAGTGATAGGAGGTGGCGTCAATGCAGCCCCAGACCCCATGAAAGACACGTCGGGCCCCCCCCTCTGGGTCCAGGTGTGGTGCTGCCCGTCAGCTTTCATATTGGTTGATGTCCTTCAGACTGTGTGATATGTGGAGGACCTGACATCCAAACCCTATGCAATTTACCCACACATCAGCTGCACATCACATACAATCCAGAATAGATCTTATCATGATGCCTGCCACAGATTGTGGCACCCACTCACACATACAAATTCTTCTCAGAGGTATATCTGACCACACCCCAGTTCTTACAACTTTTGGATTTCCTAGAATGTAGGCTCGCCCTTTGTGGCGGCTTAATGCCTGGCATCTGCAAAACCTGTAGGGCGAACTTCAGACATACTCCACCATGAAGGAGGGTTCAGTTTCATCCTTGGGAGTCCTTTGGGCTGCCAGTAGCTTTATACGCTCTCAGGAGCGGAGGCACATGGAGTGGGTCACACAACTGGAGCCCCGAGTTCTATAGCTTGAACAGGCTTTGATAACACAACCCTCTGCAGCGGCTCCTCTGCAATTGACACTGCTGCGGGAGGAAATGTGCAACCAATCGATGTAGGCAGCAAAGTATCTCTGACAAGCCTCCATGGCCTGTATTTATGGCCGGGGGTAAGAATGGGAAACTGCATTATTGGTTGGTTCCCCATTAACAACTATCCCAAAACGGGCCTGAACTTGTAGATATGGAGGGTAGATGACTGAGCCATAAAGTATGGCCAGTATCTGGAGGAAGCCAAGAGTTGTAAGTTCAAGACGATATCTCAGATTCGACCACCCCCCCCATTGAACCAGTCATTTAGGATGATGAGTTGAGTCGCCAGGTAGTAAAGGTATAGATTAGTCAATCCCAGACCACCATCATATTGGCCTTTCTGACAGTGGTGTATCACCAGCCTATGTCTGGTGCCCCTCCAGAGAAAGGATGTTATGGCCCTGTCCAATGTGCGAAACCATGAACGTGTCAGTGGAGCTGATATACTCTGAAAGATATATAGGAATCTTGGGAGGATCATCATCTTAAAGAGCGCTACTCAGCCTAGCATATTCAGTGGGAGGGACCCCCCATCTTACCAAGTCTGTACTCACTTGCCGAGTCAGTGGCTGGAGGTTGAGGGACCAGGTCATTTCGGGGAGGAGTGCCACCCAGATGGCCAAATATTTAAAATTAAGCCTCCGGATGGGTATCACCTCTTGCCATGCAAAGCAATCCTGTGATGGTGCCAGGGGGATCAGAATGGATTTGGAGGGGTTCATTTAGAGACCTGAGGCCTCCTCAAAACATCTGCAAGAGGTGGAGACTACACAGACCAGAAGTGGCTGGGTCTGCCAAATATAGAAGGACATCATCGGCATACAGCGCTTTGCGATCTTTGTGATCAGCATCCCATCTTCATCCTTTGAAGATATGGTCGCTCCTGAACAATTGCGCCAATGACTCAATAGCCACGACAAAGAGGAGTGGGGACAGAGGGCAACCCTGACGAGTTCCTCAGTGAATAGGAACGGTGCCAGGGAGGAAACCATTAATCTGGACATTGGCTGTGGGGTTGACATGGAGTGCTTGGACTAACCTGAGAAACCTAGGACCCATTCCAGCTCGGCTCAGAATCAATTGTGGGTAATTCCAATCCACTGAGTCAAACATCTTCTCAAAATCTACAAAGAGTAATGCTAGATCTGAAGGCAACCGAGACCAGTGGGCCAAGGTTGTCTGAAGCCGGCGTATGCACTGTCCCGTTCCCCGAATAGCCATGAAGCCACATTTATCTGGGTTTATTAAAAGAGGCAGCACTCGCTTAAGGTGGGTAGCCAGGATTGTTGCGTAGATTTTAATGTCTCTGTAAATAAGCAAAATGGGGTGATAGTCCGCACAGGCCTGAGAAGGGGGTTGGGTTTTTGGAATAACCACTAATGTTGCTATGTCTAGGCCATGTGGGAAAGTGCCTGTTTGATCGGCTTTGTAAAATAAGATGAGCAGCCTGGGCATTAATATCTCTCTAAACGCTACATAGTATTTGGCTTGGAAGCCATCAGGGCCTCGTGTCTTCCCAGAAGCAAGAGAGGAGATCGCTGCTGCTATTTCAGCGCTGGGGATAGGCTCATCCAGAAAGTTCTTCTCTGGTTGGGGCTGTTGAGGGAGTGACACCTCCTCGAGAAATTGAGTCGAGTAGTTGGGTTCAACAGCAGAGGATGCAGTATAAATAGCTAGTAGTACTTAGCAAACACACCTCGGGTAGGTTTTGAGAGGTGGGATCAGTTGGGTATCTCTCTCCTGGATGATGTTTTGAGGGGAACGCATATGTGTTCATTTCCGGACCTCCAAAGGACCTACCAATTATCCTGTACCCAATTCTACAAATACCTCCAACTCCGCCATGCACTACATACACATATAACAAACACAGATCCCCTTCTGGAATACAGTCCCCTGGGAGCCAAACTGCTGATGGGGGTGCTGGGAAAAGGGGGAATATCCCAGATTTACACAATGTTGATCAATAATGTTCCAGGTGATCAGAGCCATATCAGACACAGATGGGAACAGTGGTTAGGCCAGTCAGACGATGAGGATTGGCGCGACGTGCTAATGGCGCCCAGAGTTATCACCATGTCCTCTCGCCTCAGGATAATACAAACATACTACCTATATGGGGCCTACCTCCCCCCTGCTATACTGCACCGAGCAGGTTTCCTTTCCAAACCTGCATGCAGAACTATTCCTGCAGACTTTTATCACTTGACGTGGACATGTTCCTCTATTCACCAATACTGGGTAAAGATTCTTGATGAACTCACCGAGACGGTGGGTTGGGTGGTCCCGACATCCCCCAAAATGGTGCTGTTGGGGGTGATAGAGTACATGGGAGGCACAAGAGCTAACTACTCCTTTATAGGAACTGCATTGTTATTGGCCAAGAGAGATATTGCGGCAGGCTGAAACATGTCCGATCCTCCGACTTTCTCAAAATGTAGGCGAGGAGTAGACTGGTGTGCAAGGCAGGAGAAACCAGTGTAGGTGGCACTGGGATGTTCCCACAAACATACCAAAATATGGGGGAAATGGGTGGGCCAAGTGGCTTGATGGGTTGTTTGGGTCGTGTCCCATTGTGGATGTCACTGATATTGTTCTACTGTTCTATGTCTACATGGTCTTTGTCTGGAAACCAACTAGCGTGACTGCCTGTCAATTGACTATAATGTGCTGGTATTGTGCATTGCTGTGCCTTACTTTGTTCGTTCTAAAATAAGTAAAAATTGGTTATCAAATTTGATCCCATAGAAAAATGAAAAAATGAGGAGAAATGAACATATTTCTCCTCACTATGCCTCACCTGGGGAGGCGTAGCAGGTTAGAGGCATTTCCCAGGTCAACCACTTGTAGTAAATCTGGGAATGTGTCAAAATCCATGGGTGTTGCTTGGGAACACACATGCAACCCCCATAGAATGCTTCATAATGTAGTGATTTGTGCTGCTTTGCATTACTCTGAATTTTTCAAGCGACTTAGGGCTCCACAAGGAGGACTTACATGGCTTGATAATTGCATTTTAGAGTTGCGTTGTGCATGCACCATGTTGCGTGGTGCAAGAGCAACACAACTCTCTTATAATTATGGCCCTAAATTTGCATTTTCTCTCCTACTTCTGCCAGCCAGTATTCAGTATTTGAATAGGTATGAAAAAGATGTGAAATGCCTCCCAGGAGAAAACATTATGCGGATCTGAATGGCCAGAGATGACTCATCTGAACCTCCCAAAATAAGTAGGGTGGGTGCTGTGAGCATCTTTTTAAATCTTATACTGTCAAATCCTGCTTGAGTGTCAAATCTTGCCAGGCTGTTCTGCTGGGTTTACATATAACACTTTGGGGCAGAGTTGAAAGGCAGAGAATCAGATGCCCAAATTATTCTTGTGTATCCACTATATGGTTGCCGAAGGACCTGATTGTTTCAACAGACTTCTATCTCTTGGTTTTACATTTAACAATGTGGGTGCATTTGAAATGCAGGGAAGCAGAATGCCAAAACAATTGTTGTTTATTCTCTGTCTGGTTGTCGGAGAACCCTACTTTTGTTCTACCAGGCTTTGGTTTCTGGGTTTATTGTGTGTATAATGGCTGCTTCAAGCTAGATTTTGGTATTACATGTGGGAGGACACTAGGATTGTCATAGTGCATTCACCACACACCACCTCTAAAATACAAACCAACTACACATTGTGGTATGCATGCTAGTCCCAAAAAAAGTGACAGGGCACCATCAGAGGGTGGTTGCCATTGAATGGTGCAACACCTAGAAAAAAGATGATCTTAGGAATGATTAGTTCCCTCCAGCTGTTTTGTGATGAATGTGAATCTGAGTGTTCTGATAGCTTTGTCCCAAGCACCACTGTTTCTGGATATTCAGGCCCTCAACCCCAGTCCACAGTTTACGTTTTCTCATGAAGATTTCTGTACAGGAGTACAGAGAAAGGTCAGGACCAGAGGCAAGATACCTTGGCCGAATCTGCTATAGAAGTACGCAATGCACTATAGGAATGATGAAAAGGCATTCTAATGCTGCAACCTGAGGAAGTGAGGTAGACTGCCTAGCGTGTAGAGAAACTGATTTACTTCAAACCAGGTCACAGATGTTTTGAGTGCTTTGTAATTAACAATGTGCTGCTAAGATCAGAAACCAAAACAACTCTCAGCCTGACATAAGACTGCAACTGAACACAATTGTGACATGTGGAGAAAGCCAAGAAACAATCAGGACAGACTGCTGTGTGAGTGCAGATAGACTGAGGGGGTCATTCTGACCCTGGCGGTCGGTGATAAAGCGGCGGCCAACCCGCAAACAGGCCGGCAGTCAAAAAAATGGAATTCTAACCCTGGCGGGAACCGCCAACACAGGCCGCCACTTTAACACTCCGACCGCCACGGCGGGACCGACAAACAGCGCGGCGGTCACCGCCAACAGGCAGGCGGCAGACAATGTACCACCCACCCTATCACAACTCACCAATCCGCCACCTTTTCCGGGGCGGGAGCCCCGCCGATAAAAATACGGCGGAAACATACTACGAACGGGAAAACGCTCACCTATACACACTCCACGAGGAAGGAGGACAGCATGGAGCCCGAATTACACATCCTACCAGCTATTGTCTACCTGCTCATCTAACAGGAGTACGAACGCCGGCGCAGACGACAACGGTGAGTACTGCACCTACGACACAGGCGAAGGGGGAGGAGGAAAGCTTACGGGCACACACATGCGCCATACCCCCACCCCCCCACCACAAATACCTACACCCCAATGCCGAGCAACAAGTCAGAGTGACACCACACAAACCCCCCGGAATAATGCAAAGACACAATTTCAATGATCTATAAAATATATGTATAAATAGCTCCATTGAAGGAATGGCAAATATGCCATATAAAAGATACAAAAATAAGGAATGAACATAGTCAACAATATATCCATAGTCAAAAAGTCCTGCACATTCCGTCAAAGTTCCATAGTCCGTGGGCCAATGTGCACAAACACATGGGCAAAGCCCACACAGGAGACCAGATACCATTGGAGAGAACACTGCAGGGGCATCAGATGATAAAACTACAGGCACCTCAGGGGGAAGGGAAGGGGGGGCACCTCAGCCACATGAGTCCACGACGCCAGATCCACGAGGGGCCTCCATGCCCACTGTCCCACCCTGGGGAGTGCAAAGCCACAGTCTCTCAAGTGTCTACAGTGGGAGGCTTGCCCACTGGACCATCCTGGGGAGTGCAAAGCCACAGTCCATCAGATGGATTACTGACTCCACTGTTATTGGAGGAGGCATGGTGCCCAGAGTGCTTCCTGAAGCCCTGCTCGACACAGAACCGGCACTGTCAATGGGCCAGCGGTGCTTGAGATGAAGGGCCCAGCGGAGCGGTGCTTGAGATGAAGGGCCCAGCGGAGCGGTGCTTGAGACGGCGGGGCCCAGCGGAGCGGTGCTTGACAGGAAGGGCCCAGCGGAGCAGTGCTTGAGACGGCGGGGCCCAGCGGAGCGGTGCTTGAGATGAAGGGCCCAGCGGAGCGGTGCTTGAGACGGCGGGGCCCAGCGGAGCAGTGCTTGAGATGAAGGGCCCAGCGGTGCGGTGCTTGACAGGAAGGGCCCAGCGGAGCGGTGCTTGACAGGAAGGGCCCAGCGGAGCGGTGCTTGACAGGAAGGGCCCAGCGGTGCGGTGCTTGAGATAAAGGGCCCAGCGGAGCGGTGCTTGAGACGGCGGGGCCCAGCAGAGCGGTGCTTGAGATGAAGGGCCCAGCGGTGCGGTGCTTGACAGGAAGGGCCCAGCGGAGCGGTGCTTGACAGGAAGGGCCCAGCGGAGCGGTGCTTGAGATGAAGGGCCCAGCGGAGCTGTGCTTGAGACGGCGGGGCCCAGCGGAGCGGTGCTTGACAGGAAGGGCCCAGCGGAGCGGTGCTTGAGATGAAGGGCCTAGCGGAGCGGTGCTTGAGATGAAGGGCCCAGCGGAGCGGTGCTTGAGATGAAGGGCCCAGCGGAGCGGTGCTTGAGACGGCGGGGCCCAGCGGGGCCCAGCGGAGCGGTGCTTGAGATGAAGGGCCCAGCGGTGCGGTGCTTGACAGGAAGGGCCCAGCGGAGCAGTGCTTGACAGGAAGGGCCCAGCGGAGCGGTGCTTGAGATGAAGGGCCCAGCGGAGCGGTGCTTGAGACGCCGGTGCCCAGCGGAGCGGTGCTTGAGATGAATGGCCCAGCGGAGCGGTGCTTGAGATGAATGGCCCAGCGGAGCGGTGCTTGAGACGGCAGGGCCCAGCGGAGCGGTGCTTGACAGGAAGGGCCCAGCGGTGCGGTGCTTGAGATGAAGGGCCCAGCAGAGCGGTGCTTGAGACGGCGGGGCCCAGCGGAGCGGTGCTTGACAGGAAGGGCCCAGCGGAGCGGTGCTTGAGACGGCGGGGCCCAGCGGAGCAGTGCTTGAGACGGCGGGGCCCAGCAGAGCGGTGCTTGAGATGAAGGGCCCAGCGGAGCGGTGCTTGAGACGGCGGGGCCCAGCGGAGCGGTGCTTGAGATGAAGGGCCCAGCGGTGCAGTGCTTGACAGGAAGGGCCCAGCAGAGCGGTGCTTGAGAAGAAGGGCCCAGCGGTGCGGTGCTTGACAGGAAGGGCCCAGCGGAGCGGTGCTTGACAGGAAGGGCCCAGCGGAGCGGAGCTTGACAGGAAGGGCCCAGCGGAGCGGTGCTTGAGATGAAGGGCCCAGCAGAGCGGTGCTTGAGACGGCGGGGCCCAGCGGAGCGGTGCTTGACAGGAAGGGCCCAGCGGAGCGGTGCTTGAGACGGCGGGGCCCAGCGGAGCGGTGCTTGACAGGAAGGGCCCAGCGGAGCGGTGCTTGACAGGAAGGGCCCAGCGGAGCGGTGCTTGAGATGAAGGGCCTAGCGGAGCGGTGCTTGAGATGAAGGGCCCAGCGGAGCGGTGCTTGAGACGGCGGGGCCCAGCGGAGCGGTGCTTGAGATGAAGGGCCCAGCGGAGCGGTGCTTGACAGGAAGGGCCCAGCGGAGCGGTGCTTGAGATGAAGGGCCCAGCGGAGCGGTGCTTGAGACGGCGGGGCCCAGCGGAGCGGTGCTTGACAGGAAGGGCCCAGCGGAGCGGTGCTTGACAGGAAGGGCCCAGCGGAGCGGTACTTGAGATGAAGGGCCCAGCGGAGCGGTGCTTGAGACGGCAGGGCCCAGCGGAGTGGTGCTTGACAGGAAGGGCCCAGCGGAGCGGTGCTTGACAGGAAGGGCCCAGCGGTGCGGTGCTTGAGATGAAGGGCACAGCGGAGCGGTGCTTGAGACGGCGGGGCCCAGCGGAGCGGTGCTTGACAGGAAGGGCCCAGCGGAGCGGTGCTTGAGACGGCTGGGCCCAGCGGAGCAGTGCTTGAGATAAAGGGCCCAGCGGAGCGGTGCTTGAGACGGCGGGGCCCGGCGGGGCCCAGCGGAGCGGTGCTTGAGATGAATGGCCCAGCGGTGCGGTGCTTGACAGGAAGGGCCCAGCGGAGCGGTGCTTGACAGGAAGGGCCCAGCGGAGCGGTGCTTGAGATGAAGGGCCCAGCAGAGCGGTGCTTGAGACGGCGTGGCCCAGCGGAGCGGTGCTTGAGAGGAAGGGCCCAGCCGTGCGGTGCTTGACAGGAAGGGCCTAGCGGAGCGGTGCTTGACAGGAAGGGCCCACGGAGCGGTGCTTGAGATGAAGGGCCCAGCGGAGCGGTGCTTGAGACGGCGGGGCCCAGCGGAGCAGTGCTTGACAGGAAGGGCCCAGCGGAGCGGTGCTTGACAGGAAGGGCCCAGCGGAGCAGTGCTTGAGATGAAGGGCCCAGCGAAGCGGTGCTTGAGACGGCGGGGCCCAGCGGAGCGGTGCTTGAGATGAAGGGCCCAGCGGTGCGGTGCTTGACAGGAAGGGCCCAGCGGAGCGGTGCTTGACAGGAAGGGCCCAGCGGAGCGGTGCTTGAGATGAAGGGCCCAGCGGAGCGGTGCTTGAGACGGCGGGGCCCAGCGGAGCGGTGCTTGACAGGAAGGGCCCAGCGGAGCGGTGCTTGAGATGAAGGGCCCAGCGGAGCGGTGCTTGAGACGGTGGGGCCCTGTTCAGCGGTGCTCCTCCCGGCGGGGCCCTGTTCAGCGGTGCTTGTCCTGTGTGTCTAGGGAGCCAGACCTGTGCAAGACTTCCCGCTCATTCACCATCCGAACTTGCGGTCGCGGCGCCCTCCTGTGATGGAGTCCTGGGCCCGTGGGTGTCGCCCGTCACACCCGGAATGGGGCTGGTTGGGCCCTCCTGGGCAGCTCGCCTGCTGCCTGACTTCTCCGCGCTGCTGCCCTTGCCCTCCTTCGCTGGAGCTCTGTGGCCCTTGCCTCCCTTGGGTGATGTGGCAGCTGACGGGGCAAGGCTACTGTCCTTGGTGGCAGCCGTCTCAGGCTTGTCGCGCCAGGCCTTTTTCTGTTTTGTCCTCTTCCCAGGGGGGGGGCTGGCTGTCCCCTTGCTGCTGGCCGATGTTCCTGCCCTAGGATCTGGTGGACTCCAATAGCCCTGCACTATGGTCACAGTAGATGCAGGGCTGGTGGTGGCTGAGGTGCTTTTTTTACTCTTACCAGATGGAGGGGGTCGGTCAGTGATTGGAACGAGCTCAAGGTTTGAAAGGAAAAGGACTTTGGAAGGACAGGGACGGGTAGGTGTAGTGGGTTTGGGAGTGGAGGAAGAGGATGTGGTTGTAGGAGAGTCAAGTGTGCTGTCTTTGGGTGCAGGTGCTTGTGACGGAGGCTGTCGTGAGGTGGATGGCTGTTGGGTGGGTGGCTGCCTGCGTTTGTGTGCTTTGGAAGAGGGGGTGACAGACACACTGGGAGAGGACACAGGGGACGTGTAAATGGCAGTGGGGGTGGTGACTGCACGTGTGCGGACTGTAATGGAGGGTGTGCTGGTGATGGAAGTACTGGCTGATGGTGGTGTGCATGCAGGTGTGAGTGGAGACGTCACAGGGAGGGAGGAGGGAGATGAGGAGGTGGGGGACACAGAGGTGGTAGTGACTTTTGGCATGTCTGCATCTGGATGTTGCTTGGGTGAATGCTTGTGGGATCTGTGGTGCTTATGTCTGGATGAGCTGCCCTTGGGTGTAGAGGTGTGTGCAGGCTGGTCTGATGGTGTGGATGGGATAGGCAGAGGAACAGGAGACTGGGACTGGGTGGAGGGAGTCAGAAGAGGGAGGCTGGAGACGGGGACAATGGCTGCCGTCAGTGCTGAGGCCAGAGCGTTGAACGATCGCTGATGGGCAGTCTGACCCGAATGAATGCCCTCCAGGTATGCATTGCTCCAATGCACCTCCCTTTCTACACCCTGGATTGCATTCAAAAGGGTAGACTGCCCAACAATGAGTGTCCTGAGGAGGTCAATGACCTCCTCACTGAGGGCAGCAGGGGTAACTGGGGCAGGGCCTGAGGTGCCTGGGGCGAAGGAGATGCCCGCCTTCCTGGGCGAGCGGGCAGGGAGCGAAGGCTGAGGGGCTGCTGGGAGGGCGGGGCTGGTGCGCTGGGTGGCGGCTGTACCTGTTGTGGCGGTGGGCACGGATGTTGCCGCCACCGCTAGGGAGCTCCCTTCCGAGGACGTGTCGGTGTCGCTGACGTCTCCACGGGTCCCCGTTGTGGAGCTCCACTCGCCCTCCGTCTCACTGGTGTACTCGGAGTCTGTTGTATGGCCCTCCGGGGCCATGTGAGATGCAGCTCCCTCGTGCGCCGATGCCACTTCTCCTCCGCCTGATGATGCTAATGCATACATGAACAGGAAGACAAAGAAAATGGGGGGGGGGGGAGAAATGAAGACAGGTTGAGTGCATGCATTGGCAACACCGTTGTCGGAGAGGACAGACACAGAAGACCCCTGAACTAGGCCGCGCAATGGGGGTACACTACTCAGTTATTGTGACTAGGCCTACGGGTCTATGGACGACAAATGCACACATGGGTGAGGACGGACCATGGATAGCTGTACTTGCCACCCTACAGAGGTGGGGGGCGGGGGCACAGGGCCGTGTCTAACGGAGGGGCCTAGCCTACAGAATGCGCCCTGGCCTGGAGATAGCCACAGCCCTCCTCCCCCACCCAGACACCTTCACTGCGCGCAAAGATAGCAGAATGTGCTGATACTCACCCCCTTGTATCTGCTGTGATGTACTCACGCGCCCATCCAAATCGGGGTAGGCCACTGCCAGGATCCGGGACATCAGGGGGGTCAATTGGCGGCTGGCACCCCTCCTACGTTGGGAGGCCATCCCCAGCAGAGACTCGGCGGTCTTTCTGGTCCCGCGGCGGATGTCCTCCCACCTCTTTCGGCAGTGGGTGCCCGTCTGTTGTGGATCCCCAGGGCCCGGACGTCCTTGGCGATGGCACGCCAAATGTCGATCTTCTGATGGGCGCTGACCTATGTGACATGTACAGGGTGGTAAAGGAAATCGCATCAGTTTTCTGCCTGGTCCATGTGAGTGGCCCCCCCCTCCCCAACCTTGCCATGTGGCACATGCTCTCATCTTTCGTGCGTTGCACTCCTCATTCGCTCCCCTCCCCACCATCTTACATCCACCCCACTCAACACAGGCATAGCCCATTCAACGTGCACCCTGTGTACTAACCTGTTGGTCTGGAGGACCGTAGAGTAGCGCATACTGGGGGAGGACCCCATCCACAAGTTTCTCCAATTCTTCGGCAGTGAAGGCAGGGGCCCTTTCCCCAGTCGCAGCAGCCATTGTATCTCCCAGACCGAGGTCACAGCAGCACTTGCAGTATAGGTCCTCTCCTGTGGATGATCAGGTCTCGAGTGATTAGTCAGATAGAAAATGGCGGTCACGCCCGCGGCGGTGCGTACCACGGCGGTGCGTACCGCGACCGCCGGCGCACATCGTCATTGGCTCCTGAGACCCATAAGGTTCAATGTTAACCAATGCTGCTTTGCGCCGCGGTCTTCGACCGCCTACCGCCACGGTGTGCCACGCCAGCGCACTGACCTCACATCCCACTGTCGCACTTCACAGGTCAGGCAGCCGCCATTTCAAGGGCCCACATGGCATGATTTCTACTGCGTCACACAGGCCTAGGCCTTGCATTGCCACTCATACAAGCCGTTCCATGCATAGCGATTCGTGTACTGTGCAAGCTGTGTGAACTAACCTGTGGGTTGCTTGACTCTGTGCTCCATGTTGTCCTTCCTAGGCACCGTCCGCTGGGACTTGCGAGGAGAAGGATGAATCCTCCCGTGTACCGACCGCTGGTGGACCTGTCGACAATGGAAGAACGACATATCATACTTACATACCGGCTTGACAGAGCAACTATACATGAACTATGTGCCCAGCTGGAGCCAGACCTGATGTCCCCCATCCGCCAACCCACAGGGATTCCCCCTCTGGTGCAGGTTCTGTCAGTACTCCATTTTTTGGCAAGTGGGTCTTTTCAGACAACAGTGGCCATATCATCTGGGATGTCTCAGCCTATGTTTTCTAAGGTTTTGTCCAGAGTGTTGTCTGCCCTGATGAAATACATGCGGAGCTACATTATTTTCCCTGAGGTGGGCGAATTGGCTACAGTGAAGGGTGATTTCTATGCCCTTGGACATATCCCCAACATCATTGGTGCCATTGATGGGACCCATGTGGCTCTGGTTCCCCCCAAAGAAAGTGAGCAGGTGTACCGAAACAGAAAAAGTTATCATTCGATGAATGTCCAGGTGGTCTGTTTGGCTGACCAGTACATCTCCCATGTAAATGCCAAGTTCCCTGGGTCAGTGCATGACGCGTATGTCATGCGAAATAGCAGCATCCCTTATGTGATGGAACAGCTACAGAGACACCGTGTGTGGCTAATTGGTGACTCTGGTTACCCCAACCTGTCGTGGCTACTGACCCCAGTGAGGAATCCCCGGACCAGGGCAGAGGAACGGTACAATGAGGCCCATGGGCGATCTAGGAGGATCATAGAAAGGACCTTCGGGGTCCTGAAGGCCAGGTTTAGGTGCCTGCATATGACAGGGGGATCCCTCATGTACTCACCAAAGAAGGTGTGCCAGATCATCGTGGCCTGCTGTATGCTTCACAATCTTGCATTGCGATGCCAGGTGCCTTTTCTGCAGGAGGATGGTCCAGATGGTGGTGTTGTTGCAGCTGTGGAGCCTGTGGAGAGTGAAGAGGAGGAAGACAACGGGGACGACACGGACAACAGGGATACAGTCATACAACAATACTTTCAGTAGCACACAGGTAAGAAACAGACACCCCAATTTACATTTACTTGAGGCCTCATGCGTATCCACTGTCTGTGTTTCCCCCCAGTTCCTGTTAACTGATTTGTGACTTTCCCTTCCCTTTTCAGAGCTGTATGACCCACTGCCTGACTTCAGCTTTGTTTGCCCATGGACTAAAGCTTATTGAAATTGGTATGTTGTCATCACAAAGTAACTGGACATTATTGAACCGTTATGTGTTATACATTTGTTAAGAATACAAGCAGACTCCTGTTTATTTAAGTGGAATAAGTGATTTATTTTAAGTGCTACATATAGGTAAATGATTGGAAAGCGGGGATGGGTGGGGGTGGAGTAATGTCCATGGCAGAGTCCAGTTCTCAGTCGCACAGGTGCTTTGTCCATATGCCTGTGAAAGGATGGAGCAGGGGCAGTTCAAGGTTGGACAGGGTGACAATGTGGGACAGTGGGATGCCATCAGGGGGTATCTTAGGCTGGCGGGGGTCTTGCAATCCTACTCTGTCTTCTTGTGAGATCTCAGGTTCCGCTTGCGGGGTGGTTCTTCTTCTGCAGGAGGTGGGGTTCTGGTGGCCTGTCGTTGTGTGGGGGCCTCCTGTCCACTAGCGCCGGCGGAGGTGGTAGGCTGTTCCTGGCCTGGGCTAGTGACAGGGGCCCTTTGGGGTGCCACATGGTCCCGCAATGTGGTGACGATCTGGGTAAGGGTCAGGACGATGGTCCCCATTGCGGAACCGATGTTCCTCAGTTCCTCCCTGAACCCCATGTACCGTTCCTCCTGCAGTTCCTGGATCTCCTGGAACCGGGCCAGTACCGTCGCCATCGTCTCCTGGGAGCGGTGGTATGCTCCCATGATGGAGGAGAGGGCCTCTTGGAGAGTCGGTTCCCCGGGCCTGTCCCCCCCCTGTCGCACAGCAGCCCTCCCAGTTCCCCTGTGTTCCTGGGCCTCTGTCCCCTGGACGGTGTGCTTACTAACACTGCCCCCAGGTCCCTGTTGTTGTTGGGGTGGTGGGTCAACCTGGGTGCCCTGTAGTGGTGGACACACCGCTGATTTACGTGCCCTGGAGACAGAGGCATGGGCCCGCTGGGTGGGAGCTGTGCTGGTGTTCCCAGAGGGGGTTGGGTCTGGTGTAGCCTGTGGCTGTCTGTGGGGAACCGACTGTCCAGAGGTCCCCGATGGGCCGGGCTGGACGTCTGGCTCCAGGGAGACAGAGCTGCTGTCATCGCTGGGGGCCTCTTCTGGGGGTGGGATGGACATCTCTGGACCCTCCGAGGCGGTGTGGTGGCGTTCGGGTCCTGCAGGGGTATAAAGGTATGCTTATTGCTTCTGTGTGTGGCATTTCGTGTGATGGGTGGGTGTCCGTGTACCCATGTGCAGGCATTTCCTTGTGGGGGCTTTTGTGAGGGTGGCTTGTGGGGGTGATGTGTGTGTGCAGTGGGCATGCTTTGGTGATGGGTGTCCATGCTTTGTGGTCGCATGCAGGGCTTGGTGTTGGGATGGGTGGGTTGTGATGGTGAGCCTTTTGCTAGGGGTTGGTGTGATGGGGGAGGGGGTGAGGGTGGGGGTATGATTTGGCATGCAGGTGGGGTGGGGGTGGGAAGCAGTAGTGAAGATTTGCCTTACCAGAGTCCATTCCTCCGCCTACTCCTGCGAGGCCCTCAGGATGCAGGATGTGCAAGACTTCCTCCTCCCACGCGGTAAATTCTGGGGGAGTAGGTGGGGGTCCGCCGCCAGTCTTCTGCACCGCAATGTTGTGCCTTGATACCATGGAACGCACCTTCCCCCGTAGGTCGTTCCATCTCTTCCTGATGTCCTCCCGATTGCGTGGATGCTGTCCCACCGCGTTAACCCTGTCCACTATCCTTTGCCATAGCTCCATCTTCCTGGCAATTGTGGTGTGCTGCACCTGTGCCCCGAAGAGCTGGGGCTCTACACGGACTATTTCCTCCACCATGACCCTGAGTTTGGCGTCACTGAACCTGGGGTGTCTTTGGGGTGCCATGGGGTGGTGTGGTTGAGGTGTGGGGTGGCGTTTGTGGTGATGAGTGTGGTGCGTGTGGTGGTGTGTGGTGTTTGGTGCGTGGATTCTGTGTGGGTGATGGTGTTGTGTGCCTCTGTGTTGTGGGATTCTCTATTCTGTGCTCTCTCTCTAGCCTTCGTCAATGATTTTGGGTCGTAGGGGTTTGTGGGTGATGTGGGTGTGTGTTTTATATTGTGTTGGGTGTGTGGGAGTGGTGTTAGTATGTGTATCAGGTGTGTGTATTTCGAACTGACCAATGTGGCTGAGTTTTCTATGTGTGTGTGTATTTTGACCGCGGCGGTGTGTACCGCCAATGGAATACCGCGTTTGAAAGACCGCCGCGTGGATTTGTGGGTCGGAATGGTATGGGCGTATTTCTGTTGGCGTGACGGTGGAGGTTTGGTCAGCGCCATTTTTTCGCTGACCTTTGGTGTGGCGGATTTTTGAGGATGTCAGGTTTTTGGCGGTTTGCCAGTTGCGGGTCAGAATGACCGTGGCGGTTTACCGCGGCCGCGGCGGTGTTATGGCGGCCTTCTGGCCGGCGGTAACCGACTTTTACCGCCGAGGTCAGAATGACCCCCTGAGTCTTCTACCCTTTCTCCTACAGCCTCTAAGTTGTGTGCAACCCCAGGATAGTGCCTGCTTGCAGTATATCACCCCCATTGAGTTATGTGACTTTTCAGGGCAAACATGATAGCATGAACATGTTTTCCCTTGCGGTATTGCATAAAGCATTTAAAGAGAAATGTGCAAAGAAAATTGTAGATAAAGAGTGTCTACATGAAACGGAGAAGGGGGACCAGAATTAATATAACTTTGTACGTAACTGGGTGTTATGGATACCTACTGGTGATAAAAAAGTAAATGCCAGCCCCCCTCTGATGAGTAGCTTTAAATAGCAGCAAAACCAGTACTGTGACTGATCAGCTCTCAAACAACATTCAGTAGCTCTCCGATAATTGTGGTGGCGGAAATAACATTCTTTGGATGTGTAGAGAGAATTGATAGATATATTTGTTCAGCTGTCTACCTATAGAGAGTGACTAAGTACTAATACTGACCTGGATGTAGTGCAACAAACAACGGGATGGATGGAATGCTTGAATTAATCTCAACCTCTGGCATTTGCTCGATGCCACATTCCAGTCCATAATTTTTTTCCCCTATGCCAACCCAGACAGAGGTCTGCCTTATGCAAATCAGTACTAACATTAGTCCTTATGGGAATAGTCCATCCTGAACCTCCAAGTGAGGCCACCTCTAGAAGGGAGCATTAGCAACCCGGGTTTCAATATATTTGTGCCCCTGCAGTGTGGCATAGCTTGATTCCTGTGGCATGGTGAGCATGGGACCCAAATTTGGGCATATCCATTGTACTTAGTGTGTCAACCGTAAGAAACAACAAGGTGATGGATGGAATGCTTGAATTAATATCAATCAATCATTGGAGATCTCATTGGCCACTTTACTATCCATCGTTTTTTTACACAACAAATTACACTAGACAGAGGCTAACTTTATAGAAATCTGTACATCCCAGACCCTCAAGGAAACAGTCCATCCTGAACTATTATGAAACATGTCCTCCAGAAGGGAACCAACACAACCCCATACCATTTTTGGCCAATTTGGGCTTTGCCAGTAGAGTGCAGTTTGAGTACTATGGCATGGTGAGCATGGGAATCTTGTCTGGGCATATCCATTGCACTTAGGGGCAGATTTATGAAAAGTGGCACTGCACCTAGTGCAGCACCACTTTTCTTGCACCCCTTAGCTCCCCCTAATGCCACCATGTGTGCGGCGTATTTAAAATATGGCGCACCATGGCAGTAGTCAGGGGGACTAGCGTCATAGTTTTTTACATTAGTCCGGCGCTTTGCAGGATTAGCATAAAAAAATATGATGCTAATCCTGTAAAGCACCCAGAGGCCCATTATAACCAAAGGGAGCCTCTTTTAATGCCTGCACTTAGCATAGATTCCTTTGGCCCATTTTTATAGCCCCCCCTAGTGCCGAAACGCCCCCCTCGCATACATAATGTCTGGCGCAGGCAGAATGTGGCGCAAGGAGTTACAAAGTGCTGCAATGCAAGCATTTTACCACTTTGTAAATATGACGCTGCGTTTCTGCCCTTCCAATGCCACATTAGCGTAAAAAAATTATGCTAATGTGGCGTTGGAATGGCACAAGGCCACCATAAATCTGGGCCTTAGAGTGTCAACTGCAAAAAACGCAACATAGTGATGGATGGAAGGCTTGATTAAATCTCATCTACTGACAATTGCTTAAGACTGTATTCCAGCCCATCAATTTTCACCCACCATGATATTAAAGACAGAGGCTAGCCTTATGCAAATCAGCACAGACCCCACTCCACATGTAGATAGTCCATCTGAAACTGCCAGGTAAGATCCTCTCCAGAAGGGTGCACAAGTAACTCCAAATGGACTTCATTTTGGAGGTTGGAGGTGCATATGTTCTAGTGCAGAAGGAATCTGGTCTGGTAGTTAGGGCTAAACTATTTGTTTTGGAGCAGGGCCAATGCTGATTTGCATAGGAATGCTTCCTGTCTGGGGTGGGATGGTTGACAAGCTAATGCTGGACTAGAATGTGGTCCAAAGTAATTATCAACGGCAGAGATGAATTCAAGAATTGCACCCAGCACTTTTTTGCTTTCCTAAATGTGATCGGTATGATCAGTATATTAGAACAAGGGTTACCCCTAGGATTATCGAGAACCTGGGGTAATAAAATAAACATAAATAATAGAAGTTTACAATGTTCTAGGTCAGGAAAACATACAAACTAGTCTTTATCAAAAATCTACAGAACATTTAGTATTTCAATTTTATTTACAAAAATGTATTGAACTCTAACCCCCAATGATACTTGGCTTATTTATGAGACCAATGCAACAATCATTATTTAGCATGCGTACCCCGCGTACGGAAGACATCGGCTGGGAGAAGATCCTTCACCTACCTTGTGGCAAAAAGCTAGAACACCCTGCCACTACACCTGAGGCAGTCACCATTGTTACCACAATTCAGAAAGGAACTTAAAACCTGGCTCTTGAACTGAAGCACACAGGACAAACCCCCTCAGAGCCTTGAGACCCTTCGGTGAGTAGTTGCACTCTATAAATCCTGATTTGATTTGATTTAGCAAAGTAATCATGCAATAAAATATTTCAATATATTTTATATCTTTTTTGGAAATCAAGTACTCACACACATGAAGACAAGTGCAGTGACAGGTGATAAGTGACAAAGCAATGCATCAAGAAAAAGTAAAAAGACATGTGACTTCTTCCTCAAGTAATTTTTTGCATGATAGGGAGTAAAGTCTATAGATGTCTATTTCTGATGGCGTTTCAACCTCAGTTCAATAGTTTAATGTGAGGTCATCATCAGGAAAGACAGTGAGCGCCAGATATGTACAACAGAAAATAAAAGAATAATCTAGAAAGTGAGCCAATACGTCATTTAAACTGAGGTCTCATGAAAACACAGGGGGGACTTGCCTAGCCCTGGGGAAGTTTGCCTGCGCCGCTTCTATCTGTGGACACGCTGTGCCCAGATTCCAATTGCCAATTAAATAATTTGTGCTGGAGTCTTCTTCCCCATTCATGATTAGTAGTCCTTTCCCTGCTAATTTTCCATGGATATTCATTACAGGAACAACTTGAAACTGAATTCCTGATGCTGGAGAAGCCCCGGTGTCCAGTCCTTACACTGTGACAATCTCTCACGACAGAATTACTAACCTGTCTCAGGGTAAATTAATCTAATGTTTCTAATAAGGTTTCTTCCCGTTTTGGTAGAATTATCCTTAAGCAATAAAGCCATATTCTCTTCTTTTTAGGTTGCATTCTACCTGATGCCCTGATGTAATTTGATGCACCATAAACCAGGTCTTCTCATGACCATCCAAGCTATCCTGATCTATTGATTTACTATGCAAGCCACCCCCTCTTTTTTTCATGAGGCCTCAGTTTAAATGAAGTATTGGTTCACTTTCTAGACTATAATTTTATTTTCTGTTGTACATATCTGGTGCTCACTGTCTGTCTTGATGATGACCTCAAGTTAAACCAAGGTCGAAATGACTTCTGACTTTCCCCTATGTCTGGTGCTTTGCTGAGGATGGCTTAGGCTTACACGTAAGTCTCTAAGAAGACCATTGTCATGCTTCTGATTTGCTGACATCTTCTTTTTACTTTCCCCATTCATTTTTGCCTCATTTTTGCTCATCGTCTTTTGTCCTTAATTGCCCATAGTTCAATTTAGTGAGATGCTTTTAACTTGCACTCATGTGTACGAGGGAAGACCACATTTTTTTCTGAGCACCAGCTCTGCTTTTGATAGTTTGTATAGTTGTAACAGAATTTTTGGTCTGTCTAATGGTAATTTGTCAAAATTTGGTCACCCAATTGCTATTCTGTATCTTTACAGTATGTTTTTGAGATTTGTTTACATTAACCTGAGTGTTACTATGTAATAAAACCCTATAACTTTCCTTCCGATTTGGGTTTTCATTGTGTGGCCACTGTTACATTGTAAATTAATGTTGATTGATTGTTACCTAACTTCCTAGTTTATCTTCTTGCAGAGAAAAAGATTGTTGACCTCATGAAAAGAGCATACAAATGCTCTAGAAAATCTGGTAGCAGTGGAACAGTTCACTTGAGGAGAGAGGGAATTAGGATGTCCTATCATGAAATTGTCCAAACCCATTCCAAAATTCTAAGCCCATGACTCATTCAGAAGACTGATGGAGTTCCAGTGTCAGTCCAACTCGGTGGATGTTTGAGTATTAACAGGGCTGAGTGTGTATTTGCTTATGCTTAGATTATAGTGTTTTGTGGTGATCGTGAAGTGTTTTGTGGAGCTTTCTGAAGTTGTTGTGTGAATGTGGCGCAGATTGCAAAGAAGTTGAGATGGTTATTGGGTCCTTTGTAGCCTAAGATCCTTGGATAGATAAACTGTGTAGAAGACACTTGTTGTTCTTGTCTAGTGGTGCTGTTTGTGAGACATCTTCGACAGTACCACCAGAAAGGGACCCTCTTTTGTATTATTATGAGAGGTTGGTTTAGTGAATCTCAAGCGCACAAAGAGAAAGTGTATCACCCCGAGTGAAATCTGGTCGAGGTTTCATTCGAAAGAGTGTGAAAGTAGGTCAGAAAGTGTAGCACTGAACCATTTTGAAGTAATTGATTACCCCAAACCTTTATAGGAGCAAAGTTGTTGTCGAAAAATCACTTGCATTGGTTTTCCAATAGTATTTTGAGTTAGAAAGTGATTGCAAGAGAAAATGTAAAGGAGGGTGAGCCACTGCAAGGAGTGAGATCGACATCACATTGTGCCACGCTGGTATAGGTGCGTTGGTGTAAAGTTGTGCTGGTATTGGTGGAATTCACCACAGAGAGTCATGCTGGTTTTGGTTGTGAATGCTGAACAGAGGACTGTGGGAGAAAAAATATTTCCTGATTGCAATCAAAACGTTATTGTGAAAACTTGAAATTTGATTGAAACATGAAATTCTTTAAGGTGTTGTGATGTCTGTTGAAGGGAGATGCACTTATGTATGTTAGAAAGTTAGTTGAGACTCCTCCCGAAGGTACGCCTTCAATGGTTCAAATGTAGGGCTTCACATATGTCTTTGTCTTGAACAATGCCACACGACCACTAAGAAAGAGGGTGCACTGGCATTTCCAAAATATGAAACACATAATCTGAGAATTATCCAAAATTTGAGATGAATCCTGTATGAGATAAAACCACCTCCTAGACCAGCACAATTTGAAGCACTTAGGCCCTGATTTATACTTTTTTTTCACCACATTACCATCATTTATTGACAAAAAATCGGTGCAAACTTACAAAATACAATTGTATAAATCAGGGCTTTAATGCTTAGGAACACCTAGCTCATCAGAAACAGAAAGAGAGATATGAGACAAAGGTCAGGAAAGTGCTTCATACTTGTGCAGATGCTAGGTAGGATAATCAACAAAAAGCTTGGAGAACTGACATAATTGAGGGAACTAGATAATATCCAGATTTGACGAGTGAAGAAGATGGGAAAACTAAACCAAAAAAAGAAAAACAAAGAAGAGGCAAAGGGAGTTGAGAATAGGGGTGAAAATAGTGATAGTGATTTGGACAATGATTTCATAGATGAGCTGTTGTTGAATTCCCCTTCCAACCTATAACATGATTCAAACAGGAGAGGCAACTTAGACCATGGGAAATTTAAATTTCGATGTACCTACAGCACCGGTAGAACTTAATTAACACCAGACAGGAGAGAATTTAGGGATGACAGTCCCTCAGAGCCCGAATGCTTCGGCTACTCCAGATGCACTGGATAGACAGATAGACTGTGTCTATTACAATTGGTCCTGTCATTCCATTATGTGGACCAGGAGTGACAGATAATAACACACCTAAATTGGTTGTTCCTGCTGTTTCTTTAGAAAAGAGTGTTCCAGGTTACAATTCAGGGAATAAAAAAATAAGGAGACTTCCTCAGTCCCGAGACACACAAATATTACAAGCATCACAAATACAGACCCATCAAGTCAGAACGTTTTTTTCTCCCAATGCAAAGATTCTTCATGGATCACCACCATAATTGTTCGTACCCTGAAATAACATCATTCCAAATGCTGTCTGTAGCACTCCTAATAGAAGAATACTGTTGAATTCTCCAAATTCTGTAATGTCCGTTGCAAATACCCCAAACTATACAAATCCGAGTACCGCCCAAGGAGAGATTATACTGAATACCCCAGCAAAACAACCACAACCACATCTTAGTACTCAAGAACTAGATGATTGGCTCAAGGGAATAGACATTCCAAATGAAGCTGGAGGTTCAGGATATATTGGGAGAACTTTTCATACTCCAGAGAAAAAAGGGCAACAGAAGTGTATTCATTAAAATTAGAATTGAGTGAGATGATACTGAGAACACTTGACACATTCCAATTAGGCACCAGCCAAGAAGATGAACTACTGTTCATATGCAAAGACATTACAACATGCACGACAAGCTCATGGAGACTGGCTGAATTATCCTGGAGAAATGAAGTTGATTTAAATTCTTCCAAAGCATTACAGAGGAGTTATTGCTTGAGTTTTAATGATCAAGATATTGCTAACATGAGACCGTCGGGAATGAAATTACAGATCAGAGAATTGATTGGCTACATAAACATATGGAGCAAATTAGATTGGTGGGAAGGCAGATGGGTAAAGAAGAAGGATCCAAAGAAAGTAAGGTTAGATGTGCCTCAGACTGGGGAATATGAGCATGAGGGAGATGTCCAAATGCTTCCAATGAGAGAAGTTCCTGGTGGAGGCTAAGTTCATGTACCCTGGAGTAGGAATGTCGTGCGTCATTCACAAATGATTTCCCAAAGTTGAGAGAGAAGCAAGTAGATTGGTACAGACAGACAGTGCGATTTGTGAAGCTTTAAAAAGTTTTGTCAGAGGATTTGAACACTTTGACGTTGTGATTCCAAGTGATTTATGGGTTGAATGAAAAGTGTCTGTTGATTCACCTGACAAACATCCTATGAGACACCCATTGACTAAAGCTCCATCTCCAATAGTGATGAAGACATATCATCAGGTGATTTCATTTTTGAAATTGAAAGTGTCTCCTAAAGACATTGATTGGGTTAAGATTGACAGAATGACCCAAGAGTCCAAAGAGTCGATGCATTCCTATTATGAGAGATTGTTACAGGTGTTTAAACACTATATTGGCATGGAGACTAGTGAGTCAAAAGATACTGGACATTTTGTGTTCAGATTTGAGCAGGGATTGAAACCTGAAGTAATACAATGATTCAGCAGCATTTGATGTGCAGGAATCCACAATTCGTAGGGAATATTGGTGCTATACAGGGAGTCTATCGGCAGGGAGTGTCAATGATGCGAGGAGTTATTGGATTTCAAAGGCAGGGTAGAGGACGAGGTGTTCAAATTGACCCAAGTACAGGAGTGAATGTGGTGACTTTGAAAAAGATGAATCTCCGTCATGTTTGTGGCACAGTGGGCCATTGGAAGAGGGAATGTTATTTTTCAGGCACAGCACTTTAATGTGCCCCATGGTCAAATAATGCAAGTTCCACAAGCCCAATTTCCACAGCAAAGGCAAATGTTCCCAGATCTAATTTGAATTAAGTCCCAAATGCAAATACCAATCCTCTTGTGAATCAATACCCTATGATTCCAACAGATGAGGATTACAATTCTGATCAATGCCAATGACGGTGCCTGAGGGGGAGGAGGAATGCATAGTTGGAGCATCCTTAGAGATAGACCAAAGTAGTCCATTCATAGATGGTGAGGTGAATGGCCACCCGTGTCATTTTTGATCAGCACAGGTGCTACCCGATCTACTGTAAGAACAGCAGAGGTTTCCAACCTACCTTTCTAGGGGAAAAGAATTCAAGTTGTAGGAGTTGCAAATAAACAGCTGACTAGCCCTGTCAGAGAAGCTGTACCTGTAAAAGTAGGGTCATCATTTGAGGAAAATCACTGATTTGTGGTGTGTGATTCAAGTCCTGTGAGTCTGCTTGGATGCAACCTTGTGTGAAAACATAATTGTCCTATCTATATAGATACAGACTCATGATGAGGACGTTGCATTTAAAATTGTGAATCAAGTCCCTGATGTCAGACTGTACTCCATGCTGACAAGTGATGTTTTATCAGCAGATGTGAGAGACACAGTATTATCTGAAGTATGGGTTTTTTTAGGAAAAGATATAGATCTCAGCAAAAGTGTTGAGCCTGTACGGATAACTGTAAAGCCAAATGCTGAGTATTTGAGAATCCCACAATACAACATGACACCTGAAACAATTGCAGAGATTATTCCAGTGATTAACTCCATGATTGAGCAAGGAATGCTCAAAGAGATTATGGGGAGTCCGTGTACCTCATCCATTATGGGACTGCCGAAACCCAGCGTAAAGTACCATATTGTCCAGGACCTGAGAATGATCAACAACACTCTGTCCATCATTTTATTTTGTGATATTGCCTTGCGCGCTCTAAGTGGCTAGGAAATGCCCAGACGTGGGTCCCTTGCTTGCTGCACCACTGGATTCAAGCTAACTTGGCTGATGAAAGTTAATACCCTCAAACCAGTCCCAGGATGCTTGAATCCTGTCTAGGGAGGACCTGGCTTGGTAGTTTGGGCTGGTCTGCTCCCACTGGGAGCAGGGTCAAGACTGATTTGCATATGGCTGGGTCCAAACTGGGGTGACGTGACATGCAAAATAACAATGGATTAAACCCAGATCTGTGACTGGGGGTGAGTGTTTGAAATGTTTCAGCACTCCGTCCATCATTTTATTTTGTGATATTGCCTTGTGCGCCCTAAGTGGCTAGGGTAAGCCCAGACGTGGGTCCCTTGCTTGCTGCGCCACTGGATTCAAGCTAGCCTGGCTGATGAAAGTTAATACCCTGAAACCGGTCCCAGGATGCTTGAATCCTGTCTAGGGAGGACTTGGCTTGGTAGTTTGGGCTGGACTGCTCCCATTGGGAGCAGGGTCAAGTCTGATTTGCATATGGCTGGGTCCGAACTGGGGTGACGTGGCAGACAAAATAGGATGGATTAAACACAGATCTGTGACTGGGGGTGAGTGTTTGAAAAGTTTCAACACTCCGTCCATCATTTTATTTTGTGATATTGCCTTGTGCACCCTAAGTGGCTAGGGTATGCCAAGAATTGGGTCCCTTGCTTGCTGCGCCACTGGATTCAAGCTAGCCTGGCTGATGAAGGGTAATACCCTGAAACTGGTCCCAGAATGTTTTAATCCTGTCCAGGGAGGACCTGGCTTGGCAGTTCGGCTGGACTGCTCCCATTGGGGGCAGGGTCAAGACTGATTTGCATATGGCTGGGTCTGAACCGGGTAACGTGGCAGGCAAAATAACAATGGATTAAACCCAGATCTGTGACAGGGGTGAGTGTTTGAAAAGTTTCAACACTGTGTCCATAATTTTATTTTGTGATATTGCCTTGAGTGCCCTAAGTGGCTAGGGTATGCTCAGACATGGGCCCCTTGCTTGCTGCGCCACTGGATTCAAGTTAGCCTGGCTGATGAAGGGTAATACCCTGAAACCAGTCCCAGGACACTTGAATCCTGTCTAGGGAGGACCTGGCTTGGCCGTTAGGGCTGGACTGCTTCCAGTGGGATCAGGGTCGAGACTGATTTGCATATGGCTGGATCCAAACTGGGGTGACGTAGCAGGTAAAATAACAATGGATTAAATCCTGTGACTGGGAGTGAGTGTTTGAAAAGTTTCTACACTCAGTCCATCATTTTATTTTGTGATATTGCAATGAAATTTTAGTACTTTGTTGTCCCGTGGAACCAAATACAGCTGTGATTTTGTTTCAGATTCCATTTGAGGCAGAGTGGTTCACTATGATCGACCTTAGCCATTTTTCTCCATACCGTTACATGAGGAAAGCTAATTCCTCTTCGCTTGATGGTTTGCAGCCGTGTTTGGGCATGATTCCAAATTCCAAAAGGGTGTACTGAAAGTCCACTTATTTTCAATCAGATTCTGAAAAAGAATCTAGAGACCCTAGAGATGCGCTATCATTCAGTCTTGATCCAATATATTGATGATCTATTGGTGGCATCAAACTCACGCAAAGCTTGCAGATGAGACACAATTGCCCTGTTGAACCACTTATCAGAGAATGGAAATAAGGGGGCAGATTTATGGGAAGTGGCGCTGCACCGAGTGCAGCATCACCTTCCCTGCGCACCTTATCACCCCCCTACCACCACCATGTATGTGCCGTATTTAAAATACGGCGCACCATGGCGCAGGCTAGGGGCAATAGTGTCATTTTCATGATGCTATTGATGTAATCTGCAGGAGCAGCACCAATATTTTGGCGCTGCTCCTGCAGAGTACATAGGGGCCGCTTCTAAAGAATGGAAGCCCCCTTTTAACACCTGCTCTTGAGCACGCATTAAAAGTGCCACAATAAATGGCGCAAGGAAATCTCGTAGATTTCCTTGCACCATTTTTCCGGCTCCCCTAACAGGGTAACACCCCTGTTGCACACATTAATGATGTTAATCTGGCACAAGGTGGCGCTAGGGGCCTATAAATTTGCCCCAAGGTATCTCTGCAAAATTGCAGTATTGCAAGAAAGAAGTCCTGTACTTTGGACATCACATTGGGAAAGGAGCATAGAAGGTGTCACAGGACAGAATTTCAGCAATTCTGAAAATGAATCGGCCAACAACTCAGAAAGAAGTCAGAATGTTTTTAGAAATGATGGGCTGCTGTCAGTGAGTTCCCAACTTATCCTTTTCGGCCAAGCCTTTACAGAGGCTGGCACACAAGGATGTGTCAGATCCTGTACTATTGGATGACATCTGCATGAGTGCCTTCTCAGAGCTGAGAGAAAGTCTCTGTTGTACCCTGGCACCAGGAATGCTTGATTAGGACAAATAATTTACTTTGTATTGCATTGAGAGGGAAGGATACGCTCTCTCAGTGCTAACACAGTTACATGGAAATACTCATAGACATGTTGCCTACTTTTGGGCTACATTTGACACAGTAGCTTCTGCTTTGCTCAGCTGCCTGAATGCTGCTGCAGTGACCGGTGCCAGCATTGAACAGTTTGAAAGCATTGCAATGGGTCATCCTTTGAATGTTTTTGTTCCCCACTCTGTAGAGATTTTGTTAACTCGAACCAAGACATAACACCTCACAAGCAGTAGATTGCTATTCTATGAGCAGACAAATTTAGCTGCCACAAATTTGAATCTGAAATAATACTCAATGAATGCTGCAAATTTGCTGCCATTGCCTTTAAATGATGTAAATGCTGATGATGATTTGAGCATCACAGTCTAGATGTCACTGAACTGTGCACCAAGCTGAGACCTGACATACAGGATGTGCCACTTATTGAATCAGTTTATGTAATGTTTGTCAATGGCTCCTGCTTAAAAAACCATGAAGGATACCTGGGAGCTGCCTACGCAGTCTGTACTACCTCAGGTGTGGTTGAAGCTTCCTGGCTTCAAGGAGTATTTTCGGCACAAGTAGCTGAATTGATTGCCCTTACGAGTGCATGCCGTGTTTCAGACCAGCTGAAGGTGACCATTTTACCGATAGTCAGTATGGCTTTGGTGTCGTCCATTACTTTGGAAAGTTATGATCGCAGAAGGGTTTTATGACCTCCTCTGGCTCTCCCAATTGCAATGGTAATAAGGTGTATAATCTTTTGAAGGCATTACAGCTGCCTGCCCAAATTGCAGTTGTAAAGTGCTCAGCGCACCCCAAGGGAACTGATCATGTGACTGTGGAAAATAACTATGCAGACACAGTAACCATATACTGTGTCTTAAATGCTTGTGCTTTCAATGGTAAATATCAAAATGAAGCAACAGAAGAGACAAATTACAATCTCTTGCTAACTGCAGCAGATACATGGGAGGAAGTTAAAAGGTTACAGAAAGAAGTGTCAGAAGCAGAACAACAAAGCTGGCTCAGAACAGGCTGTCAAAAGAGATGAGGATTATATTTGGGTTTCGAATGATGGAAGATCTGTGTTACCAGATAGCTTGTTACCCCCTATGGCAAGGTATTACCAGGGTCCAGCTCGTGTGGGACAAGATGCAATGGTGAGATTGCTTCAACAGACATGGTTTAACCCTGAGTTTAGAAAGATGGCAGAAATGTTGTGTCGCAGATATGTTACATGTCATCAGATGAATGTAGGCAAATGAACTGCAGTAATACTGAGTCACATAGGCAGATCCGGAGGACCTTTCAACAGGATGTAGTTAGACTTTATTGAGTTACCTGTGTGCAATGGACTGAGCTATATCTTGGTTATTGTATGCATTTTCTCTCATTGGGTCAAAACCTACCCAACTAGGAGAAATGACAGTCTCACAGTAGCAAAGTTGTTGTTAAGAGAGTTAATTCCATGTTTTGGGTTCCTGGCTTCTCTGGAGTCAGACCAAGGAACTCATTTCAATAATGAGGTACTGAAATTACTGTGTGCAGCACTTCAAGTGGAGCAGAGACTACATTGCAGCTATAGACCAGAGGCTTCTGGTATGTTGAGCAGATTAATGGAACACTAAAATCCAGACTGGCTAAAGTATGTGCTTTCACTGCTTTGAAATGGCCTGATGTAATTTATTGTAGTGTAATTCGAGATTTATAAAGCGCGTTCCTACTCAAAGAGCATCGAAGCGCTGGGAAGAGAGCACGTAGTAAAGAATAAAGAGAAAATAAGAAAAACACGAAAATAATAAAAATAGAAAGACATCCAATAAAAGACAGAAACAAAATGATTTAAAAACCCTGATCTTGATGTACCAAAAAGTTAACGAGGAAAGAGCCAAGTTTTTACCATTTTCCTAAATTTCATATAACCTGGTTCTTGCCTAATATTCAGAGGGAGAGAATTCCATCCTCTGGCTGCAGCCACTGTAAAAGCTTTGTCTCCCCATTTAGCTTTATATGAGATGCATTGCCTCTTGTGTGGATGAGCCTTTGCAGTACTATAGGTAGGAGAACAGGACTGTTTCCCCATGAAATCATTATGGGGCGAGCCACGAGCTTACTAGCTGTACCTGCAAATGCACTTGTGAACATTGCAGATGACATGGTTCTTGATTACTGCAAAGGACTGGCTGATGTGATTCTTTCTGTGCCTCATCAGGTTGAAGAGGCTACAGTTCAACCACCGCAAGAGCAGTGCCATGACCCCAGCACCTGTGTTTTGAATATGGTGAAGAAGCACATGCCCAAGACATGCTTGGAGCCACGGTGAAAGAGCCAGTTCCAGGTGTTATTGGTTACTACAACTGCTGTGAAGTGTGGAGGTTCCTCAACTGGGTGCATGCAGTGCACACTCGTAGTGCCCTGTGTCCCCTTGATGATACAACAGCACCTGTCCATGAAGGGCTGGTTGCAATGAGATGAAGGGAGTAGGTTAGTCAAACTTTGGAAATGAGCAAGTGACTGGGACAGCACATGTTTGGTCTCGGGGGTCTGAGTGAGTCAACAGTTGAAGTCAACACAGAAGGGTCGCACCAAGAGACATTGACTGCACAAAACTCAGATGCTGACGAGGACCCACTGCTATAGCAAGACGAGTTGTACCTGGGGACCAGTTGCCAAGAGAACAGATTTTGCCTGAAGTACAAATTCCATAAACTATTCCAGAGGAGACTGAGGAATCTGGCAAAAATGACAGTGATGGTGAAGGGCCAGTAGTCCAGGGATCAAAGAGAGCAAGAGTACCCTGTTGGAGGTACACCTCGCCTGAGTAGACATATCTTTCTGCCAATGATTGGAGAGAAAAATTTGAATCTTTTGTTATAACAATTAAAATCCAACTGATCCTCCTTCAACTGAACTATGTGTGTGAAACTGAGCTTAGCATTGCCACTAAACAGACAGAGACATTTTATTGTGGATTAGAGATATTTGATAGGCTTTGTAGAGAATAAAGAAGAGTACCAAGGTTCGAGTCTGCAGAATTCATTGTGGAGTTGTCATTTAGAAGAACATGAAGCACGGTTAAGGAAGTCTAACAAAGATTTCAATTAACTTTTGAACTTTGTTGCAAAGACAATTGCTTGCTACTTATTTGCTTAATTGAAAGACTGAAAGGGACTATTCCTGTTGCTACTGCTGCATTTTATTAAACGGTCTCAAATGAGAGAAACCATGGAACCTAGAAAAAATAGTAATGGTAAACGCAGATAAATATGTACAGGAGTGTTAATTGTAACAATTTTAGTAATGATTGCTTTGCTTATAGGACTGAGCTTACCTACACATTCTAGAGTAGAAAACATTAGATTCACAACTGCCCCTGAAATCCCATTTCCTACTGACAATAGAATGCATTCACTGAGCAAGAAGGAGTTGCATGTAGATACTTCTAGAGGAGTTCTTCCATCGAATGTGTATTATAAACTGCTTTACGAGTACATTGACACTATGGATGCAAAGAATTGCTACCTGTGTACCAATTGCCTACATCGGCTGCAGAGGGAATAACTTATCACCACAGTCCTTTGACTTATATAGTTACTTGATGCTTGTTAATGAGCCATCTGTATGAACAAGAACACTTTCAATTTTTTTATTCAAATTATGATTTGGTCTTTTCAGAAGTTCCTATTCTAAAGCACTTAAACAGGTACCTCAAAGCAAAAAATATTGACACAGTTGAACCTTTCATGTCATTAGATACTGTTTATGCTCACGGAAACAATTTAGCATGGGCCTTAGCAAGAGTTGAGAAAGGTTTCCTGAACTTAGTGGAAGACTGGAGAGGATGAATGACTATGGGAGCACCCAAGGGTATAGTGGAACATATTTGGGAGCAAGAAGAAATAGAATACTCAACTATAGGAAGTCAAGCTGCCTTAACACTAGATCGGAAACATAAAGAAAAATTATGCAAATTTAGGATGAGATCAGCAACTGACACAAAACTTCATGGGAAAGAGTGAGTGGGACCACATATTTGAAATTAATGTTGTCAGGACAAGATACTATTATACCTGGAGTATATTTCATTTATGGAGATCATGGTTATTTTAGGTTGCCCAAAGGATGGCATGGGACATGCTATTTAGGTCCAGGTTTTGCAAAGAATTATGATGTGGAACATTTCAATGATCCTGTATGGGAGACAAACACCAGAACTAAGAGAGGTGCCAGAGGTTCAGAAATTGTGGGAGATATTTTTGGAGAATAGATTCCATCTGTGTGAGTGAATTTGAATGACTTCAAGATAAGAAAGTTGTCTACCATTGTAGATAAGTTGTCCACTAGTACAACAGGTGCCTTATTGATTGTTGATACTGAGATTGTCAGTGGTTTTGCAAAACAGACTTGCGTTACACATCCTTCTCGCAAAGAAGGTCAGAGTCTGTCAGATGTTAAAAGTTGAACAATGTTGTACTTATATCCATGAAAACAGAAAGGAATTAAAGAAATACATTAAGAACTTTTATGATCTGAAATAAGACTTAAAAGAGTTAGAAGCAACAGGTGCATAGGAAGCAGTAGGGATTGGATTTTCAGCTTTTGGCAAATGGTTTGGAAGCCTAGGTAGTGGAATTGTTGGAAGCATCTTGAGACCTTTGTTAATAATTGCTCTTTAAAGATTAATCATATTTGGACTTTACAATGGACACAAGAGAGTACAGATGAAGAAGTGAGTGAAAAGGAGTAGAGCAGAGATAGACCTTGAGAATAGACAAAGCCTATATTATGCCGATATGAAGGAGTTAGAGCAATCCAGAAGACTTTTCCTGTACAAACCTTAGATTTTGATTTGTCACTCTGATAGGAGATTACACTTTGATGTGATGGCTTGATTCGCCATCAGAGGGGGGACTGGAGCAGCGTAGATTTTGCTGTAGCCTCTGACGTCACAATCATGATATATGTCTTGATAATTGACAATATCTTGTGTATTTTAACATTTGATTAATGTAAAGTGGTGCACTCAACATCAATGATGAGGTGCATTCACTGTACTGCTGGGAAAACTGTATACTGTGTGCTTTAACATTATTAAATGAATTGTAACCAATTAAAATATGTACATAACCATCCTCATACTATTTGAATGTATTTGCATTAAAAAACGATGTCAACTTATGTAAGGTGTGCACTAATGTTTTATAGTCTAATATTGAAATGCACTTCTCAAACACATCTAAACTCATGAATTTACATTTGCTGCTTTATTTTAATTATTGTAACATGAAATCTTAATTGAATTTTAGTTTTTGACATTTACACAAATGCAAAAATAACACATGCACAGTGTACTATGAAATTAAATGTGCATTTGTGAAAAATGCTTTATTATTGACATGACTAGACCTGAATTTCTTTAACGTTAGAAACTTTTGTTCATTTTCTGCTAAACTGTCATTTAATTTCAGGTGCATTCATATGAAATGTTAGTTTGGAAATAGATGTCCTATTGTTTTACTAATAGAAGTTCGAGAAACAAACGTTGAAGGAGTACACAGAGAGCGCAAGAGTGAGATGACTGTCTCATATTCATACATGTTGCAAACGATGTCCAGAGGACTAAGGACGACCACATTCTCAGGACTGGTGTGTGAAAGGGAGTTGTTGCTAGCTACACGGTGGGACAGGAGAATACAATGGAGCTAGTGATAGCATAACCAGAAGGGTGTTACCTATATTGGATTTTGTGACATTAACTAGGGTTTTCACTGATTGATTGTAGACAGACTTTCCCCTGGACTTTGAGAGGTCCAGAATTCTGACTTTCCCCTTTATCCCTGTGCTTTGCTGAGTGCGGCTTAGGATTACATTTAACTCTCTAAAAAGACTCTTGACCGAGCTTCTGAAATGCTGGCACCTTCTTTTTTACTTTCCCCATTCATTTTATCTTACTTTTGCTCCCCGCCTTTTGACCTTATGTTTTCTAGTTCGATTTTTCTTTTTGCAATAGTTTAGACTTCTAGCAGATTTCTCTTAATTGCCTTAAGTTTAATTTAGTGAGATGTTTTTAACTTGCACTCATGGGTAAGAGAGAAGACCGCTGATTGTTTTCCAAGCACTAGATCCTGCTTTTGGTATTTTTTATTGCTGTGATGGAATTTTCAGTTTATCTGATACTAATTCATCTACATTTCTTCAGAATATTTAGTTACCCAATTGCTATTCTGTATCTTTACAGTATGTTTTTAAGAGTTTACATTAACCTGAGGGTTAATATGTAGTAAAACCATTTAACTTTACTTACTATATGGGTTTTCGTTGTGTGGCCAATTTGGTTACACTGTAAATTAATGTTGACTGGTTATTACCTACCTTTCTAGTTAATCCCCTTGCAGGAAAAAAAATGTCAATCTAATTGACAATAGATGTACAACAATTACTTGTGGAGGAAGGAGTCATGTATTTTTACTTTTTCTTGATGCACTGCTTTGTCACTTATTAACTGTCACTATACTTGTTTTCACATGTGTGAGCAGTTGATTTCTACAAAAGATATACAAAATATTGAAATATTTTATTTCAAGAATAAATTACTACATAATGATTGCTGCATTGGTCTCATAAATAAGCCAAGTATCGTTGAGGGTTAGAGCTATATACCCTTTTTTAAATAACATTTAAAATATGAAATGGGTTCTTGATTTTCATAGAGACTATGTTATGTTATGTGTTTTTCCTGATCAGGAACATTGCGAACCTGTTATTTATGCATATGAGGTGATAAACCATGACTAGAACATGGTCTGGAGTATTACCAGTGGCTGAGAACAAATCAAGCATTCCACCCATCACTTTTTTAGTGCCTTCATGTGGGTTTAGGGCATGCAGATATCAAACGACAAAAATCAGAGTCCAGACGGATCAAGGATTTGATTGACTTCTCTTATGCTATTAGTTACACTTCTTTTGCTATGCCACTTTTAAAGAAATCAACCTTTTTCAGCCAACTTAAAGTACTGATTAACTATAGACTAATACAAGAAGACCATTCACGCGATACCTGCGCGTGACAATGTACTCATGCACAGGGAGAGCAGAGAAAACAGATAATATTATGATTGATGGAGAATGGAATTCATACTGCGGCTATCCTGGGTCAGGTTATTTAAAAAACAGGGACTCACTTGCACCCTGTGAGGTTTGCGGGTCTCTCTGTGGGGTTCTTTCTCGACGCCTCTTGTTATGATGGCTGCTCAAAGCGTTTGGCGTGTTCCTAATTTATCAGACCTGGCAGAGAAAACAAAATGCCAATCTGTACATGAAAGCCGCAGTAGCAGTGCACCAGCGCGCTATCAATCAACGGGCACCCAGCTTTGTCGTGTCTAATGACTTGTGTCAGTTTTGAAAACAATGAGCACACACACAGTTGGAAGACGACACGCCGTGAATCGCCAAGCGTCAAATTGGAAGACGAGCTGGCACCGAAATAGTTCTGCCCCAAAATACACTTAAGATGGCAGATAGTTCACAGCAGCCATTTTATAAAAATATTATCCTCAAATGAACAACAGAGTTTTCCGTTGATAAAGTGGAGTTGTGATGCAAAGATTCAGTGACCGGCTGAACATTCCGCTGCTGCCTAGCACCATATTTCAGTACTGGACCCGTGTTCCGGGGATCAGAGGCGTCTCAATGACGCTTTGTTACATTTTCTTTCACAGGCTTTGAAGACAAGAGTGCAATTCTTAGTGGGTTTTTGATATCTATATAATGAAACAGAAGGGCTTTTTTTTCCTCTGGCACTGCCGCTGGTTTGCATTCCAGCCCCTTCTTCCTCCTCCTACTCAGATTTCCTCAAGTCAAGCTGCATTATTTGTCGATGTATTTGAGAAAATAAAGAGAACGGCTCCTCGCGTTTCCTTCGTTCTCTCTCTCGCAGGATCTTTGAGACCTCCAGTCAAGGACACTTGGGCGGAACTTCAGGAATATCAAGGGAATGTATCGAAAAGAATACTGGTGAATATTAAGAAAAACAAATTACTGGCCAGACAAAAAAATGTCGGCAACTCGGTACAGGCCTTATAATTTGTTTGATATGTTAGATCTTAGTATGATGGTAACATGTTGCTATACATGTTCATTGCATTTCTTAACAATTATTTGTGCAAATCTCACCATATATACATTCTATTCTCCCAAGGTAGCTTTGCTGTGTTGCCCAAATACAACTGTTGCACGTTCATTTTAACATGTTTATGACTGTACGTGCACCTACTGTCACAGGTGATGGAACACCTGCAGCCCATTTTGCACCTGTTAATATGCCCCTAGGCAGTGCTTTTAAGGCCTCGTGGCCATTCAAGTAAAATGTATCTATAGATTTTTAAATGTAACCAAGTATGCCGTTTTCATTAATAGTCAGGCAGCTTACATGGCCATACCACTAGACGGCATCAGATGTCGTGTATCTCTTCATTAACACTTAAAAGCAATTATTTATGCAACTTGCGAAAAATGGAAGAAGCATCCAGAGGCCCGCCCAGCCAGCCATTCATTGCTTTCCCCCCACACCTCGCAATTACTTCTGCAATGCCGTTTCCGGGATTACTCCCTCTCTGTTCTACAGTTTTCTACAGCTCCATATTTATTAATTTACGTGCTTTCGGGCCATAGTGCAAATCATTGATACATTTTGCACAAACAATTTAAAAGCAAAGTATATAAGTAAAAATAGCTTAAAATCAAGGCTAAAACCCTGTATGTTCCGAAATCGAGGTCAAATATGACAGGTCCTAAATATAAATCAATAGTTCTGGTCTAACAGCCGGTGCAATTTACAGAACAATAATAGACTGGATGGAGATATAAAGGTCCAGATTTATGTAAAAGTGGCGCATCAGCTCTGATGTGTCACTTTTTCAGCGCCCCCTAGCCGGCACCTAACGACACTATGGTTGCGCCGTATTTATGATACAGCACACCATGGTAGTTAGATCAATAGTGTCAACATTTTTTATGCTATTGTGCCACTTTGCTACACTAGCATCAAACATTTTGATGCTATTGTAACAAGTATCGAAGTACAAAGAGGACCAGTAATTTAAATGGGCGCGTCATTTTAACTCCTAAAAATGACAGATAAAATGGTGCAGTGAAATCTGTTAAATTTCACTGCGCCATTTTTTCTGGCCTCCTAGCCCCGGAACGCCCTCATTGCATACATTATGCACGGAGCAGGCATAATGTGGCACAAGGGTTTACAAAGTGACGCAATGCGTGCAATGCACCACTTTGTAAATATGGAGCAGCGGTTTTGCCAACCTAACACCACATTAGCATAAAAAAATGACTCTAATGTGGCACAAGGTGGTGCAAGGGGCTCATAAATAAGCCCCGAAATTTTCTCATTGAGTGTTCTGGCTTTTTGTACTGATGTTCCAGCTGAGACTCAAATATAGGCCGGTTTTCCTGTCGCAGAGCCCATAAGGTAATTTCCTAAAAAATAATATTTGGTCTGCTCTATTTCCAGGTTGCTCTTCATGTAGGATCTTCGCTATTGTGTTGAATCTGACCTTGCCATAATGGCTGCAAACCAACATAAATTGCTCCATAGCCTCTTTCTCACTGCACAGGCATTTGTTTGAAAACTCCGGGTTTCATCTTTTCATCACTGTATTTAGGATCAGAGACACCCCCTCACTCCAAAGCTAAGGTGAAAAGTCTTCTTTCTCTGTGGTTTGCTAGCAGGACAAGGTATTGTTGAGCATGCTGGTATGGATCAAACAGGTCAATATAGGGACTGGTTTTTAAATTGCCAAGGGCAGCTGCTGTTTCCTCGAGCTTTAAGGTCAGTGATTGCTTATTTATTAGGAAAATTTGCCTCTCGCATCATAGCAGGTTTAAGTTTGAAGATGGTGATATGCCCAGCCTCTCTGCTTCCTTAAGCCATTCCATCACCTAGCTAGATTTAAGCTGCATAGAAAAGTGTTTTTTCCAGGCCTCATCAACAGTTCTTAAACTCAACCTTTTCGGTCCATGTCTCATGGGGTCTATGTGGCATTTTGACTCGATTGAGGAGTAACCACCAGCCACCTCCAGCACAGCAGATGGCACACTTGCTGGTCATTTCATGTTTTACAAAAATTCCTCTCCCTACATCCTACACATTATCTTGACATGTTGACACCCCACAGCTCTGCCTCGTAGAAGATTGTGTATTACAATAAGTTCCCATCACGATGAGCTTGGCCTTAAAGGCTTCAGGGGTCTTTACTATAAGGATAAAATCGTCCAAATATAGTTAAGCTGGGATCTTAAAACCGTTGATTGATGGAACATCGGGTGGCACTTTCATAACTTCTTCGTTATCGTTAATATAGAGAAAAACAAAATCGGTGCTAGAAGGCAGCCTTGCTTGACTGTCCTATTTGTGTATAATTTCCTTCCAATGTGCCCCTTTTGGCGTAGTCTCATGTGAATGGAGGTTTCAGAATATAACATTTGAATTAAAGACAAAAGGCCTGGCTCTATACCCAGTAAGTGCAGTTTTTCCCAAAGGCGGATTCTTGAGACCAGATCGAAAGTGTAAACATTCCATGAACAGGGTCATGTTTGTCACGTTACTGGTCTTGTAGATTGAGTGTACAAAAGTAAAAAATGTGGCAAATTGTGGATACCACCTCTCTAAAACTACCTTGTATATGGGTGAAAGGATTTTCCCATTGCTGACCCACTCATCCAAGGCTATCAATATCAGTTTGGATTTTTTTTACAGTTGATGTCAATTAGCCTTATTGGTCTGTAAGACTTCGGTTAATTTTTGGGCCTTTCTTATATATTGTGACAATAATGCTGTTTAACCAAGAATCAGGGGAGTGTTGAGATACTACTATTACCATAAACACCACTGTAAGGATTTCAGCCCACAAACCTAAGTGCACAAGGAGAGTTTCCAGAGAGGTCATGTTAGGACCTGGGCCTTTCCTTTATGAAGGCTTTTTATATATTCAGTTATTTTGATCTTTTGCGAACACTACCAGGTGGCTGAGCTTAGGCACATTACTTCTAGGTCCGGAAGTGATGCTGAGAGGGAATGACTCTTGGAATGGGTTAGACGGAGCATTAAACATGGTGCTGAAATGCTTTACCCATGCAGCCTCAGAGATGTTGGCCTCCAGGTGTTTTTTTCTTACTCCAAGGACTTCCCCAGAGTTCAAGGTGGCACGTCCTGGTTGGCTAAGGCAAGGCCCTGGCCAGACAGAACCTACCACTTCAGTCAGGGATGGGTGATTACACTCACTGCATAACTTGCGCTCACCCTTGGGTAGCTTGGTACAGAGCAGACTGGCTTATCACAGGGGCAATGTGAAAAGCAATGGCACAGCACTCACACACAACAATCACACTGAGCATCACAAAAGAGACTTTTCACGAGGTGTATGTAAATAAAATTTGTATTCAACACACACATTATTAGCACTGCGTGATCATCATGTAAATCTGGGCATAAATCACATTTAGAATTATTACTTGCAGTAGCAGGCCTCGCTGTGTTAAACATCATAAACAGTATGTACCCGTGAAAAAAACAATACTTTCCCTCCCAGAACCCTCATGCAGTGTCAAAAATTGTCAGTATGAGACCCACCCTAGTGATTACCCCAGTTCAATAACAGACCTATTGCAGGGTGCACCCCAGTTCACAACGTTAGCAGCAATATGTGCATACCAAGACAAGCAGCACTTTTAATTAGCTCCACAGCCTGGACCGCACAAGTAAAACTCATTGTCAACAGTGAGAGGCCTCTGGCAATAAATAAAGTGCACAGCAACACCACTGTGTTATTCTATCAATCACCCACACTCACTCCCTTACATTCACTCCACACAGCTAAGCAGTGCCATGGATATCAGGTGGCTCGTATACGCGCATGCACGCACTCACTCCTAGCACCCCAACACAGTGCACTGATATCCTGCTGGTTGATGTCACTGTGTTTGCAGACACCCAGGGCCCCAAACTGCCCTCCACCCATTAACCAGTTCCTGCTACCCCGCCTCCCATTAGCTAGAGATGAAGCTACCTTTTCCCGGTTATTAGGCCGCTCGCAGGTGGCTCGTACACACTCACACGCACTCTCTCCTAACACCCTAATGCAGTGCAGTGAAATCTGGCTGGTTAATGTCACTGTGTATACAGACACTCGGGGCCCCGATGATGAGATGCCCCAGACAGTTCAATCACACACAAAAAGGTTTCCAATGCACTACCTCCCAGGAATGAGACACTAGCCAGGTGCACAATGACTTGAGCCACAATAGACAATTCTGGACAATGACATGAGGAACTCCGATGCTGCAGCTCCCTGGAATGAGGCACAATGCCTGGCGAATGATGACTTGAGTTGCACCACACATTCTGACCACACACAAGGAACTCCAGTTCAGTACCTTCATGGAATGAGGCACAACATCTGGTGTGCGATGACCTGAGTTGCACAAGAATATCTGGTCACACACAAGGAACTCCAATTCTGTACCTCCCTGGAATGAGGCACAATGTCAGGTGTGCAATGACTTGAGTCACACCAGACGATCTAGTCACACACAAAAATACAAGTTCAGTGGTGCCACATGAGGTAGAATGCGGCACTGCCCTGGATGCACCCCCGCTTCTGAGGATCGCAACTTATGAATCGGTCACCGCTCACAATGAGCATGCAGTTGGGTGTCGCATGAGAGAAATGCGACACACTCGACAGAAGCAGGCAACATGGGGTCCTGCAACCAGTGAACCCTCTCACAAAAAACAAAACATTGAAGAATGCAGTGCCCCCACAATGAAGGGCCATGCTCCATAAGTGTAGACAGTACTTTGAAGGCTCTGCACCAGGCAATTCCAGTCTCCAGGTGCAATACTTAGGGGCAAATTTATACCCCATTTGCCCCAAATTTGCTTAATTTTTTACACAGATTTGGCGCAAAACTTGCTCCATATTTATATTTTGACGTTAGACCTGTCTAACATCAAAATATTAGAGTTTGCACCATTTTTTAGATGTGTGAACCTATCTTGTGTCAATGAGATGCAAGGTAGGCGTTCCCATCTAAAAAATGGTGCTAACCCCATAGCCCCATATTTATCTTCCGTGCCAAAATGACACACGGGTAGGAGGAGGGGCTAAATAATGGTGCAAATCTTGTTTTGCACCATTATGTAACGCCTGGGTCAGACCAGACATTAGGGGACCTGTGGACCCATTTCCATGGTTAAACACCATGGAATGGATCCACAGGTGCCCACCTCAAGCCCCAGGAACCCCCCCACCCACACCAGAGGGACACCGGAGGATGGGGGACCCCATCCCAGGTAAGTGGGGGAAGTATAAGTAATTCAGTTTTTTATTTTTAATTAAAGTGCCATTGGGGGCCAAACTTGGGGCCCCCTGCATGGCACAGGGTGCAGTGGCCATGCCCAGGGGACACTGGTCCCCTTTGCTGGCCATTGGGGTAGTGGGCATGACTCCTGTCTTTTCTAAGACAGGAGTCATGTGGTATAGATGGATTTTCGTCAGAAAATGTCGCTAGGCTGGTTAGAGGAATCGTTTTTTACTCTAACATCATTTTTTAGTGCAAAACCCCCTTCTCCCTTACCACCAGCCCCACCCTGTTAATGTCATTTTTTTAATGATAGCCCACCCTTTGCTCCGGCTTGCACCATTCCATAAATATGGTGCCCAGCTGGTGCTCAGGAATGTTGCAAGCTGGTGCTAAACTTTTTGGTGCAAAACTGCATTAGTGCAATTTTGCACCCAAAAGTATAAATATACCCCTAATTCTATGCTCACACCTCTGCTACCAGGTGGAGTCCAGCAGACGATGTAGCCGTGGAGGAGGGCACCCTCTCCAGATGACACCAGTAGACCTTGTAGGTCCTTCCCATGAGGTCTTTGATGTCCCTGAGACCTCCAGACAGAACAGGGGGCAAGCCAACAAGCCCTTGGAGAGCACACTTCAGAGTGCCACACAACAGCAGGCAATCTGCCCGGGCCAGTGACGATGCAGTAAGGGTGTGCTCCAAGGACAGCTTCCTCTGACAGTGTCCACCACGCGGTCCAACGGTACCGGTCCCACATCCCTGCTAGTTTATCTCTAAGTTGCTGAAGTTTGGTACTCGTAGTTAGTCAAGTGTGCCTTTGAAGTTGGGGGTAGTTCAAAGGGGTCCCCTATGAACCACAGATGTCTCCCCCAAATTTCAGTCCTGTCTGCCATGGGGCTGTGGAATGAAGATCTTTATCTTTAGTGGTGCTATGATCTGGCTCCGAGAGGCCAAGGGTCAGAACCTCTCCCTCTAATCTACTTAGTCAGGCCCTCAAATGGCAAAGGTCTGCGTTCCAGTTGCCTACGTTTTATATCTGTTGCTAGGGAATGCACAGATGTGCTTCCCACTTCTTCCAGTGGAATTAAGTTGAATTAAAAGACACACAAAAAGAGTTTTTAGAACATAGAAATTCCCACCTTCTAGAAGTGGCATTTCCAGGGTACTATTGACAAAACCACCTTTACCATGAACAAGGGTTTGTCATTGTGGATTCAGTGATAGGAAACATCATAAGGCTGCACCACTAAAATCCACAATTGCCGCCATAATTAATTATAAACTTCCTCCCATGTTAACCTATGGACAGAGCAGCTCTCATGGGCAGTGAGAACACACATGTGTATTCTGCACTCCCTGGGAACATGTGCCTTGCTGCACGCACAAGCCTGCAGAGGCAGGGTGGACACAAGTTTAGGATCACCAAAAAGTTGCAAATGCGCTCATACAGGCCTGCTGTGACAGGTTTAGTATATATAAAAACACCAGTGTGCAAGTTGTGCCAGGCTCAGAATATATGAAAATGTCATTGTGCAATTGTGCCCATATTGGCTAGCTGTGCCAGGCTCAGTATATAGGTGAAAGCACCACTGTGCAATTTTGCATACATTGGCAAGGGATGCCAGGCTCACTATATATGAAAACACCATTGTGCAAATGTGCACATATTGGCCAGTTAGGCCAGGCTCAATATATATAAAAACCCAATTATGCAAGTGTGCACAACTGGGACACAATGGCAGGCTGAGTACCTTAATGAATACCATTGTGTAAGTGCGCACACACTGGCTTGCTGCAGCAGGCCCCATATCCGCTGGTCAGTGTCACTTCCTAAACGGTGGAGGAAGGGCACACGCCCTTCCACCCTGTAAACACAGGGGTTAGTGCCCAAGAGGCTAAGGCCATCACAGGAGAATCACCCCACCCTATGGAAAAGGCTGCCCCCCAAGTAGGAAAGACCCACGTGGGGCTCTTCCCTACCAGGGCAATGCGCACCTTGGTGAACCTACCCTGAGGAAACATGAGGGCCCATATTTATACTTTTTGACGCTAAACTGCGCTAACGCAGTTTAGCGTCAAAAAGTTTTGCGCCGGCTAACGCCATTCTGAAGCGCCATGCGGGCGCCGTATTTATTGAATGGCGTTAGCCGGCGCAAGCAGACCGGCGCTGCCTGGTGTGCGCGAGAAAAACCACGTACACCAGGCAGCGCCGGCGTAGGGGGAAAATGGCGCATGGGCGTCTTAAAATGGGGCAAGTCAGGTTACGTCGAAAAAATCGTCGTAACCCGACTTGCGCCATTTATTTTCGACGCCCATCCCCCATCAACATGACTCCTATCATTGTAAAGATAGGAGTCATGCCCCCTTGCCCAATGGCCATGCCCAGGGGACTTCTGTCCCCTGGGCATGGTCATTGGGCATAGTGGCATGTAGGGGGGCACAAATAAGGCCCCCCTATGCCAAAAAAAATTATTAAAAAAAAATAAAAAAATACTTACCTGAATGTCCCTGGGGTGGGTCCCTCCAGCCTTGGGTGTCCTCCTGGGGTGGGCAAGGGTGGCAGGGGGGGTCCCTGGGGGCAGGGGAGGGCTCTCTGGGCTCATTTTGAGCCCACTTGTCCCTTAACGCCATGCCTGACCCAGGCGTTAAAAAGCGGCGCAAATGCGCCGTTTTTAGCCACGCCCACTCCCGGGCGTCTCTTTTGCCCGGGAGTATAAATACCACGTAAAGGCCTGGGAGTCATTTTTTAGACGGGAACGCCTCCCTTGCATATCATTAACGCAAGGAAGGGGTTCACGCTAAAAAATGACGCACATTCCGGGAACTTTGGCGCTATTCGCCTCTAACGCCATAGTATAAATATGGCGTTAGTTGGCGTTAGTTTAGCGTCGAATTTGCGTCGAAAAAAACGACGCAAATTCGGCGCAAACGGAGTATAAATACGGCCCGAGGTCTTCTCAGTGTTGCCACAGCATGAGAGAGGAAACCCTGAGCACATCCACCCCCACAGTCCTAGACTGTCAGGCCTACGACATGGTTGGGAGGCTTTTTAGTAGATGGCACACTCAGTGCAGCGTTCCACTAGTAGACAGGTTTGTACCTGGTTATGTGGTGTACCTTTTCACAGGGCACTCCTAGGTACAGCACAGCAATCACACCCATGAGCACCCCTTCCTGGCATGTGTAGGAAGCGTGCGCGCAATTTCCTACAATAATAAAGTGGGAAAGTGCCCAGAGTCCTAAAGCAACACAAAGAGAGTCAGAAAAAACTGAGAGAAAAAGGAAAAAGTTTCAGGAAACTCCCCTAGAAGGCCATGTCCAACACCAGTTTTCCTCCAAAAGGCCTGTGTGTCTTTCTCTGCAGCACATCTTTCTAACTCGAACCACTGTCTGTTTGCAAACTGAGGAATAAACTTACAAACATTTTAAGCTGGGTTAGCATCACAAAAGTGACGCTAACCAGCATCAAATGTTTTTTTCCTTATTTACTTTCCAGCGCAAAAGGTATTTTGTGCTGGAAATGACCCTAAAAGTAACGCAAAGAAGTGCAAAGCACTGCTTTGCTTTACTTAGCGCTGAGTGGGCATTACATGGGTGCTACACCGGTGTTCCCATGCAACCACCCATGCCTTTTTAGGCAAAACCGTATCTACAAACAATAGTAGACCGGGTTTTGCACCAAAAGCTAATGTCATTCGAAAGGCAGTGTTAAAAAGAGAAATGTTTTCATTTCTCCTTTCTTTTTAGACTTTGCATGCGTGCTGCACTGTGCAGCACACATACAAAGTAGGAAAAGTTTTAAAGTGTGTCTAAGCATAGCATTTTGTACTGGAAGGGTAACCTTCTAGTACAAAACCTATGCTAGAGTCACGCTCACACCCTTGCACTATAGTGCAAAGGTGTGTGCATGGCACACGGCAGCTGCAATCAGTGCCAGGGAGAGGAGTGGAGAGTGGCATATCTTTGTAGATATGTCGCTCTCCTGCTCCCTCCCTGTCACGCAACGCAGTGTAGCCCTTTTGGCTGTTGTGCTGCGTTGTGTGCATTGTTTGTAAATCTGGGCCTCAGTCTTCTTTTTCTTGAAGAATGACTTATAACAGGATCTTGCCATCCTTATAGCCTCTTTGGTGGATTCGTTTTGGAGCACGCCTTGTAGTTCTAATTTCAATCTCTTGCATTCTTCGTCAAACCATCCCAATTTCTCAGAGTTATTTTGGTTAGTGTAAGATTTTTTGCAGAACAAGGTCTTATTGGGATTAGTGATTTCAGCAAGAGATCATAGAGGGATAATATGGTCTCCCTGCTTGCTCCATTCACCACGTGTGTCTGGAGATCCACTGTCAAAGGGTCCTGTTTCCGGTCTTCCATTTAAGATGCAAGATTAGCGTTCCATTTTATTCTTACTCGCCCCCCACAAGTTCCAAGTTAGAATTTAGATTCCAGATTTCCTTCAGCTTGGTGGCGGTATGATTTATTACCTTCAGTGACTGGGGAAAGTGATTACTTTCCAATTTCCAATTTAACTTCATGTTTTCAAGCCTATGCCAGTCTGTAATCCAGAGCAGGAAACAGGGCCAGATGTACGAAACATTTTTCTGGTTGCAAATGGCCAATGGGGTTGTTTGCAACCCGAAAAATGTGTTTTCTATGTACCAAAGCAAAATGTGACTCAGTAACTCACATTTTGCGCTTGCGATTGGGTATTTGGAAGGAGCATGTTTAGGGCGTCCCTTCCTAATACAGAATCACACTAGCATATATGAATGTTTTGCGACTATTACCACAAACTTTGAGTTGGTGGTCACCCATTCGCAAATGGGAAGGGGTGCCCAGGGGCCCCTTCCCCTTTGTGAATGGAAGCGTAAATATTTTTTTAGAGCAGGTATTGGTTCCACGGACCACTGCCGACTCTGAAAAAATGAAAAGAATTTTTTTTGTTTGAAATTAATCATATTTTCCTCTAAGGAAAATGGGCTGCATTAAAATAACTGTTTTATTTAAAAAACAGTCATAGACAAGGTGGTCTACTGACCCCTAGAAGCCACCATCCCTGTGAGTTCACCCATTCCCAATGGGGTCGCCAATTGCAACCTACCTTATGATATTGATGAGGTAGGTAATTTGTGACCTCATTAGGGATCACAGACAGTGTACTTAACACTGCTGTGCTTTTTGGTTTGCGACTTGCAATTTGCGATTCCCAAACAGGAGTTGCAAAACAAAAGGTCCCATAATCTTTTACAAACTGGACACTGCAAAGGCATTATAGGTGGGTGTACAAAATATGGTAGAATCTTAATTGTCGTAGGAACTGCGTGCTGAGATGAGAACTTCAACCGAGCAGAAGTGGGCCAGGTGTTTCCCATTAGCATCTATTTTTGGGAAACCATGTCGGATTCACAGAATACCGCATGCTGTTTTCAGTTCGGCTAATCCCTAATCATCATTTCCCCACTCTCTCATCTTGTAAATTAAATTGCCACAGATTAGAGGCACAACCTCTAGCTTGGAGGGGAACTATAATGCCTCCTTAATTCCCTTTAGGAGGTTGTTAAAACCTGTAATCTTCTTCAGTTGGGCGTAAATATTTATGGTGCTGTCCACAAGTCGAGTGTCAACAACTTGTAGGATTTTTGTGAGTCATCTTAGACTATTGGTGATATCCATATCTCTGTTGTACATAATACCTGTAAACTACTACTGTTTCTAGTTTTCTCCAACACTCTGACCTCCTTCGAGTGGCTAACACAACTGGGAATATCCCAAGCTTTGGTAGCTCAGGTTTTTTTAAATGTATTATCACATCAGGGAAAATCCATTATTCTAGGAAATCACAATCACCCAGTTTCTGGGAGACTTCTGCAATGTTCCAGGAAATAATTGAGTAGTTTTGGGACTGGTCATGGCACCTTTGGATGTATAGCCTGTGACCCTGCGATAGATAGTCCAAGTTCGCATTTCGAGGTATTACCTCCCTGGGGAAGGGCGAGTGCACGCGTGCTCCAGCAGATGAATAGTTACTTTGTAGTGCCTTCATGTTCTCTGTGTTACAATGTGTGTTTATGTAAGGAGTGAGGGTCTTGATAGTCTCCTTTGTCAGGGGTGGATATACCCCCTTGGTTTGGGCTTGGGGCTGCTTTTCAAATTCTCTTTGGGGATAGAGATACCTTGATTGATGGTATTTGGTTTGGCTGAAACAAGGAGCTGCTGGCCTGGGAATGTAAGTGGACTTTGCACTATTGTGATGTCTGAGGATGGATTCGCTAATGGTGCTGACTTCATGAAGTATGTAATTAAAATTGCCCTGCTAGTACCTATCAGTATGCAACTAGAATTGCTTTCCATGGTAGATAGATGGCGCTTTAGGAGTTGTAAGTCATTATGCTTCACAGTGTTGTCTCAAAGCTTTCAGACAGCCATTTCTTAGTGTTATTTCTCAGGGCCTCTCCTCCTTCTTTTTCAGTCACAGCAGGTAAATTACAGATGTCAAAATGCCTTGGATCTTTTATCAGTTTTAACACAATTGGTCTACGCATCTTAGCTTCTGACAGACAGAAGGGGGCTTGCTAGGAATGGTGGAGACTTTGTGCTAGGCCAATCTCTCTCCCCTACTTTTAGGAGATACTCAAATTGTTCTGAATCATTTTGTAACCCTCAGGCAAGTGGGTTGCAAAGCACAACACTGTCTTTTCTCGCCCTGTGTATGGAATGTTTTAATAACAGTATTGTCTACCTCATGAGGAACAGGCTGGTTAAGCTGAAAGGAAGCTTGTGCGTTTGTGTCCTGATGTTCTTTTGAAGGACAATATACGTGTGAGATAAGGCCTCTTTTTGACATGGTTAGCCCCCCACTTTTTGCCTAATGTATGATGTAGCCTAGAAATTATAGTGCTCAGGGCCCCTGCTAACCAGCTTCCCTGGGCCAGAGATCTTTCCCTAAAACTGTTGTGATGCATTGGCACAGTTGGATAGCTACCAATATAAGTCCCTGGTAAAAGGTAATTAGGTACCCAGGTCATGGGGTACAAAGGGTAGGATCCTGAGGGCAGCAGCAATGATTGTGCCACCCTCTAGGGCCATGAATCCAGATGCCCCCAGCACTGCCATTGCAGGCTGAGTGTCTTGGTGCAAGCTTAAAACACAAACTTGACATGACACACTGCCTGTGTGTCCTGTCCAACATGCACTGCATGCACTATGGATAAGACACTCCTCTGGCAGGTCTTCCAGCCCTAAGGCAGGGTGCACCATATTATATATTCGGGCATAGCTGCTTGAGCAATATGCCCCCACTGTGTCCTTGTCAAACATGGGACATAGGGAGTGAACAGAGCAGCCGTTTTAATACATGTGCTGGACACTGGTCAATACAAGTTCCCCAGCTACATAACGGCCACTCTGAACCCTGGGTTGTTTGGTATCAAACAACTCAGAATGATAAATCCAAACTGGTACCAGTATTGGATCTATCCCTAAATGTACCCAGGGGTCGCCTTAGAGGTGCCCCCTGCAACAGCTAACTACCCTGGCATGGTTGCTGACTGGTTCTATCCAGCCTGCCACCTCCAGGCACCCAATCTACAAACCTTGGGGGAGGGATCCGTCTCACTGGTTTGTGGAACAAAGCCCTTCCTGGGTGTAGGTGCCAACACCCCCTCCCTCAGGTATGTGAACTGCCCTGGTGGCGAGCTTCAAAGAGCTAACCGCCTTTGAAACTCGACCCCCAGGCCTGCTGCTAGCAGCAGATGGTAAACCCCGTGCAAACCCCCACTTTTTGCGGCAGCAACAGTGGGAAACAAAAAACAAAACTAAGGTTTTGCCTGCGAGGTGGGCACTCCATTTCATTTTCCTCCATCTTGGATGGGAGGAAAATAGCCAGTCGTGGATAGGGAAGTGACCATTCCCAGAAAGTGGTCATTTTAGTGGGTGTAGCCATCCAAAGGTAGGTGACCCATTGGTCACTACTAGGTTCCCCCTGAAATGCCCACCAAATACAATATTTAGTGGGCATCCCTAGACCAGGAAATCAGCTTTAACAGACAAAAAAAGACCAGCACCAAGAAGATCCAAAGCACAAGAACTGCCGACCTGCTGCAACAAAGAAGAGGCGCCAAATCCTGCCTGCTGCACCCAGGACCCGAGGGAGCTGCTGGACAACCAGAGAAACTCTAAAGTACCCCAGAGGACCCTCAGGCTTTGAAAATCACCAAAGAACTCCCTCCAGAGTGGAGGTACCATTCTACAACAGCAAGAAACCTGCAAACCAGTGAGAGTCACTTCACTGACATGTCACTAACTCCCGAACCAAAAGTCACAGCTGGACCAAATGACACACCGACGACTGTGAGGACAAACCATGCAAGTGTGCCAAGTGTGGTGGCACTGCACCCTCCAGTGTTCAAACCGTACCAATATCCTGGGTGTCAGTCAACTAACAGTGGAGAACAAGAAAACCAGCCTATCTGGGGCTGAAAAAGGACCATAAGGAAGCCCCAGTTAAGGACTTCAGGAACACCCCCCAAGAGTGCCCCCATTGGCCTGCAAACGACCATTGAACCAACTTACCTCCTGCTCCAGAGGGCATCCTTGCGCACAGCTCCTGGCTCACCGATTCGCTCTGCACCTGGTTGCCCTGTGCCCTGCAACAAAGAACCTGCTGTGCCCCAAGGGTCCTCCACCCCTTGTGACCTTGACACTCCAGGGGTACCCCAAGGAACCATCTTTAAACTTACCTGTGCAGTGCTTTTCCAAGTGGTCCCTCGTAGTGGCCCTGTACTAGCTTCAGAGACATTTCCCTGCTGCTCCCGCCAGAAGCGGAAGCCACCCAAACTTCTCCAGATGTCACATTGTGCACACTGACGACCATGACCAACCTGCAAAAGAAGAACTTGGTAAACCAACTGTACGATTTTCTATGTATTTTTAAAAGTAATCTTCTATTGATTCCTATGGTGCGTAATTACGCACAAAAACAATTCTTATTAAAATTCAAAAATTCAAAAATTCATGTCTCAAAAAGTACTTAACCAATTTTGGTCATCTTGGTCTTAGAAATTACATAAAAATCTGAAGTATTTTTTAAATTGTTCTTTAGTTATTCCTTTGAGTGTTTGAGTTGCAAGATTGATACTGTGAGTACAACAACTGCTTTGCACTTCTCCAAGATTGGCCTAACTGCTCGACCAAGCTTCCTTAAAAATTAGATCATTAGGTGATCTGTTGTTGGGGTAACCTTTGAAAGGGTACGGCTCAGCATTGTTGGCCACCTTGACCCTCAAACAGCATCAGGACACAGATACATACTAGTGGTAGTGGATTGTGCCACTAGGTATCCTGAGGCTAAACCTCTTAGGACCATTACTGTACTTGCAGTTGCCAAAGCCCTCTTGGGTATCTTTACCAGGGTAGGGTTCCCTAAGGAGGTAGTATCAGACCGAAGTTCCAACTTCATGTCTGCATACTTAAAACACATGTGGAAGGAATGTGGTATGATCTATAAATTCACCACCTATACGTTCCTCAAACAAATGGACTGGTTGAGAGAGTTAACCAGACCCTAAAAGGCATGATTGGAGGACTCCCTGAAAAACTCAGAAGGAGATGGAATGTCCTGCTCCCTTGCCTGCTTTTGCCTCCAGGGAAGTGCCACAAAAGGGAGTAAGTTTCTCTCCATTTTAACTTTTGTTTGGGCGCCCTGTGAGGGGAGCACTACGTCTTGTTAGGGAAGGCTGGAAGAAGCCTCTCAAAGAACCCAATCAAGACATCGTGGACTATGTGCTTTGCCTACGTTCAAGGATGGCTGAGTACATGGAGAAAGCCAGCAAATATCTTCAGGCCAGCCAGGAGCTGCAAAAGCTCTGGTCTGACCAGAAAGCTGCTCTAGTGGAGTTCCAAACAGGGCAGAAAGTTTGGGAGTGGGAGCCTGTTGCTCCAAGGGTCCTCCAAGACAAATGGTCTGGGCCCTATCCCATATTTGAGAGAAAAGGGGAGGTCACTCATCTAGTTGACCTAGTCACTTGCAAAAACCCCAAAAGAATAATACATGTCAACTGCCTTAAACCCCAGTATGATAGAGCTGATGTGACCATGCTTATGGTTACAAATGAGGGACAGGAGGATGAGAGTGAGCCTCTTCCTGATCTCCTCTCCAGCAACCCAGAAGATGGTTCTGTGGATGGAGTGGCCTTATCAGACACCCTCACAGAACAACAGCAAACTGATTGTAGGCAAGTCCTCAATCAGTATGCTGAGTTGTTCTCTCTGACCCCTGGTAAGACAAATTGGTGTACCCATAATGTGGACACTGGTGGCAGCTTGCCTGTCGAGAATAAGATTTACAGACAATCAGACCATGTCAAAGAGAGTATCCAGGCAGAGGTTAAAAGATGCTGGATTTGGGTGCCATTGAACCCTCTGAGAGTCCCTGGGCTAGCCCAGTATTTTAAGTCCCCAAACTTCACTCCAAAGGAGAGAAAAAGGAAATGAGGTTTTGTATGGACTACAGGGGCCTCAATTCCATTACAAAAACTGATGATCACCCAATTCCAAGATCTGATGAGCTCATAGACCGGCTAGGGACAGACATCTGAGTACTGTTGATGTTGATTGTAACAGATTGGCCTGACCCCAGGAGCAAAGGAGAGGTCAGCAGTTTCTATTCCCAGTGGGCATTATCAGTTCACCGTTATGCCCTTTGGAATAAAAAATGCACCTGCCACCTTCCATAGGTTGGGGAACCAAGTCCTTGCTTCACTGGAAACCTTTAGTGCAGCTTATCTGGATGACAAAGCTGTCTGTAGTTCCTACCTAGGAAAGGTCCTTGAGGCTCTGCAGAGTGCAGGCCTCACTATAAAGGCCAGTAAGTGCCAGATAGAGCAGAGAAAAGTTGTTTACTTGGGTCACCTGGTTGGTGTAGGCCAAGTGCAACCATTCCAGCCCAAGAATCAGACTATTCTCGCTTGAGAAGCTTCCACAACCAAGACACAAGTCAGGGCATTCCTTAGCTTGACAGGGTATTATAGGAGATCTGTGAAGGGTTATGGCACTATAGTTGCCCCCTCACAGAACGAACCTCCAAGAAAATGCCAAAAAAGGTTAACTGGACAGTGAGTTGTCAAAGGGGCTTTGACACTCTGAAGAATGCTATGTGCTCTGCTCCAGTCCTACAAGCACCAGACTGCTCCAGGCCATTCATAGTCCAAACAGATGCTTCTGAAATGGGGAAAGGAGCGTCCTTTCCCAGAAAATTATGATGGACATGACCAGCCAGTTGATTTAAAAGCAAGAAACTACTCTCTAGGGAAAGAAATTGGAGTGTCATATAGAGGGAAGCCTTTGCTGTGGTTTGGGCCCTGAGAAAGTCGAGGCCAGACCTGTTTGGCACTCACTTCATAGTTCAGACTGACCACAGGCCTGTCAGATGGCTACAACGGATGAAGGGTGAAAACCCCATACTGCCTACAGGGAATGAACTTTCAAGTGGAACACAGACCTGGTAGTCTTATTTTTTTTCGTTTGGGTGTATGTGAGAAAAGGCCTCTTTTTGACATGGTTAACCCTCCCACTTGTTGCCTGATGTAATGATGTAGCCTAGAAAGTGTAGTGCCGTGGACCCCTGCTAACCAGGTTCCCTGGGCCAGAGCTCGTTCCCTAAAACTGTTGTGATGCATTGGCAGTGCAGGGTGAATCTGGATGCATGGCACTTGAGGGTGACACAATCAGTGCTGCTGCCCCTAGGGACCTAACCTTAGTACCTCATGCCATGGGTACCTAAGTTCCTTTTACTAGGGTTCTTAGGGCCAGATGTAGCAAGCACTTTGCATGGTGCAAACTGCGAAAATCGCAGTTTGCGCCATGCAAAATGCCAATTGCGATGCTCATTCACAATTTGCGAGTTGGTACCGACTCGCAAATTGTGAATGCGACTCGCAAATAGGAAGGGGTGTCCCCTTCCTATTTGTGATTTGCATCGCTATGCTAAATTGCTTTGTGACCGCGAATGCGGTCGCAAAGCAATTTGCAGTTACCACCAGTGTCACACTGGTGGTAACCCATTCGCAAAAGGGAAGGGGTCCCCATGGGACCCCTTCCCCTTTGTGAATGTTGCCAAAAAGGGTTTTTCAGAGCAGTCAGTGGTCCAATGGACCACTGCCTACTCTCAAAAACTGAAACCAAATGGTTTTGTTATTTTATTTATTTTGCAACTCGTTTTCCTTTAAGGAAAACGGGCTGCAAAATAAAAAAATAAAAATTGCTTTATTTAAAAAGCAGTCACAGACATGGAAGTCTGCTGTCTTCAGCAGGCCACCATCCCTGTGAGTGCAGGGACTTGCTATGGGGTCACAAAATGCGACCCACCTCATTAATATTAATGAGGTGGGTCTTTGCGACCTCATAGAGACTTGCAGACGGTGTCTGAGACACCGTTCTGCATCAGATTTTGCGAATCGGAAATTGCGAGTTGCACCGACTCGCAATTTCTGATTCGCAAAATCGGACCTACCTACATCTGGCCCTTAAAGTGGTACCTAAAGGTGTGTCCAATTGTGCCAATGCCATTTTTAGGGAAAGAACACTGGCACTGGGAAACCTGGTTAGTAGGATCCTAGTGCACTCAAGTCCAAGTTGCATCCTGATGCCAGGCAAAAAAGGAGGGTACTGCAACCAAGTGCCAGTTTCCCACACCTACTAACACATTGCTGGACTAGCGCAAAGTTTTTGGAGCTAGTTGACTAATGCACCACAATAGCGTAAAAACATTGATGTTATTATGCTAATGTGTATCATGGTGCGCCGTACTGTAAATACGGTGCAACCATGGTGAAGTTAGGGGCACAAATGGGGCGCAAGAAAAGTGGCCCATCATAGCTGATGCGCCACTTTCTTGTAAATATGCCCCTTAATTCCCCAAAATGCAATGCCCAGAGACAGGAAGAGAACAGGACTAGTAATCCGTCTCGTGCTTGTGCTCCAGGAAGAGACAGTAGGCCCAACAAACACCGAGTATCAACCACAATGGGTTGGCAGTGCAATCCAACCTGGATCTTTACCTGCTTCTGAACATAATCCTGTCATTCGCCATACACCACCTGCATGTCCCCTCCTGCACGTAAACAATTGTCCATGGTTTTTTGTAGCAAAAAACGAGGAGGAATAAAAACATTCCTCCCCGTTTTGCCATGCTAATACCACCCCCGGGGTGGTGTTAGTTATTGGCACTGCCTCAGTTTTACTACGTAAACATGAGTCAGTGCAACGGCCACAGCAACACCCATTGCACACCCCTCTGATGCCGAAAACTGCGTCAGAGGGGCCCATATTTACAAGGAGGCGTAATGCCACAAAAAAGTGGTGTTACACCTCCTTGTAAATATGGATTACTGCTTAGCGCCACAAAACGTGATGCTCCTGTGGTGCTAGGGGCTCTTAAATATGCCCCATAGCCTTTAAGGCTTTGCGCTGCACCATGATGATTGCTCGTCATCAGTGATACCTCCCTTCCCCACACTTACCTGCTTGGTTGGGAATCTGTATTGGCGTTCTTTGCTTTGTCTCGTGGGTATCTTCCTGGTAGCTCCATTCCCCAACCTCTCCTCAAGCGCTCAGCGTTCTGATCCTTGGTATTGCGACGAGTTCATCCTTGGCGTCGGGTTCATTGGGTTTGTTCCTGCTACAGCTGTGAATAACTGACTACCAAAGAGGAAAAAAGACAAAGTTAAAGCGGCAATCCCTTCAGGATGGCCACAATAGAAACCACATAAAAATACGAGGAAATACTTATGTGATGGAGTATTATGAAATGCCTGGTGATTATGACTGTTTGTTGCCTGTAAAGGAAAAGAGATATGAGTTATTTGCACAATGTTTAATTGAACTGACAACATTAATGATAGAGAAGCCACGTAAATTGAAGTTATGTGTTATTATTATGATTTGTTCAGAGATTTAATGAACTGCTATACATTGATTGCATGAGGAACATTTATATTTCATGAGATGAATGCTGATTTAGAGTACTGAAGCTTGTCAGATAGACCTGTTGCTTCTAATCAATTCTATTTCTAGAGTCTAGGCACCATAGGTAGGTAGGTGTTGGAGATTTCTGACCTATTCCTATACATATATATATATATAATAAAGAGAGAGAGAGAGACAGAGAGAGAGAGAGAGAGTGAGTGTATCTTCTCTTTAATGGTCTAAGCTTGTTTTCGAGATTTAGCGCGCAGCAAATTCCAGCCTAAAAGGAACCTGCCTCTTAAAAGGGAAGAAGGGACATTAGGTATGTCGGAGGGGATAACAGTGTTTGAGTATATGACTCAATAAATATTCTAAGCACTAAGTTGTGTTATTTGTATTGTAGAACCTGAAATACCTATCTGACATCATCAGGTGTAAATCAGGTGCTCGACTTGATCAAGCGTATCCCTTCTTGCCGGTTGGTCAGACGTGACCATTCTGTGGTCCTTTTGGGTTGCAGGGAAGTAGAGAATTACTTTGTGTCCATTTCGCTCCTGCGAAACGTAACAAGTCCGGACTGACAGAACAACGAACCATGTAGAATCTTCGCCAAGTTGACACAGAACTATTGAACTTATGTCAAGGTAATAAAGATTTATTGACATACATAACTATATTCAATCGCTTAGTGTTAGAATCTGAGTGGCCGGAGAGCAAAAAAGTTCCCTGTTCTATAAAGAGTTGTGTGGTGCATTAAAAGATTTACTGGCTCAAGTAGAGACAATTGTAATGCACTAAGGGGCAGATTTAAGGAAAGTGGCGCTGCGCCACTTTCCTTGCACCCTTTAGCCCCCCTCCTACTGCCACCATGTGTGCGCCGTATTTACAATACATGCACCCTGGCACAAGGTAGGGGGCAATAGCATAATTTCTGTTACGCTATTTATGTACTCTTCAGGAGTAGCGCCGAAAAGTTGGCACTACTCCTGCAGAGTACACAGGTGCCCATTATAAATAATGATATGCTCCCTTTTAAGTCCTGCTCTGAGCAGGCATTAAAAGTGCTGAAAAAAATGGCACAAGGAAATTTCTTAGGTTTCCTTGTGCCATTTTTTCACCCCCCCTTGCATACATTATGCCTGGCACAGGCGTAATGTGGCGCAACGGTTTACAAAGTGGCGCAATGCATGCATTGTGCCACTTTGTAAATATGGCGCATGGGAAATGCAACCGTAATGCCACATTTGAGTCAAAATAAATGCAACAAATGTGGCTCAAGGTGGAGCTGGGTGCTTATAAATATGCCCCGAATAGACCTAGTTGTGAAAATGGACCATTGTTTGACTGAACATGACAAGACAAAGGCCAACCTGATGCTAAGATAGTGGTTGGTAAGAAAAAAAGACCTGACTCAGATAAAACTGATGAACCAGAACCCGTGCAGATAGGCAGTCCAAGAGGACTGCTGAGCGATGAGGAAAGGCAAAGGCGAAGGACTTTAAAACTCTGTCTATATTGTGGAAACAAATGGCAATTTCCTATGTGACTGTCCAGTTAAACCTAAGAGAAAAGAAGAGGCAGGAAATTAGGGCACCCAGAACCCAGTGAGGCGAGTGTTCCAGGTGTACCAACAGATCCATTCTAAAGAACTGTAGCACAAACATCTGGTCTCCAACAATATTGTCATCTCTTTGTAACTGATCACTTATCTTGGAATTGGGGTTCAGCTAACTCACAAATACTGGTAGATTCAGTAGCCACAGGAAATTTCATGGACAGCGCTCTAGCATCATTTTATGGTATTCCATGTGAACAGAGAGATCAGGCTGACAAAGTTAAAACCATAGACTGAATTGCCCTAAAGTCAGGTCTCATAACAAATGCTACATCTTTTTTGTGGCTTAACATTCAGGGAACTCATAACAAGCAGATAAGACTTGATCTGATACAAGCACCACAATTTCAGGCAATTTGGAGAATACCATGGGTGGAGACTCATAATCCAGCCATAAATTGGAACAATCTTGAGATTACCTTTTGTAAAGAACATTGTTTCCAAAGATTTTCTAATTTACATCTAATTTACATCCAGACAATACAGCATCGCTATCCCAATATTTAGCGGGTTCCCAGATTCCTTCATGCTACCCAGACCTAGCAGCCATTTTTGATAAACAAAGGGCTACTATGCTTCTACCTCATTGCTCATATGATTGTGAAATCGATCTGATCCCCGGAGACCGCAACCCAGGCAGTAGAATTTATGCACTCACAGAAAAGGAAAACATCCATCTTAGGGAATAGCTAGATGAAATGTTAAAGATAGGATTTATCAGACCATCCTGTCCCCATCCTCTTCTTTACTCTTTGAACTTGATAAGGAGGGGGAGTAACGCTCTTGTATTGACTACAAAGCTCTCAATGATGAATCTAATAGATCAAGTAAAGGATGCTCACATTTTCACCAAATTAGATTCAAGGATAGCTTATCATCTAGTGAGAGTGAGGGAAGGGGATGAATGGAAAAAGGCAGTTTGCATAAAATTCAGTTTGTATGAATACCTAGTAATGCAGTTTCGTTATGTAACACCTCTGCTGTCTTCCAGTTTTTCATGAACAAAGTCTTGAGAGATTTTTTTGATGTGTGTGTGTGTGGTGGTTTATCTTGATGACATCTTAATATACTCCCCATCCATGTGCTCAGAATAAAAATCCACATCAAGCACCTGCTGGCCTACTAAATCCCTTACCCACTCCTCCGCACCCATGGCTTACCATCTCTCTAGACTCTATAGTAGAATTACCCAAAACAGACCATGGTTACACTACAGTCATGGTCACAGTAAACCTGTTTTTTTAAAATGACCCATTTTACAGAATTGAAAGGTTTACCAACTTCTAAGGCACTTGCAGACATCTTTTTACAATCTGTGGTATATTTCCATGGGTTACCTTCCATAATTGTATCTGATCGGGTCCTCAATTTGTTTCAAAGTTTTGGAAAGCCTTGTGTGGGGTTTCACAGATAGAAATGTATTTGTCTACTGGTTACGACCCACAAACGGACGGCCAGACAGAAAGGATGAATCAATGTTTCGATCAATACATAAGGCACCAAGTACTGAGCAATACTGCAGAGTGGGATACGTTTCTGTGGCCTACAATAACGCACAAAATAGTTCTACCAAGGTTACACTGTTTCAATGTAGTTATGGTCTATATCCCTCATTCTTGTTATCCCCCTCCACCCATACTACTAGAGTTCCGAAAGTTAAAAATTATGAAGATCAAATTAAGGTGATTCAGCAATCTGCAGAAAACAATTTGGATAAGGCAAAGTTGATGTACAAAAGGAATGCAGATGAACATCGCTGAGCAAGCTCTGAATATCAGGTTGGAGATCAAGTGTGGTTATCTACATGACATCTCAATTTGAAGGGCTCCCGAAAATTTTAACCACGGTATATAGGTCCTTATTCGATTATCAAGAGAGTTAATGATGTTGCCATGAAATTGGAATTACTTTCACATATACAAGTACATCAGTTTTTCATGTTCTTTTGTTAAAACCAGTGATCCCTGGCACTGTACTTCCTAACAAACTCCCAGTTGTTATGGTGGATATCGAACCAGAATTCTAAGTGGAAGCCATCCTAGACTCTAAACAGGTACATCAAAGACTATTTTATTTGGTTCAATGGAATGTGTGAGGACCTGAGGATCACATGTGGGAGTCTGCGTGTCATGAGCACGCCCCGTCTTATTCACCTCTTTCACTGATGATACCCATTTAAAGCCAAACCTGTAAGGAGGATTCTGGTGGGAGGTGTACTGTCAGGCATGCCACACTGCATTGCTAAGCAGCATGCTGATTGGCCCCTTTAAGGGGTGGATCATGTAGCCTTTGAAGCTACGCACTGCATCATGACAACTGCTTGTTGTCAGTGATTCTTCCCTTCCCCGCACTCACCTGTTCGGTTAGGCGTCCGTGTTGGCGTTCTCCACTTCGTCTCGTGGCTGTCTTCCTGGCAGCTCTATTCCCTGACGTCTTCTTGAGCGCTCAGTGTTCTTGTCCCTGGAATCGTGACAGGCCTGTCCTTGGCATTGGGTTGTTCTGGTTTCTTCCTGCTACAGGTGTAAACTTCTGACTACCTGCGGAAAAAACACAAAGAGAAAAAACAAAGTTATAGCGGCAATCCCTTCAGGATGGTAATGATAGAAACTATATGAAAATTCAAAGAAATAGTTATCTGATGAAGTATTGTGAAGTGCCTGGTGAATATGACTGTTTGTTGCCTACAAGGAAAAGCAATATGAGTTATTTGCACAAGGTTTATTTGAACTGACAACATTAATGGTAGAGAAGCTACGTAAATTTAATTTATGTATTATTGTTATGCTTTGTTCATGGATTTAATTAACTGACATGCTTTGATTGCATGAGGAGAATTCAGTTTAGGGTATACCAGTGATGAGCTGATGAACATTTATATTCCATGAAATGAAAGCTGATTTAGAGTGCTTAAATTTGTCAGAAAGAACTGTTGCTTCTCATCTATTCTACTTCTAGAGTCTGGGCACTGTACTTAGGAGTTGGAGATTTCTGACCTATTAATATATATGATATGTGACATGATCTGTTATTGTCTCAATAACAATTTTTTCTTATTTGACAACAAAATATACAGGTAACTTCAAGGGAAAGCGATGGGCATTTTTTTTTGCTCCCAGTTATGCAAACTTATTTATGGGTTGGTGGGAGGAGCAGGTGTCCACTGAGATAACTGACTTTGAAGATAGAGTCGTGCTATGGTGTCGTTACATTGATGACATTTTTGTGATTTGGAAAGGAGGTGAGTGCTCTGCAATGGATTTTGTGGCTACTTTGAACAATAATTAATATAATTTAAAATTGAGTGAACAACATAGTAGAACAAATATTCAGTTTTTAGATGTGAAGATAACAATTGAGAATGACGTCTTAAGTATCAAGAAAAGTTTATTGATGCCAGAAGTGCACATCCACCCAAATTGATAATGAGCATTCCTTATGGGGAATTGCTGAGAGCCAGACGTATCTGCAGTACATGGGAAAGTTACCAACAGGAGAGTGTGAGAATGTGTAAGAGATTTAAAGAGAGTGGATATAGCAATAATGTCATCATGCAGGCAAAAAGAAAAGTGGATGAATGTTCAAGAATAGATTTACTATATAAAGTGCAGGAACCATGTGAAGATGTGGATGAAACTAGATTTATCACAACGTACTCTAATTAGGCTTAAAATGTGAGATAAACTCTCACAAAAAGTTAGCATATTTTAAAGACAGATCCGAACTTGGCTTGCATTTCCAATATGCTGCTGGTTACCTTCCGTAAGGGAAGGACATTGCATGATAATCTGAGCCACAATATGGTGATAAGTTCTAACAATGAAAATAATAAAGCAGGGGGACCTAAGGGATTCTTCTGTTGTATGGAGTGCAAGGCATGTTGAAACAGCACTAGCAGCACCCATGTTAGATTAGGAAATGGACAGAAAGATTATTTGATCAAAGAGTATTATAATTGTAATACTGATTTTTGTGTGTACTGTCTGAGATGTCCTTGCAATAAGATCTATGTAGGGAGTACTATTCACTTAACGAAAAAACGAATATTGGAACATATGAGAGCAATTCGGAATTTTGATTGTAATTACCCTGTAGCAAGACATTTCCATGAAATACATCAAGGTAAAGAAAATCTGCTCAGCTTTGGGGTATGTGATCAGGTTAGGTTGAACTCACATGGGGAGGACAGACAGAAGTTGTTACGAATGCTGGAATTCAAAGATATTATCAAGTTTGTGACCTTGACACCCCTTGGTTTAAATTCAAATGACGAAGTGAGCGTTCATCTGGTTATCTAAGATTAATATTAGGATACGAGAATAGGTAATTGATGTATGATATCCGAGCTTCTTTAGATTTAGGTGTGCATTGTTTGTTTTAGGGGTGCAGAGTAGCATATACCTGAGATCAAACATAGATTTTAAGGCTGAATCTGCAATAGTATTGTTTCAATGAAATTATGGAACTTTATAAGATATATATGCTATGATAGATGGAAGCAATTACTTATGTAAATATTATGATCTATTGGTGAACATTAGATAATTATCATGTTAAGCAGGATGTTTTTTTAATTTATGAGACATAATATTATGGTGGATGTCCAACATGGGAATAAGCAATCATTGGATGCATTATGATGACTTTAAAACCACTAGGTCATGTATTTATACATTATTTATATTTATATATATTTTTGAGATTTCATCCATCCAATTTATATGTGTCTCTAAATTTTTATACATCCATACTATAACTACCTCTTATTTCATATTCTCATCGTCATTTTCATATAAGTTCCTGGAGGTTGATGGATAAGAACTCAATACCATTTGAGGTATAAAGGGACGTTGTTTTAATATTCTAATATGGCGGCTGTTTTAGCTTGGAATTTGTTTGTATTGCAATGTGAGTCCGTTTTCAATGTTGGTGAAATTGTATATTTATTATGCTAATTTTGTGATCACCCCATCCGTGATCAAGGCTACGGCTGAAACGTGTTGGGGAGACGTTCTTTGATGACAATACATTTATTTTTGCAACTTTCCTAAGGTGTCCGTACCTTTCCTTCTACAAAGAAGGATATGTTATTATTATAATTGGACATCCTGGTTCGGTGTCGGACTGCCACCTATTATGCCTTGGCATTCCAGGATTTGTTTGCTTTAATATATATATATATATATATATATATATATATATATATATATATATATATATATATATAATCCATCAAACGGTCCGACTTGTGGTGTGCAAATTCACGGGTGCATCCGTGAGGAAAGGACCATTCCTCTACAATCTCCAAAACAACAATTGCCAAGCAATTGATACGTTGCACTCCAGGAGAGTTTTATTGCTTTATCCAAAAGTGTACTTTGAACGATACCACCTGGTGGTAATTGTTTGTTTTGGAGATATAAATATATATATATATATATATATATATATATACAAAAAATATTATTTCTGCCACTTCATTAAAAGGCAAAAAGAGAAAGTCGCACCCAATGTGTCCACTCCTCAAGCATAAAGCTTTATTTAAGCAAAATATTAAATTATTCCAAAAAGCAAGCTGATGCAAAAACAAAATATATATATACTCTCCTAAGATGGCAACGCGTTTCAACACAAAACTGTCTTCATCATGGCCGAATTGAAAAAACCTGCACTCTTACCCAGCTCGACTTAAATACCCCTTGTTAATAAACATAGAAGAGATACTACTCCACATAGAATAATTACAATTATATCAAAAAGGGGGCAACAAAGTAAATACTAAAATACATTTTAAGTGAAATATTTGTGGAAATTAATACAAAATCCCCCTATTTTAAACAAAATAATTATTTTCTCCCCAAATCATATACAATTGTCAATGTCACATAATTGGAAATTCCAATACAAAATAAAATTTTTGGGGTAATGCCAAAACAAATTTAAGGGTGATCCTCATAATATAAATATCCATTATCAAAAAGGTAATAATATGCTGGTATCTAAAGGTCACAGGTTATAATCAATATAGGAACGCCTCATGGGAGGAAACAGAGAAAAATACAATAAATATTGCCATTAATTAATATTCACATTTGTCCAACATGCACATGAAGCTCCTCGTCCTCATTGAGGCCCCACGGTGTCTTAGATCCAAGAAGAATAATATATTCCGATTCCCTGATCCTAAGGAGCCTCTCCCTGTCCCCTCCACCTGGGTTCCTCTCAACTCTAACAATACCAAAGTATACCAAACAATCAGCATCTCTATTGTGCATACTTGACCAATGTCTGGCAACAGGATATGAAGTATCATAATTCTTAATGGCCCTGTAATGTTCCAAAATCCTCTTTTTAACAGGGCCAATAGTGCTGCCGACATATTGTAAACCGTAAGGGCATTGTGATACGTAAATGCAATAATCCGAGACACATGAAATAGCTTTGTTAATACTTTTAGTCTCACCAAAGACTGTTTTATACATCTTAACATTTTTACTATTCCTACATGCCTTGCAACTATCACACTTTAGAAAACCCCTCTGCTGGTTGAACCAACTAATGTTTCTATTCTCTTGTTGCCGTGGATAGCTATGAACCAAAATGTTTTGCAATGATTTTGCCTTACAAAATTGAGGACAGGGAGACAAAGCTTTCCCAATAATGGGATCATTCTTCACCAAATGCCAATGTCTCATCACTATCCTCGTAACCATTGGACTAGCCATGTTATAAGTCGTGATCATCCTAATTTCAGGGATGGAATTATGGGCCAGATGTACCAAGGGGTTTTACCCATTCAGTGTCTATGGAAAAATGCTTTAGTACATATGGCCCTATATTTCTTATCAGTCTTAACCAATAAAGCTTCCCTATTAATATTGGTTACTTTCTCACAAGCCGTTCGTAATATCTTTTCAGGATAACCCCTCGCTTGTAGTCTCTTAACCACTCTACTCTCCTCCTCCTTATATAATTCCAGAGTGCTACAATTCCTTCTGACTCTAAGTAATTCACAATAAGGAATACTACTCTTCAGACTAGTAGGATGATGACTGGCTGCATGCAAAATACTGTTGCCCGCTGTATCTTTATGATATAGCCTTGTCTGTAATTTATTATCAACAATTTCCAATGAAACATCCAAAAATTCCATTCTTGTTGGATGTATTTTTCAAGTAAATCTTAGATTAAGAGTATTCTGAGAGATATGATCCAAAAATTCCTCCAAAGCCTCACGCGGCCCCTCCCAGATCAAAAAAAGATCATCAATATATCGTGTCCACATTGATATATGCCTAGTCCATTTTTCATTCTTCTCCACCCATACCTTTGTGGCCTCCCACCAACCCATAAAGATACCAGCATAGCTAGGGGCAAAGCAACTCCCCATCGAGTCCCGATCGACTGACGATACCAGGTGTCCTTAAATAAAAAGAAATTGTTGTTTAAGCAAAAATCCAACATGTCTAATAACATCATGGAATGATCATATTTACTAAGCGGTCTGTCGCGAAAAAAATATCTACACGCTTGGATCCGCAAGTCATGCTGGATGGAAGTATATAAGGATTCCACATCCAAAGTAACCAACACCAAATGTGGTTCCCAGGGATTACCCTCAATCTTAGAAATAAAATCCATGGTATCCCTACAATAGGAGGGTAAGGCCAACACATATGGTAGAAGGAAAAAATTTAAATAAATAGATGTGCGTTCCAATAGGCTGCCGTTAGAAGAAATTATCGGTCGCCCAGGAGGATGATGATAATTTTTATGGACTTTTGGTAACATGTAAAAACATGGTGCAATCGGCTTTTTAACCAAAAGAAACAAAAATTCATCTGTATTAAGCAACCCCCTGTCTCTCCAATCAAACAGTTTACTATGATACTGGTCAATCGAAGGATAGTAATTAGACACAGTTGTTATCTCATAATCCCTTGTGTTATTAAATTGTCTTTCTGCTTCCCTACAATACTGAATCACATCCCAAAGAACAACATTGCCCCCTTTATCTGAGGGTTTTATCACAATGTTATGATCATCAATTAGACTCTTCAAAGCTTTCCTTTGTTCATACTTGAGATTCGACTCACTGTCCCACTGTTTAAATATATGCCACATCTGAAACAAATCTCGAATTACAATTTCATGAAAAGTATCAATAGATTCATGAGTAGTAGATGGATTGAACCTAGATTTTAGCTTGAAATGTGTAAGCCATTTTAGGTGAGTATATATATATTTTCTTTTTGCATCAGTTGCTTTTTGGAATTATTTAATATTTTGCTTAAATAAAGCTTTATGCTTGAGGAGTGGACATATTGGGTTCGACTTTCTCTTTTTGCCTTTTAATGAAGTGGCAGAAATAATCTTTTTTGTATTTAGAACGGGCTCCACTACCGTTTTGTCACACCAGCCTTTAATGGTCTAAGCTTGTTTTGTAGATTTAGCTCACAGCAAATTCCAGCTTACAAGGACCCTGCCTTTTAAAAGAGAAGAAGGGACATTAGGGCCCTTATTTATTCAAAAAAAGCAGCGCCGGGCTGTGCCACTTTTGAAATGCAGGAATGTGCTGTATTTACAGGAATACGGCGCACCCCTGCGTCTCCCCCTGCACCGGTGCTGAATTAAGCTGGCTGCGCCAATGCAGGCATTCTTGCACCATACGGCGTTGAGGGTCACCTTCCTGCACATAAACAATCTATCCCCTCCCCTACGCCTGCTCTAAGTAGGCGTTAAAAATGTCAAAACATTTTTTGCAGTGAAATGTTGTGAATTTCACTGCCCCAGTTTTTCAGGTCTCCCTGTGTCAGAACGACCTCTTGCATACATTATGCCTGGCGCAGGCATAATGTGGCGCAAGGGCTTACAAAGTGGCACAATTCAAGCATTGCACCATTTTGTAAATACGGTGTGGGAGAAAGGCCTCCTTAATGGCACCTCAGCGTAAAAAAAATTATGTTAGAGCGGTGCAAGGTGGCTCTATGGGCTTGTAAATATGCCCCTAAATCATGGCATTTGTAGTGTGGAAGGTGAAATACCTACCAACGCCATTAGGTGTGAATCAGGTGCTGGATTTAGTCAGGCTCATCCCTTCCTCCCAGTGGGTCAGATGTGACCATTCTGTGGTCAGTTTGGGTTGCAGGGAAGTAGGGAGTTATGTCTATTTCACTCCTGTGAAAAGGTAACAAGTTTTGACATCTGCTTTGGAAGAAAGATCATTACAGTTATGGAAAGGTTTAAGTTTTATTCTCAAACTCAAAAGAAGGATGAGTCAATAGAGATTATGTAGTTGAATTGCGAGCATTAGCAGGGTCTTGTGATTTTGAAACTTGAACCTACGAACAAGTATTGAGAGAAAAGTTGGGAAAGGCTATGGGCTGGTACAGATTCCTCTTTAAGGGCAGTTATAAATATTGCTAAGGAAACTGAGCAGTCAAAATTTTTTTTGAGTGAAATCAGAAGCCAGAATGTCAAAACCTTGGATACTACCTCTGACGTTTGTATAGCGAAAAGTCAGATGTCTTTCAAGAACAAGAAAGACTCAAAAATTCAAAACAATGGGAAAAAATAGCATCACTTGTTCCAGATGTGGAAGTTTGTTCCATGTAGGAAACTTTAAGGGCTGTCCTGCTCGGGACAAAGTATATGTTAAATGCAAAAAGAGGGGACATTTTGGAAGAGTGTATTGATCAGGAACATCTCCAAACGTTAATGGCTTGTGAAGAGGAAAATGATGATGATTTTAATTCCATTCTATGCGTAAGTGATACTAAATGCAAATGTTTTTCTAGATACACGTTAATAGTTGATGGGAAGCATATAACAAAGATGATTGATTCTTGTACCTGGTACAGTATTATTGGGAAAACATTATTTGATCGTACCTGGGACAACAATAAGTTGTTTTCACCCGATGTCTGTCCAGGAGGATATTCAGGTCACAAAATTGATTTACAGGGATACTTTTGGGCAGACCTAGAGGTTGGAAGAAGGAGGACAAAAGGAAAACTATATGTGGCAAACAAAGGTGATGCTATTTTAGGATGGCCTCACCAACAAGAGATGGGCTTAATGCTTCTCTGCCAGTGTATGTAATTATCCCTGTCAACAATGAATATGTTTCCAACATACATGGGTTTGTTTGAAAAAAGGTTGGGAAAATATGCCAATTTTAAGCATAAGAATTCATTGAATAAAGAAGCAATACCAGAGAGGCACAAAGTTAGGAACGTGCCATTGGCACATAGTGATGAACTTAAAGGCATGTTGAACGACCTAGCTGAAAAGGAAATTACAGAACCTATAGAGTCTTCTTCTTGGGTATATCTCATTGTTTTGTCTTTAAGGATCTGCTGAACTTTGCTTATGTGTAGCTCCAAGTAGTCTTAAGAATGAAATTTGGGTAGATAAACATTTCCTGCCAAATATTCATGAGATGATATTGACTTTAGCAGAAGCTACAGTTTTTTTCCACTGTGATTTTAGCAAGTGAGTACCACCAAGTGGAATTACACAAAGACTCTAGACACCTGACACCCTTTGTAACACCTGAAGGCCTCTTTCAGTACTTACTATGCCTATTGGTTTAGAAAATGCAGCCTCAGTATTTCAGCGTCTGATGAAGAATTATTTGGAAGGGGTTGGTTGAGCCATTGCCTTCCAGGATGACATATAAATGTTTGCAAAAACTCAGGTGGAAGATGATAACTTTACATGAATTGTTAAAAAGATTGCGAGACAAAGTCATTTTTAAAATGTAAGTTCAGGCAAGATAAAGTTGCGTAGTTAGGACATGAAATTTCAAAATAGGGCATTAAACCAAAACACAACCATGTGGAAAGCATTTTAAAAGCCCCTGCACCTATTTCTAATGACCAAATATTCTCATTTTTGGGTTTAATAGAATTTTATGGGAAATCTGTATAGGAGTATGCAGCTAAAGTGTATTCCCTCAAACTATTACTAAAGAAAAATGCTAAGTGCAAATGGGTACCAAACCAAAAGAGACTTTCAACTTATTAAAAAAAGAAATTGTCGGTGCACCATTTTTAAAATCATGGCCCAAATCTAAGAAGGGCCTAGCGCAAACTATCACCACATTAGCGTAATTTGTTTATGCTAATATGGCAATAGTGTGACATAAATGCAGTGCCATATTTACACATTGCGCCACTTTGTAAACCCTTGCTCCACTTTATGCCTACGCCAGGCATAATGTATGTAAGGGGGGCATTCCTCCATTAGGGGGCACTCACAAATGGCACAGTGGTATATATAAGATTGCACTCAGCCATTTTTAGCAGCATTTTTAATGCCTGCACAGAGCAGGAGTTAAAAGGAGGCACACCATTATTTTTAATGGGTCTCTATGTACATTGCAGGATTAGCTCCAAACCTTTTGGCGCTTATCCTGCAAAGTACATCAAGAGTGTCAAAAAGTATGACGCTATGATCCCTAACCTGCGCCGTATGTTAAATACGGTGCACACATGGTGGATTAGGGGGCGCTATGAGCCGCAAGAAAAGTGGTGCTTCAGGACGTGAAGTGCCACTTTTCTTAAATCAGGGCCCATATGTGGTTGGGAAGGAATGTATTGTGTCAGTAGACACCAGTAGTGTAGGTTTGAAGGCTGAGCTCATGAAGAAAAACAAACATGAAGAATAAGTTGTTTCATATGCGTCCAGATCACTAAGAAATTCTGAGTGTAATTATTCTACAATAGAAAAAGAATTGTTAGCTTGTACTTGGGTGATGGAACATTTTTGTAAATTTTTTTAGGAGATGAAATTTGTTTTAAGAATAGACCACAAACCGTTGGTCAATATGGTGGCTGCAGGGGATGAAAGAATGTTGACGGCTTGTTTAGCAAGGTTGGCAGCGAAGGTGCAAGAATACCAATGTGTAGTAGAGTATGTTCCAGGTTGAGTCCATGTGCATGCTGATTTTATATCTCTGACTATGGATGAAGTGAAGGTTGATGAGGAAGGAGGATGTGCTGTAGCATACACCCTGGATGATGTCAATGCTGAAAGTGTTCATGAAAACTTGATGAAAACCATATTTGAGGAGGAATGGAATGAAGCCATGCTTAGCAACTATGGCTGAGGTTTATGATAAAGTGGCGCAGCGCAGTGCTGCGCCAAAAATAGCAGAGCCGCACTGCGCCACTTTAGAAACTCAGAGGTGTGCCGTATTTAGAGGAATACAGGGCTCCCCCTGCGTTGGCGCTGAATTAAGCTGCCTAGCGCCAACACATGCATCCTTTCACCCGAGCAAAATAGGAATAAAAGCATTTCTCCTCGTTTAGCCATGCTAACGCCACCCCTGGGGTGGCATTAGTTTTTGGCGTTGCCTCAGGTTTACTGCATCTTGTAAATCTGAGTCAGCATCAAAATCAATGGGTGTTGCAGTGGAAGACCCACCACAACACCATTGCACACCCCTCTGACACACAAAACTGCGTCTGAGGGGGCCCATATTTACAGAAAGGCGTAAACCCACCAAAAAGTGGTGTTACACCTCCTTGTAAATATGGAGCAGTTCTTAGCGCCACCAGAGCATCACAAAAAATGACGCTCCGGTGGCGCTAGGGGCTCTTAAATATGCCCCTATGTTTTGAGAGACATTCAAGTCGAAGTTGAACGTTTGTGATTTTGTAAGAGTGAGCATGGGTGGTGTGTCCAATTAGAAAATGACCAAATGGTCAGACCCTTTAGAAATAATGGAAATCTTTAGCAAAGCTGTAAGAGTAGAGGGTGAGAAATATGGAATTTGAGGAGAATTTCAGAATGCAAAGGTCGATTTATGAAGAGACAAGGATTGATGAGTTGAGATGATGAAGAGTCTTATTTTGATATGAATGCCGATTCTGGTAATGCCAATAGCAACAGGAAAACTTCAAGATGGGAAAATAAATTGTGTGAATATGGAGCAGGTTCGGAAGGAACAGTTCGTAGAATAAATGGTACAAATGACGATGAATTTGGTGAAGTATGTGGCGAGTCTGCAAGAGTTAGTGGAGCATAGCATAGAATGAGTGTATCTAAAGATGAGAATGTTTCTCAGCATCCTAAAGACAATGTGATGGATAAAGGACAAAAAGTCGAGATCTGCAGGAGTATATAAACAAAGAATATTCCTATGATATTGAAAGATTTTTCCCATACTGATTCTGCTAAATGTATATTGTAGGGGTTGGCATTGCAATTTTCATTGTTCATACAATATTATACAGTATTGTTGTGTTTATATATCTTTTTGCTGTAGTTTTTTTTATTTTTCATTGTTGAAGGGGAAGGTGTGCAGTTATTATCATGTATAGAATCTGTAACATTCTTAGAACGGTGATAAAGGGGGATTCGAAGGTGGACGGTTTGGAGCTTCGAGAGAGCCAGAGAGCCAGCTGGGTGCATATCAAGCTGTTCTTCATTTTGTAACAGTAAATGACTTGAAGATTTGCCTGCATTGTGTGATTTCTCAAAGGGATTCAGTGTAGTAAATCTCTCACACGTGTCAATAAAGTTCAAAAGCTCAATGTTTAGTGGTATTCATGAGCAGAGCCACCTGTCTGCACCCAAACAAGAGGTGAGCTTGCAAGAGACTTTAAGACTCAATAGTACACATCAAACAGGAACATTATATGGAACAAAGGAAACAACACATTTCTGTGCATCAAAAACAGTATGTGGGAAACATTAACATATGCAAGCTATATTCATTCCTTTTCAACATGTTGTTTAAAAAACGACACCCTCTGCAATCAAGACACAAACGCAGAACTAGGGCAAGATCAACCTGAGGAACAAAAACAAAGGAGAAACAAATAAGCAGGAATGTAACATAATTTGACAAATGACCAACAAATAAATATGAATATAAAACAATTTAACAAATGAACTCTACCTAAATCTAAGAAGTAAGTGTTTCCAGAACCATTCAAATTAGCAGAGGGATAACCATCACCCTTTTTAACCTTGTCCATTTCTTTCAGTGGTAGCAGCTCAATTGCAACAGTTTTTGTTTGAGCAAAATACACAATTCTTAACCATCTCCTCTATATCCGAATGAATGAATGAAAGTAATGAAAGGAAAGTGCGCTGTCTCTCAAAGCCGAGCATCCTGATGCTAACTGAGACACAAACATTGCTAACCAACCGCAGTTCCATCAAAAATCCAGAGAGATGACTCAGACGGGTTCAAACTGAGAGCAGACAAATTAAATTAAACAATTATACAACTCAACTAGGGCCAAATACAGACACGTTTTCAGGTGTCTCTTAAGAGCTGCTTCACTATCTGTGAATCTGAGAGAACAAGGAGGTTGATTCCAGGCCTTGGAATTAATATTTAGCAAATGTTTTGTCGCCTCTGGAATTCAATCTAAAGTTAGGAATTTGTAATAACTTAGCATTGGAAAATCTAGAAGCTCTTTGAGTTCTATAAAGCAAAAAAATAGTCTGACAGATGTCTGGGGTCTGTTGAATGGAACAACCTGAAGACCAAAACCAAAGATTTAAAAAGATCCTGCTTGTGAACAAGTAACCAGTGCAGTTTTTCAGAGCCCCTGAGAAGCTGAGTTTTTTGGGGGAATTTTAAGAACAAGTCTTGCGGCTGTGTTTTGAACCACTTGGAGTCTATGAAGTAGTTGCTTAGTCATGCCTAGATAAAGGTTGTTGCAGCAATCCAACCTTGAAATTATAAATGCAAAGGGTACAGTTTTCCTTGTTGCTAAAGGAAGAAAGTCAAAGCATTTGTAAGTGATTTAATTATGGAAAAGTACGTACCACCTGCTGATAAAACTTGAGGTCGAAAGGACAAGAAGTTATCAAATTTTCCTTCTAGATTTCTAGCCACTTCTATCGGAGGTGGGAGAGGTGACAGATTATCAAGCCACTATTCTCATGGGGAAAACATATTGTTCTTCCCCAGCAGAAGTATTTCTTTTCTTTCAGCATTGCAATTGAGATGATTCATTTCCATCCAGCGGATAATCCTGGTGAAAGACTTCTTGAAATTTTCTTCTGAATCTAATTTGTCCATTTTATCCATTTGTGGACACCAAAATGATGAGCAAGCTCTTCCCTTAGTCACAAATGAGCCCAAATGCTGTTCATGTTCTTTATCCAGTACTGCAGGCCGGAGGCTAGTGACGTTGACTAATTTATCCCATATAATGGAGCCCTGTAACCCTGGGAACCTGGGCTAGTAAATGCAGGAGAAAGAAATGGTTCCTTTCGGGATATGTTTTAAAGCCTAAGGAAGGCTGTGGTCTTCAAAGGGAAACATCTAGAAGCGTCTCCCACTTCAACAGAAGAACTGGGTATAAATATTGGACCTCAGGCACCAACTTTTCAGTACGCTTCTGGACCTATGGATACTCTGCCAGGAAAAAGGACTGCTGTGCTGCCAAATGGACTGCCAGCCTGCTGGGCTGGTGCTCTTAAGGATTGCTGCCCTGCTGTGCTGACCTGCTGCCTGCTACCCTCTTGCCTGGGTGAGAATGAATGGGCCTCCATCGGTTGAACCCAGGACCCCAAAGTGACTCCAAGGGCTAGTTGACTGGCCTCTTGACTAAAGCCTCAGAGACTAAAGGCTCCAGCAACCTTGAAACCAGCACCTGGATTCTGCTATCTGAGTGTCATGCTCTGCTAAGTGGAGCCACCACAGTCCAGGACCCTTGAAAATGGGCCTAAAGGTGATCTGCCGGCCTAACTATAGACACAGCAGAACCAATGCATCTCATCCACAGCGCAATCCTGAGCAGAATTGACACATCGCCTCTGCTGCAAGGGTTCTAACAGTGTAAGGAATCCACATTCATCTCACTGCCAGCATCGGAACTGCCACCTGTGTGAAGCTTTTCCAATGCAGGCCCCTCACATCGCTAATCTATGATTGACAGCAGCCTCGATGATCAGGCAAGTTTTCGCATCGTAGACTGACATTTCTTCAGAACCAATGCATCAGCCTGACTGGATGATCCATCCCTGATGCCAGACTTTGCATCATAAGTCCTCATCAACGGGATGCTCGGTGGTGAGGCAGGACCTCACATTGCAGCTTCATAGGTCCTCTGACTGAAGCATCGCCTCTGTTGCATGAAACATCCTTGATGCGACATGTTGCAACAATCTGCAACCAGATTTAAGGTACTCTTGTTCAGTGAGCCTAAATGGTTAGCTGGCCAACGCTCCATCATGGTTAGCTGTACTTGTGACCTTGTCCAGGTTCAGCCTGACCAGAAATCCACAGTTGGTGCCTTGTGCTTTTTGGCACTATTCTGACTGAAAATTTTAAACCTTCATATCTCCGGTTCTACTGACTAGATGTTTGTTATTTTGGTCTTGTTTTATTTATTAAAATTAAATTATTTTTCTAAACTGGTGTGGGATCCTTTTGAGGTGTGTTTTCACTGTGTTACTGTTTGAAGTGTTGCACAAGTACTTTACACATTGCCTCTTAGTTAAGTCTGACTGCTCGGTGCCAAGATACCCGAGGGATGAGCACAGGTTAATTTAGGGTCTACTTGTGACTTCACCTGCCAATTATTGTGGTCCCTGCTTGAGTGGGGGTTCACCCCTCACCCCTCAACCAATAACTCAATTTTTTACATGAGCCTTTTCTTTGATACTTAGGGCCGTATTTATACTCCGTTTGCGCCGAATTTGCGTCGTTTTTTTCGACGCAAATTCGACGCTAAACTAACGCCAACTAACGCCATATTTATACTATGGCGTTAGAGGCGAATAGCGCCAAAGTTCCCGGAATGTGCGTCATTTTTTAGCGTGAACCCCTTCCTTGCGTTAATGATATGCAAGGGAGGCGTTCCCGTCTAAAAAATGACTCCCAGGCCTTTACGTGGTATTTATACTCCCGGGCAAAAGAGACGCCCGGGAGTGGGCGTGGCTAAAAACGGCGCATTTGCGCCGCTTTTTAACGCCTGGGTCAGGCATGGCGTTAAGGGACAAGTGGGCTCAAAATGAGCCCAGAGTGCCCTCCCCTGCCCCCAGGGACCCCCCCTGCCACCCTTGCCCACCCCAGGAGGACACCCAAGGCTGGAGGGACCCACCCCAGGGACATGCAGGTAAGTATATATATTTTTTTTTTTAATAATTTTTTTTGGCATAGGAGGGCCTGATTTGTGCCCCCCTACATGCCACTATGCCCAATGACCATGCCCAGGGGACAGAAGTCCCCTGGGCATGGCCATTGGGCAAGGGGGCATGACTCCTATCTTTACAATGATAGGAGTCATGTTGATGGGGGATGGGCGTCGAAAATAAATGGCGCAAGTCGGGTTACGACGATTTTTTCGACGTAACCTGACTTGCCCCATTTTAAGACGCCCATGCGCCATTTTCCCCCTACGCCGGCGCTGCCTGGTGTACGTGGTTTTTCTCGCGCACACCAGGCAGCGCCGGTCTGCTTGCGCCGGCTAACGCCATTCAATAAATACGGCGCCCGCATGGCGCTTCAGAATGGCGTTAGCCGGCGCAAAACTTTTTGACGCTAAACTGCGTTAGCGCAGTTTAGCGTCAAAAAGTATAAATATGGGCCTTAATCTAGGATAAAACAGGAGCAGGATTCACTTAAACCTAAAAAAGACTCCTGTTTTATCAGTGGGTGGTTATGTCAAAGGAATGTAGTTCACTACACCAGGCTTTGGCTGAATACTTTCATTAAAGATAACAGCTATTTCACTCTGTCCCTTAAAAATTCATTTTTTTCATGTTTTAAAACTACTCCATTTTCTTTGTAAATAGGTAGGACATTGTCCAAACTGTGATCATGTGTCTCATGTTCTGATTCCTAGATCAGTAAATCGTCCTGGAAAATTGCAGCTCATTTGGCAACCCTAAGCATATTGGACATAATGTGCTGAAAAAGTGAAGCCGCAAAAGCCAGACCAAAAACGCATGCAGCAGTACAGAAACTTACCAAAAGGACAAACAACTACTGTCTTAATCCAGGGTCAAGTTTGACCTGATGGTAGGCTGACACAAGGTCAAGTGTGGTGAACCACCTTGCACCGGCTGACAATGCCAATATTCCTGCAATTTTAAGTAATGTATGTGAGTCAATCACATTTCGTTATTCTGATTTCTAAGGTCCACACACACTCTTATATCACCATTCAGCTTATGAGACACAACCACAGGTGACAACTACAGTGACAATTCCACTGGTTCAATGATAGCTTTATCATACAACACCAACAAATGTTCCTCCAAATCCTTACTAAGACTGTAATGGTGGTGGCCCCTGGTGAGTGCTGTGAGGAAATGCAACAAATGACAGAAAAGCTGAATTTCTGGTAGAAACAGTTGGAATGTTGCAAGACGTACTGGTTCTTCAGGTGGCTGGAGATGATTTTCACCACAATTTGTATGTAATATATCTCTTACACATGCCAAGAAAGTTACAAAACTTCAGTATTTATTAGTATCCATGAACAGAGCCACCCACAGGAGGAGGTGAGCTCGTAACTAACTTTAGGACTCAATAGTACAATTCAAACCAGAACATTCTGTGGAACACAGGGAGTAACTTGCTTCAGTGCCACAAAAACAGTAGGTTGGAGATACTCACATTTGTAGGACATTATATCAAGGAATAATTGTTGACATTGTAGGAATCTGTGTGTTTATGTTGAAGGAATGTAGTCAAATAGTTTGTCAGCACTGGCCTGACTCAGGGTTCATTGCACCCAATGGACTGGCATTTCTCGTGAGTTTGTGATACTTGCTTTAATGGTAACTTCCAAGGAAGGTACTGGTGTTATTATAATGAGTTTCTGTCAGGATTTAGTCTAGACGACAGGCACCTAGAGGCTGGATGTGCTGAAAAGCAGATCAATGAAAGTTTGAGATAAGAACACTAAATAGCTATTAGTCACACAAATGCACTCAATTCTTGGATTGGGGTCATGCCTGGGTCCATGAAGGTTAGAGTCCTATTAAAGCCCTTCAGAAACTTAGGGCCAGACCTAGGCCCAAATTTACAATTTTTCGTGCAAAACTGCACTAGCACAGTTTTGTGTCAAAAACCTTACCGTCAGCTTGCCTCATTCTTAGACGCATGCCGGGCATCATATTTATAAAATGGTATAAGCTGGCAGTAAGCCTCAGCTAGCATCCTAAAAAATGACGCTAGTCAGGTGGGGCTGGCGGTAGAGAAGGAGGAGGTTGTGCCTCAAAAAATGCTGCTCGCCTGGTTAGAGGCAAAAAAAATGCCTCTAACCAGACTTGAGCAATTTCCTGGTGCACAACCCCCAAAAACATGATTCCTGTCTTAGACAGGAGTCATGACCACCACCCCAATGGTCTGCACAGGGGACAAGTGTCCCCTGGGCATGGCCACTGCACCCTGTGCCATGCAGAGGGCCCCAAGTGAGGGCCCTCAATGGCACTTTAAAAAATAATGAAAGCATACTTACCTATACTTACCCTACTTACTAGAGATGTGGTCCCCCATCTTTTGGTGTCCCTCTGGTGTGGGTGGGGGTGTTCCTAGGGCTTGGGGTGAGCAACTGTGGACCCATTCCATGGTGTCTGACCATGGAAAATGGCTCCACAGGTCCCCTAACGCCTGGTCTGACCCAGGCGTTGAATAATGGTGCTAAGCAAGCTTAGCACCATTATTTAGCCCCACCCGTGCGTCATTTTAGCACGGGGGAGATAAATATGGAGCTATGGGAATAGCACCATTTTTTGGATGGGAATGCCTACCTTGCATCTCAGTGACGCAAGGTAGGTTCACATAGCCAAAAAATGGCGCAAACTCCTATATTTTGATGTTAGACGTGTCTAATGTCAAAATATGAATATGGAGTTAAGTTTGCTCCGAATTTGCATAAAAAAAGTCGTACATTTGGCGCAAGCAGAGTATAAATATGCCCCTTAGTTTGATGGCCATTACATTCGCCACTCTGATGGACTGCCATCCACCAATTTAGAGATCACTGTTGGCCCAGTGGTGATCTCTTACCAACAGTAAAACGGGACATCATCATTCACCCTAAATAGAGTGGGCAGCACAATGCCCTTCTCCAACAGCCCATACTCTATTGGGCCATTTGAGGTAGCTTTCTTTTAATGGAGTCAAGAGGGATCTGTCGACAGAATGCTGGTAGTTGGTCCTCGTGAGGAGGGTACAACATCATACTTGCGATGGAGTACTCTCCCAAATTTTAAATCATCCCCTTAATTCTGTGCCTGGCAATGTTTTTATTGGTTGCGCTGGTTTCCAATTCTCACTAAAGTTTGTACCTGTTTTGAACCCCCTCACTCTTTGTTGTTTTTTCCTGTACAGTTCCATCGATTGCTGTTAATCCCTCCCTCTCGTTATATTGCTGGGTGTGCTGTCTTTCTTTATAGAGTCTTGCTCATAAGTGTTCAGCAGCGTCCGGAAGCATTGGCTGGATTCCAGGTTGGCTTCCCACTCATCATGGTAATGTCCACTGACAGAACCAGCAAGGCTTGTTTCAGTTCTTATTTGTTCCTTGCTGCTCAGCTTGTATTATTGCACTTATTAGATGCCCTATGTCTTCCAGATGGTCAGATGTACCTATTACTGTAACATTAAGACAAAGTGGTGTTATCCCTTGAAACACACTGACCCTTGGAGAGTGGGCTCCAGTCCAGGACTTTTCTCTCACTCCTCTCCATCTTTCTTCTCTGATTTCTGTGTTTGGTGATACATTCTATCTTGTTCAGCAGTACAGATATTCAAGGTAGGATGGGACTATCAAAGGGTCCAAATACTAAAACCTAACAGTTTTTTTTCCTTAAGCTGTATCTCACTAACTGATAATTGCTCTATGTACATCAGCGAGTATCTTTTCTCTAGCAAAGCAAATTTCTTCTTGGCTGAAGTATACAAGTGTGATTTATGTTGAATAGGTTCAGCTTGTGCTTCTTTTTATAGGATGCATGTCTATACGGATTGACTGGTTACTATTCTGAACATCAAATTAAGCTTGCTATCTAGTGTTTGCAAAAGTGCTGTTGTAAAGATGTCATGCTGCAAGTCTCTGAGTATTTGCATTTGTTCCTGCTCCCAATCTTTCCTTGAAAATGTAGATGTGATCAACTGGTATAAGGATCTACCCCTTCCAGCATAATGTGGAGAATATCTTTTGAAGAACTTTGCTTCTAATTCCCTGAGGGAATTAGGAGGCTAAAACATTCCACGTTTTTGAAGACTCTAGGTTCAAGTCTCTTCCCTTCACTGGATAATTCGTATCCTTGAAATATTACATTCAAAAAGCATAATTTGAAGTTCCTCAAATTCAATGTGTGGCCTGCTTCACCTAACACTCTAATTATGCTGTCCACATGTTGCAAATGTTCTTCCAAATCATCCTCTGTTTTGTACATATCATTAAGATAAGATACCATTTCAGGTCAAATTGCAATAGATCAATTATTCTTTTGGAGAACACTGCAGGGCTACTTTTATGTTTTAGTAAAACTAAATCTAAAGCCATATTTCAGAAAGTGTCCAGCACACAAAGGGCATGTACGCATGCATTGGTGCCCCTGGGCACTTTAGTATTACAGAAGGGGCTGCAAACACTTGTGCGGCTGCTTCTGTAATACTGATTGAGCTGGCGCACATGCAGCTCCAGTGCTATCTCAGGAGGACATTCCCTCATTGCGTGGGTGCAGAGCCCCATGCAAATGTGGTAATCTCTGCCTTTGCACTCTTGGTGTATTATGGACGGGGTTACAAAGAAAAATAAGCTGTCAGGAAGCTCACTGTCAGTGGGCTTCCTGATGGCAGCCCTATGGAGGGAAGGGGTGCCATGGACCCCCCAGACATCCCTTTGCAGTCACGCACTGCACCCACCTGCAAAGGGCTCTTTCATTCCTCCTCAAAGTGCAGGTGGGTGTCTACTGCGCAGTGAAACACGGAGCAGCTTCGAAGTAGCCGTTCCCTATTTGACTTGAATGCACTGTCTCCAGCGCAATACAAGTTCATTGCTGCTCTGAGGGCAGCACATTCTCTGCAATAGGGTTAATTTCCCTGCTTGCGCATGGCGCACCTATTTAATGGCGCAAAAAGGAAACAGGCTCCCTATCTGTAATAAGGGCCTTGGAGACAGTTTGCAATGAACATCAGCTATTACAACAAGTGGGCAGTACCCGAATTACCTTTACCCTGCGGGCACTGCAATGCATGCCTTTACCACACAATGCTAAGGTATTATCTGATATTCATTGATAGATAAAAAGCCACTATGTAGATACAGCTATGCCAGAGTTTCCATAGGCAGAGCATTTTTTGTTCTGCTAATATCTTTAGTGCTGTTTAACAAATCTTTGCTAAACCTTCCAAAAAAAAGTTCATCCACCTCAGCTCCTTCCTGGAACGTTTTGGAGTGCTTCGTCAATTGAGAAGCAAAGAAAGGAGGGTCCCAAAATGTTGTTTTTCCACTCTGTGTGATTGGCCACCCGCATGGAGTTGGATGCAGTCATTACAGCCAACCCTATACCATGGGATTGGCCTCTTGAGGGAAGCTGAGTGCAGGGGCTGCACGCAGGACAGATCATGCTGCCAACCCCCCATCATACACGCTCTAAAGCTATTCACAGTGAGGGAATTAGGTGAATATGATAAAAAACAAAAATCAAAGCTTAAAGTGATGTTATAGTTAGGTATGGTAATAAGGGCTTACATTATGTTAAGAAAACCCTAAACATTGATTAAAAACAAAGGTTGAAGTGAGGTTATAGTTAGGCATGGTAATAAGATCTTATTGTAAGTAGAAAAAAGGTGAAGTGACATTATAGTTAGGTAATTTAATAAGATTTTAACTTACATTAGGAAAAACCTAGAAATTCAAGAAAAAATAAAGGTTAAACTTGGAACTATAGTTAAGTGTTGTAATAATATGAAAACTAACATTTAAAAGCCAAAAGAATCACTGAAATATACAAGTTATAGCTTATTGAGCTAACTATAACTTGCTCCCTCACCATGCACTGTTTATGATCTCACATAATACAGCACTCATAACATGTTAACATCACTGATGACATCACCAATGTAATTTTTCAGCCTGGTGTGGCTGGTACTTGCTAATCTTATGCTTAAACACTTTACTGGAAAAACAACAAAAAGTATTATCACTTTCTAGCTTGCCATGGATGGCACTATGCTAATCTTATGCTTGAAAACTCTGTTGGAAAATCAGACATTTGAAGAAGACATATTCGGAGTGTGACCTCAAATGTTACATCACTCTTGACATGGTTTATGACATCACTGATCACATCTCAAATGACATAATTAATGACATCACTGATTACAATGTGATAATTTGTTTTATAGTTTACATAGTGGCTGGTAGCTACCATATTACTTCTCTACCTAATGTAGCCTGTGTCCAGATGATGGGTGTAAGTGTTCCCAAAATGCATGCGCTCCTAAAGCATCATAGGCTCCTAAAGCATCATAGGTGTGTAGAGGTATTGGACACGTTATAAATGGGAAACATCCTGAATAACATGTTGGGAACAACGCAGACATTTCCCACGCAAGCTTAACCACGCTTGCTGGAAGAACACATGGCTTTTTTTCTGCCAAACCATGCATGTGCCGAACTACGCATATGCGTGGTTAAGGCAGAGAAAAAGGCAGAGTGGATCGGGAGAGGGCGCGGTCAGGTAAGTGGGGCTGGGGCAGGGTTGGGGGATAGATATTAGGGGTGAGGGTGGATTAAGGGGTGTGAGGTGGGGGTTGGCCTATTTTTTTAGGGATGGGGTAAGGGTAATTTTATTTTTAAGGTGGGTGGGAGGGTCAGGGTAGTTTTGTTTTTAGGGGTTGGTGGGGGTAGTTTTGTTTTTGGGGCAGTGGGGGGGTCGGATGTTTTTAGGGTGGGTGGGGTGGTCAGGGAATGTTTTAGGCCTCAGGGTGGGTGGGGGTGTCGAGATAGTTCAGTTTTTAGGGGGAGGGGTGGGGTGTTGGGTAGTTTCGTTTTTAGGGGTGGGGTGGGGGCTTGGAGTAGTTTTGCTTTAAGGGGCAGGGGTGTGCGTGTCGGGGTAGTTTTTGTTTTTAGGGGCGGGGTCAGGGTAGTTTTGTTTTTAAGGTGGGTGGGGGGTCAGGGTAGTTTTGTTTTTAGGGCAGGTGGGGGGTCAGGGTAGTTTTGTTTTAGGGGCAGGGGAGGGGGTCAGGGCAGTTTTGTATTTAGGGCAGGTGGGGGGTCAGGGTAGTTTAAGTATTAGGGGTGGGGTACTTTGGGCTTTTGGGCAGGTGGGGGGTCGGGTAGTTTTGTTTTTTGGAGCTTGGGGGGCCAGGGTAGTTTTGTTTTTAGGGACTGTGGGGGGTTGGGGTAGTTTAAATATTAGGGGTGGGGTACCTTTGGGCCTTAGGGCGGGTAGGGGGTAGCATTATAGAACCACGCATGCCGTTCCCTCACATGCTTTTACTAGGCATGCTTTTACAATGAAAAATCACTGGAAAGGCATGCGTGGTAAAGGCATGCATGGAAACAACGCAGTCGTTCTTCCGACCACATTATTAAGGCATGCGTGGTTGCCACATGCGTTGGTCCATCATACATTAGTTATAAACTTTGTGTTAAACAGTAACTCTGTGTGCAGATGACAGTGACAACTTGTGTCCAGTATGTTCCACACAACTTTTTTGGTTCTTCAGAAAAAGTTTCTACATAGTAGATACTAAGGCGCAGATTTAAGAGGGCCTAGTGCCATACTAGCAACACATTTGTGTCATTATTTTACGCTAATGTGGCATTAGATGGCCAAAAATGCAGCACCATATTTACAAAGTGGCGTAATGCAAGCATTGCACCACTTTGTAACCCCTTACGCCACATTATGCCTGCACCAGGCATAATGTATGCAAGAGGGGGTGCCCTGGCACTAGGGTGGCCGAAAAAATAACGCAATGACATCTAGGAGATTTTTTGGCAGCATTTTTAATGCCTGACCAGAGCAGGTGTGAAAAGAAGGCCTCTGGCTGCTTTGCAGGATTAGCATAACTTTTTTTACGTTAATCAGCAAAGTGCCAAACTAGCATCGAAAATGTTAATGCTAGTCCCCTAACTACCGCCATGGTGCTCCATATATTAAATACGGTGTACACATGGCGGCATTAGTGGAGCGCTAAGGGGCGCAAGAAAAGTGGAGCTGCAGTGGATGCACCACCACTTTTCTTAAATCAGACCCCAAGTATTGTAAGCAGCTTAGAGTTATTAGACAGAATTATTGCAGCATGACAATTTCTACACAACATTGAAGACGGTGTGCACCAGGTACTAAATCATGTACATTTGCTTGTTTAGCTTCAAAAGATGGGTGATCCATACAATATTTACCACAGCATGAAAGCTGCAGGTAGTTTGATCTTTAGCACATTCAGACCATGATAATTTTAAATGAATAGTCTCTCTTTGGACACGTTTTTCATAGAATGTACACTGTTCTTAGTAGATACTTTTTAATATTCTGTGGTGTATTTCTCATGAGAGTTTCACTGTCTGAAAACAGTGTGGTACAAAGTGAACTTTCTCCATAAATAAACACTGTTTACAACTTAGGCCCAGATTTATACTAGCTTTGCGCTGAATTAGCGTCATTTTTTTAAAGCTAATTCAGCACATACCTAACTTCATATTTATACTTTGGTGCTAGACCCGTCTAGCGCCAAAGTTATGGAGTTAAAGTCATTTTTTTGCTAGCGGGAACCTACCTTGTGTCAATGAAATGCAAGGTAGGTATTCCCAGGAAAAAAATGACTCTAAGACCCAGGAGCCTTATTTATCCTGCTGTGCAAAAATGGTGCACAGGGGAGGCGGCCTAAATAATGGTGCTAAGCTTGCTTAGTGCCATTGTTTAACGCCTGGGTCAGGGCAGGCGTTAGGTGACCTGTGGGCCCATTTCCATGGTGGAACACCATTGAATAAGTCCACAGGTGCCATCCCCAGGCCCCAGGGACACCGCCGCCACACCAGAGGAACAGCGGAGGATGGGGGACCCCATCCAAGCTGAGTATAGGTAAGTAGAGGTAAGTATTTTGCATTAGTTTTTTTAAATGCCATTGGGGGCCCTGAAATGGGCCCCCAACATGGCACTGGGTGCAATGGCCGTGCCCAGGAAACCCTTATCCCCTGTGCTGGCCACTGGGGTGGTGGGCATGACTCCTGTCTTTTATAAGACAGGAGTCATGTGGTATGTTAGGTTTTGCATCAAGAAATGTCGCTGGGCTGGTTAGAGTCATCATTTTTTACTGTTCCCCCATTTGGGGGCCCGAAAAAATGGCTCAAAGCAATCTACAAGATTTCTTTGCATCATTTTTTTGGCACTTTTAACACCTGCTCAGAGCAGGCATTAAAAGGAGGCACATCATTGTTTACAATGGGCCTCAATGGGCTTTCCAGGATTAATGCCAAAAGTTTCGACGCTAATCCTGCAAAGCTCGGAACTAGCGTCAAAAATGTTGACACTAGTTCCCTAACTACTGCTGTGGTGCACCATATCTTAGATACCACGCACACATGGTGGCATTAGGGGAGCGCTAAGGGGCGCAAGAAAAGTGTCTCTGCACTGGGTGCAGTGCCAGGATTCCTAAATCTGGCCCTTGGTATGGAATGGCACAGCCACGTAAGGGGAAAACATTCAGTTAGTGACTGCCAGCACAAGTCTTAAAGGAGCAGCTCCATCGGTCACCCAAGAGAAGACCTATATATTAAAGGGCAGCTCCATCAGCCAGCCAAGGGAAGGCGTATATATTCCTCTTTTGCTGAGAGAGCGGCCAAACTCATAAGGCAGTGGAGACTGACTTTAGTTTCCAGGGCTTGCTTTCTTGCCTTTGTGTTACTCACACTCACAGATGGATTTTGCTTGATCTAGTTACTGCTTTTTGGGCTTCTGAATTGCGATGATCTGCTGTTGAGACAGTTCTAGTTAATTTAAGTTGCATGTTTTAATAATTTTTTTGTAATTTAATGTTGGTCTGTACTAGTGTGTTACATTTTCTATTGCATGTTTGATCTTATTGTCATGTGGTAATTTTTCTGTTTCAGTAAATCAACTCTTTATTGGTGTGTATCCATGTATGTTGGTTTGTCTTGTGTTTTCGGAGCAGACATTTGTGTGTACTGCAACTGGTTTCAATGACAGTCATTTGTTACTGTAAAACTGGAATTTTCATGTGTCAGAGGTGTCTTTTTGTCTAGGGGTGGGCATAGCTTAATTTAGAAAAAGAGTACCAGTGCACATAGCTCTGTCCTAGTGGTGCTATGGAAAATGAGTGCGCCGAACACCAAGTCTGCATAATGTATTTACGTCAGACGGCCTTAATCCATTACCACATACTGTGGCCCCTTTATCACACTGATGTCAGTCCCTGGTTTCTCCCTTTGTGCCCTTTTCCCCTTCTTTTTCTTCCTGCTTCTTTCTTTCCCATCAGTGTGTGTTTTTCCCTTTCTTGGTTGCGGTCACTATCTGATGAGGAAAAACAAGTCCAGGTGGCCCCCACTGGCAACCACCGGCTCAAATTAGGCACTGGAGATGGGCAGAGCTACAGTGTTTCTCATTGTACATCCAGTTGCTGTCGTAAATAAAGTTATTATATGTAGCTTGCAAAGTTACCTGCAAAAGGTTTCCACATTAAAATCTGGAATTTTCTTTCCTCCTTAAGTTGTTTAGAGAGTCAAAGCGGACATTCATAAAGTTGCGTGGATGGCAAGGAAAACGGCTTTCAATTTGAATCATAATAAAACACCAAATTCATTGTGAACTAGCTTGTGCTAGAGGAAGTGTGTGCTCCCGGTAGGTTCTCAGCCAGTTCTATTATCTGATTTGGTCATTCAGTGCTGCTGTTTACCAGTCTCAGTGTGTTCCTACAGCACCTCACCAGTGACTTTCTATGACTAGACGCTAGGGGGCAGATTTAAGAAAAGTGACACTGCAACTAGTGCAGCACCACTTTCCTTGTGCCCCTTAGCACCCCCTACCACCACCATGTGTGTGCCATATTTAAAATACAGTGCACCATGACGCGGGGTAGGGGACAATAGCGTAATTTTTTTTTACGCTATTGATGTTCTCTGCAGAAGTCGCGCCAAAATGTTAGTGCTAATCCTGCAGAGTTCATAGGGCCCATTATAAATAATTGAAGCCCCCTGTGCTCTGAGCAGGCATCAAAAGTGCCAAAACAATGGCACAAGGAAATCTTTTAGATTTCCTTGTGCCATTTTTTCAGCCCCCCCTAATAGGGGAATGCCCCCATTGCATATGTTATGCCTGGCATGCAATGTGCCACTTTGTAAATATGGAGCAGGGAAAGTGCCACTTTAGCGCCGCCTTAGCATTAAAATAATGATGCTATGGTGGCACTAAGGTGGCGCTAGGGGCTCTTAAATCTGCACCTAGGGGCCACTGCTGCACTGGTGTTTGCTCTGTTTATAGGGCGTTAGCCAGTGCGTAACTGACTGGACATTAGGTGTCACTATTGGACCAGTAGATCTGTGGTCTTCTTCTGTTCTAATGCAATGTTATCCACCAGAGTGACAGCTACTTAAGGATTAGACTGGCAGTACTAGAGGCCAGATATCGGGAGCCCTTGCGCCGTTCCAACACCACATTAGCATAATTTGTTGACGCTAATGTGGTGTTGGAAGGGGAAAACTGCTGCAACATATTTGCAAAGTGGTGTAATGCATGCCTTGGCCACATTATGCCTGCGGAAGACATAATGTATGAAGGCAGGGCATTCCGGCGCTGGGGGGGCCAAAAAAATGGCACAAAGGAGATTTCTTTGCACCATTTTTATTAGCATTTTTTAAAGCCTGCTAAGTGCAGGCATTAAAAAGTGGCTCCCATTAATTACAATTGGCCTCTGGGTGCTTTACAGGATAAGCATCATAAGTTTTGACGCTAGTCCTGCAAAGCACCAGACTAGTGGAAAAAATGATGATGCTAGTCACCCCAACTACCACCATGGTGCGCCGTATTATAAATAATATGTGGCATTAGAGGGTGCATGGCGCTAGAACACAGATCTGCACAGGAGTGTGCACTTCTCTTATTATTGCCCCATATACTCCATCCCATTTCTATATTTTGTGCATTTTTTGTATCCTTTGTGTTTGTTATCTCATCCCACGGTCTGTAACCCTTCCTGTAATGCAGCCAGTCCAAAGAAAATTTCACTTTGGATTAAACCGCTAGCCAGCTACAGCAGTACATGTCAGTCCATCTATGTCAGCCTACGAGTTTTGTTCTGTCTATATATCTGGGTATGTCTGTATCTCTGTGTGCACGCCCTTCTTTTCACGAGGATCACTCGCTCTTGGAGGCAAAGTTACATTGGGAGGAGCTTTTGTTGGTGTCTTTTTGTGCTTCTAAAAGCTCTTGCCAGGCTTATCTGGGAGACCAGCTTATTCACTTCTCACCACGAGTAGAGAAGATGCTACTCACCCTCACACAGGCCAGTTTGACGAGTGTTCTTCAGAGCAGAACACGAGAGAACAACTTGCTTGCCCAGGCCAAGATAGAAGAAGCTGACCACTTGGGCCATGAGAATAATCTGATTACTGGGCAAGTCTGACAAGTGCTCTTTGAAAGGACAAGACACAAGAAGCTGATCACCGGGGTCAGTCAGAAGCATGCCCTTTGAAACAGAATAAAGACAAGAAGCTTTTTACCCGGTTCATGAGACGCTCATCACTGTGGTGGCCTGGCAAATGCTCTTCGAAATATAATGAGAGAAGAAGCTATCACGTGGGTTGTGAGAACACACTGATAACCTGTTCCATGAGATGTAGCTGATCAAATGGCTCATGAGAATATGCTGATTTATTCGGCCCCATCTATCAAGTCCTTTTTGAAACAGAGCAAGACCTGCCCTATTTACATATTGCTACAAAGAACAGCAGCAGAAAATGGGCTAGTGGAATCAGAGTTACAAAAGATCACTGTGCCAAGAGTGGCAAAATCCTTGCACAGAACATGTTCACCAGCACATATTCACCAGCATTTGTTCACTATTGCACCTTTTGTACATGTTGTGAAGCAGCAACAGTCATCTCCCTACTTTCTGGGAGTGGATGTGTGCCAGACCCTTTGGGTAAAGAAAGCTGTGGTCTTCCTTCTAGATTTTATCTAAGACTTGCTCCAAGAGCCTCAGCCAACCTTTGGACATTTTCGCTCATTAATTGTATCAGTCTGCTATAAGCTTATGGCGAGTTTTTATCTTAGCATCCTCTTGTGCCAAGGGTTGCTGAAGACTGGAGATTGTAAGTTGATGTTACCAAGCATTCCTCTGACTTCTTTTTTTAGGTCGAGCAAGCAAGGGCTTTGACCTGTTGTAAGTATTGTGGACTTTTAACCATGCCCATATCATGCCCAATCACTTTAATTTGTGCCTGGGCTTGCCTTTCCAAATTCACTTGATGTCATTGGTAAATGCTTTACATCAGTCCCACCTTGAGGCTGTTTTTGTCACGCCTTGCAGACAGCCCAGTCACATGGATTACTGCATGACTGCCGATATACTTTAGCATGGGCAAAAAAAAAAATCTTTTGTCTTTCCCCTTTGTGCTGCATGGCGGCCATGGCATTCACAGCACGAACAGGCACAACAGCGTCAACTCAATCGGCAGTATTGGAGTGCTGGTTACATTGTTCACAGTTACCTAATCATGGTAATTTCTTGTGGCTCTCACCTTAAAACACGTGAAATTGTTAAATGCTTTACATAAAACAGAAATCCTCAAAGTGAAAGTGTCTCTCCTGGCACAGCAGGACAGCGGATACTACACTAATCACTGCACTCAGGAAAATCGCCCCATTATACTTTGCAGGGCATTATTTTGCAAAACATTTTTGCTCATAACTCAGCCTGGAGAATGGGACTACCCTCAAAACATTCACCACAATGTGTGCTTTCTTTCTACCTCATCTCTGGGTCCCCATACTATGTTAGTGGGGACTTAAGAATAATAACACTTACCACCCTTCATTATCTTTTTAAGCTCTCTAATGGTTGTAACTTTTGTTTTACAACTGGGAGAAGTTATGGTTTATGTGCCTTGTTTGTAATATCATTGCAATAGGCCGGCAAGTTCTCTAAAGGCTTACTTTCTTCTATTCTTTTTTCATGTGGTTATGCTCTCTAAGGACTGACTTTTTGGTTACATGACCATGTTTCTTCCAAATGCTATTTTTATTGTGGTGTCTTCTAGGGGCTGTTCTGAGCATTGCAGTCAACATACTATTTATGGTGCAAAAACTCAACCAATAATGATTTGCAAGCCATTACGTTTACAAAACATTTTTGCTCATAACTCAGCCTGTGGTAGCCATAGGATAATGGGACCACCTTCAAAAGACTCTTTCTGTCTTAACCCCAAAATAATAACCCCTCCCATCCCTCCCATCATTCAGTGTCTTTTAAGCTTTCTGATGGCTAGAACTTTTGTTTTACAGCTGGGAGAAGTTTTGTTTTAAAGGTTTTGTTTGTAATATCATTGTAGTAGGCCTGCTAGACCTAAAAAGCCATCTAGGAGCTACGTATATGGCTATACTGCACTACTTTCTCCTGTTCTTTTTACATGGGGCTATCCCCTTTAGGGGCTAACAATGTGGTTACATGGCCATGTTTTTTATAAGTGATGTTTTTGTTATGTTGCTCTCTAGGGGCTGTTTTGAGCACTGTAGTCTAATGCCAGAAGTTCCTTTCTGATAAAGGTTTATATAATAATTGTATGTTTTAATAATCTCTCCTTAATACAATTATGACAATAAGGCAGGCCAACTTAACATCCTTATTACACTATGACTGTTGGAACACTCTTGATATGTTTGGGTGACCCTTCTAGTTTATTTCCTCTCTGTGGCTGTCTTGTGTCTTTTTTGGGGAATTGTGTTAGCCAGCCAGCAACTCTGGTGGTGGGTTGGTGAAAGTGGTGAAAGTGGTATTCTATTGGAATTAGCATGGCAGATTCAAATTAGGATGCTAAATGGCAACATTTTCAGGAGATTCATGTGCCTGTTGGTTTCGGGTTAATTATTGGTTCTAGTCCACCATTTGTTTTCCTATTCAAATTCATTGTAGTCCATCATTGATGCCATTTAGTTTATATAAGCACTTCCGTCCACACGTTGACGGCAGTGTTCATCTTAATTGGGCGCCCCCATTTTTCTTGATGACAACGTACTTGCGATCGGTTTAGAAAGGATAATCCTCAACATGCAGGTAAACATGTTGCTGCGTTTTTGGTTATCGGATGTTTATATAGATATATGCAGTCACATATTTCATTTGATTGCTGATTTAGATGGTGTTTTTGATAATGCCCACATTATAGAATTCTATTTGGACTCGGACAAATTTGACATAGTGTAATTGGACGACCAATTTCATCATGTCGCTTGTTACTGGATTAAAGGTTTCCTTTCTCCCCCGATATTTGACAGCATGTCACGCTTGGGATTTGTAGTCGGACTAACACAGGGATGTGCAATTAAGTTCTTGGGTCTGGTGTTATAGTTTGTTGGACACGGTAGTTTGTGATCAACTTTGGCGCATTTATGCACGGGGTTTTATCCATTGAGTCCTCAGTTGTCATGAGGTAAATATGTTTGTTTGGTTGTTACAGTGTATTACTTCTTGCATTGGAATTTTCCACAGCTTGGTGTCTAGGTTCTTTTTGCACTTATGGCATGATTCACTTTTTTGATTTTTACACTGTGTGATTCTTTTTGGCACTTTAATTTCTTTTTACATTCTTCTAGTCTCGATTTTTAAGAATCACCGTGATAAGGTTTTTTTTATATATACAACAAATCCTTACGTTTATTTTAAGTGCTCTGTTCTGATTAAATTTCAGCCCTGAAGAAGTAGTTTAGGTCATTCCTCGAAGACGAAACACATGTTGGCTGTGCATTGGCTGTGTATCTATGAACCATACCAACAAAGCACTGCGTCATTGCTTATTGGAATCAGGAGCATTTATTTCAGAAGGACTGGATATCATTAAAAGAGCGTTTATATAAAGTTTTATGGACTTACAGTGGTGTTACTTATGGGATTGCATTTTAACGGCTTTATGTGAGATGTATATGGGTGACTAGTAATGAGTGCCTCACATCTGTATTTGTACTGTGTCACCAATGGCTGAACTCTTGTCATGATCGTTGTCCCTCAAAGGGAGTTGGGACTATGGAATAATAAATTAAGTGGCAGATTTATGAAAAGTGGTGCTGCACCCAGTGCAGTGCCGCTTTTATTGCACCCCTTAGCGCCACCATGTGTGCACCTTATTTAAAATATGGGGCACCATGGGGGTAGTCAAGGGGACTAGTATCATAATTTTTTTATGTTAGTCCGTCGCCTTTGCAGGATTAGCATCACAAATTATGACGCTAATCCTGCAAAGCACCCACAGGCCCATTGAACACAATGGAAGCCTCTTTTTAATGCCTGCTCTCAGCAAGCATTAAAAATATGTAAATAGAAATGACGCAAAGAAATCTCTTAGATTTCTTTGGGCCATTTTTTCAGCCCCCAAGTGCTGGATTGCCCCCCTTCCGTACATTATGCCTGGCACAGGCATTATTTGGCACAAAGGGTTACAAAGTGGTGAAATGCAAGCATTGCGCTACCTTGTAAATATGGCGCTGCGTTGTTGCCCTTCCAACGCCACATTAGCGTAAAAAAAATGGCACTAATGTGGCGTTGGAATGGCGTTAAGCCCACATAAATCACACAGATGCTCTGCTGTTCAAATTAGCATGTCAGAAAGTGCGCAACAGTTACCTTTCCATTAAAACCATTAGATGTTGAGAGATGTAAGAAAGACATTAACACCCCATCAAAGACATAGGTGCAACAGGACAGAAACAGATGTTTTAGCTACATATTGAGACAAGGAATCCTTGCGGCAGTGATTCCAGGAGACAGAAAGGAGTGGACTGTCAAACAAAAGTTTGTCAAACCCTGATGTAGAGCCAGGTGTGCAGCAAAGTAAATGACAGCAAACTGCCTCTAGAATGAGACAGGTATTTGTGTATTGCCCGGGGAGTCTGGGGTCATCAGGAGCACCCACTTATCTTTTTGAATTGTCCTCTCTCATTTGCCATCTCTAGCACTAAAGACTGTGGTCGGACTAGAAAGCGGGCATCCTGGGTTCTAGTGTGGTGAACCCACTTTGAGTGGGATTGCCTTGTGAAAACCAGTGTGAGCTAGATCTTTCCAGCCTAATCATGCTGATGCATTGGATAGTCAAGTTAAGTGCTCTCATGAACTATACTGACACTCATGCTGATGTGGGAGCAAAAGGTACGCCACAATTTACATTAATCAAACCTCCCACAGTTACTGGAGCTGAGACGGTGTCACACCTCAATTTCATGAGGCAATGTGTCCCAGCATTAGGGCACCTTCTAAAACAGCAACTCCAATCAAAATAAAATTCATTAAAATTATTGAATTGAGTACAATCAATAACCGAGTTCTAGATCAATGGAAAGATAAAGCGTTTTATTACAACATTTTAAAATAAGTGATACAAAGTCAATGTCACAAAGGCTCTCAGATTCAGTGTTATACAGAGTATGAAAAAGTCGGTCCCAAAGGGCTGCAAAATCAGAAAATAATCGAGCTCCATCACTAGAAGAACAGGAAAGTCTTCTGGCTCACCCCCAAAACTGAGGTTTTTTTTACACAGTTCTTGCATAGAAAATCAGAACTTTTGCAGAATCATCGTGGTGTGAGCAGATGTATAATTTCAACAAAGAGCATAATAAAAATAAACCACATTACCTTAGGAACTAAGCACTATTCCATTTTCTTGAATAAAAATTCAACACTGTCTACTAATGTCATCCGGAGATGTTCGAACCAATAAGAAACACTGCCATATTTCTTAGAATGAATAGATCCAGTGAAAAAAGGAAGATGTAGTTATGTGTAAACATTGTGGCTTTTATCCCAGAATGTAGCCCAACTGAAGCACATTATTACATGCACTTCTACACATCATAAGAATTTCACTTTAAAAGCAATTGTGTTAATTCAGTCTACAGATATACAATTATGTGTTAAAATACATATTGTTGATGATACACAAAAATATAAATCCATAAAATTATTCTACAAACCCCCCTCTGTTTATTTTGTTATCACTAAAATAATTAATAAAAGTTTATTAATCAGGAATTTATGATTCAGTCTGTGCCACTTTCAGCTTTTTTCTGTCTTTCTCCTCCATGATATTTAGCTGTCGTAGACACAGTCGTTGACATTCTCTATCTCAAATTCTTTTTCCTTTTCCTTTTTAATGATCTCCTCTCATTTTTGCACCCACCGTTTTTGATCAGACACCCACAAACTTTTAGTCATAAAGTTCCCCTTTCCAAATTATCAATCCATTTACTGGCCTTGCTAAAACCTTCCCTCTCTGACTAATCCAGAAACCTTCAGTTTCCTATACACCATGCTAGTCTTATAGTTCTCCTTCCAAATTATTAATCCATTGGCCAACCTCCTTAAAACCCTTCCCTAACTCACTAACCAGAAACCCACAGTCTCCCACATGCCATGCTCTTTTAAAACTTGAAGGTCTCTAGAAACGTTAGTCACATGTTTATGTAAGCATTATTAGCAGGGCTATTATTAGGTATGAAGGTACAGAACCTCTTAACCTTAAGTACCTTGCAAACACCACCTTCCTTTGCAAGAAAGATACCTAGTGCTAAGATGTTATACATTATCATTGCTCTGATAGCAATGAATTTAGATTTCATTTGAGGTAAGGCCTCAGCACTACTTGACACAAACTTGTCCACAAGCATAGACAAATGTTTAATTTTCACATCAATCATAACCATACATATAGAGAGAATAACAGCATCTAATATATCTAATAATATGAGTACAAATCCACATTTCACTCTCTTCAAGCCAACCGCATCATCCATTCCACTCATATGAAAGACTCTAGGATACACTAAAGCAAGATAAAATGATCCATCCCAAAAAAGCGGCAAATTAAAATTAGCAGTCCTACTGCACACATAATGAATTTCTCTCAAAATCCACTCTTCATTAATAAGAAAATAACCATTTACAACATAACTTCTTACATGCTGACTTTCTCCAACACAGACAGCCTTCTCATCTTTTAAAGGTTCATGACGCACTATACACATCTCACCTTTTCTCATAAGTTCCATTCTCAATCTAGGATGTAAACTCGAAAATCTAAATTCCTTTTCCTATTTCCTCTATGATTTGCTCTTCTGTCTTTCACTCATCCCTCTAAACTCTCACAATCTTAACTCTTCTTTCATTGTATTCTTTCATAAATTCATGCACCACTTTATTTAAACCACACATAAACCCCTGATTAGTAGATTTATTTCCATATTCAATAATTTATGCAATTATTTTAAGAAATTTGCCAAATTTAGAATCCTTACTAACTCTTTCATCCTCAGTGATAGGCAGATCACCCAACGAAACATTAAAACTTGTCAATAAGGAGACAAAAATTAAGTTTTGCTAAGCATACTAACAAACACAGTGCATGACAAAATGTCAGAAATTGGAAGTTGCATGCAAGTAGAGTCTTCACCCTTAGAAGAGGGAAGAAATGTGTATATAAAGCAATTTTTAACATTCATGATCTCCACGTATTCTTTAAACATTTTATTATAAATCTTATCTTGAAATCCACTAACTTAACTTTCCATATGTGCCAGTGTATTAGATTTTACTTCATTATATACTGTAGTTAATTCAACCATTGTGGAGACTTACCCCACCGGAGAAAGTAACCATAGCAAGCCAAATAGTAGTATTAGTATCATTAATAGGACAATCGAGCTAATACTTTTCCAGCACCTTCTGTATTCCATTTTCTATTGGGACTATAAAAACAGAAATTATCCTGACATTTCTAAAATTAACATTAACAAAAGATGTTTTTAAAACAATAATAGTTTTTTCCTTCTTTTTCTTATTTGTTTGAAAGCAGTAATTAAAACAAAACTTCACAAACGTTCCCTTTTTTAGAAAAGATAAATTCAGATTATGATTTCAAATATGTTAATTCTTCTCTTAGAACTTGATGTGTAATACTCACTTTTAGATTGATCTTTAACAGTCTCTCAACTTCTCAAGGTGGTTCTTTTTCTGATTCACTTTGAGGTTCAATTTCAAGAGTATTTTAATAACAATTTATCAGGCTGTACTTCTCTAGTTCTGCCTCTTCTTCCTCAGACACTGTTGCTAAATATTCCTATTCAGGTGATCCATACTTTCTGTTGGGAGTTCTCTTTGTTGCTTGTCTTTTAGCAACTAGTGATTCTTTTCACTCTTTTCTGAATTTAAGTCAAATACTTCAGACTCTTTGTTAATTGGTTTTAGTCCCTCTTGTTGACAGTTCTTTCTTTTGCAGGTTCTTTTTAGTGACTTATTTTCATTAGCTCTTTCTTTTTCACCTACAACCACTATTGAATCGTCTTTGTTTACTGATCAATTTCAACTGTGCAATTCACTGTGAGCTGCCTTTTCCTTCTGGGGGTCTTGTGACTCAAAGTTTCAACTGAAGTTTCTTGTTGTTTCGGTTAGAGACTAATGCTTCTTGCAGCCACTCAGGCCTTTGATTTTGACATTGCAACAGTTCTTTACTGTGATCCTTGCCTTCAAACAAAATATCACTAAATTACTTTCACCAGGATTTTCACTTTTAGCAAATTGGACTTCTATGATTTTGTTGTCTTTGCCAGTTTCACCTTCAGTTTTAGTTTGAAAATGTTTATCCCACTCTGGGTCTACACTGCATCATTGAGCTTGACCCTCTGAATCTGTGGTTATTTTCACCACTTCTACATCCACCACCTTCTCTCTTTGTGTGTGAGGGACATGGATCCACTGTGGGATTCCGGTTTGCTGTACAGCACAGCTTATTGTCAGGATCACTTGGTATGGCCCCTTCCAGTGTTTCTCAGCACAATCCTTCCTCACATGTCTCCTGCCATCTGCCCAGTCACCAGGGCTCAGACATTGACATTTTACTTACTTTGTTACTTCGGTTGCCAAGTCCCCTTGATGAGAAACAGATTTCACTACATCAACCCGATCTTTGAGTAATCTAGAATGGTGTCATCAGTAATTGAAACAAGTGCAGCTAAAGGAGTATAAGTAAGGCCATTGGAAATATGTGAACGGGGAGCAACATATTATGTGGCAGGGTTGACTTAATTATGTGGCAAGAAAAGGCAAATTATGTGGCATAATGCAGCACTTTGCAATAGTATTTCTTCATTATTGTGTCATTTTACACATGATAATACTGTATGGGCACAGATGTCATCTCATTAGTACACATTTAACAACCAAATACAGTTAACCTTTGGGAAGGAGCTTCTACTGCAGGCAAACATGTGTTGCAACAGTTTTAGTACCCTTTGATCCGTTTGAGCTAGAAAAATTTTTTTTGTTAAAATATGCAGATTATGTAGAAGATGATGGACTTTGTGGCAAATGTGGCAAATCCATGATTACGTGAAAAAAAGTTGAGGCTACAGAATTGCATAATTCCAATGGCCCTGAGTACAAGCTAATTGCTTGACCCGTGATCACTTCATGGGATGGTAGACCAGACCAGGGGGGTACTTCTACTGCTCATCAAAACAAGAGGAAAGTCATGTGGCCACTTCAAACCAGCAGAAGCACAAACCCTGGCCAGTTTTGTCTTGAGCGTCCCATTCATCCTCTCAACCACTCCGGAAGACTGAGGATAAGAGGTACAATGGGACTTCTGAACAACTTGGAGATCAGTACAAATTAATTGAAAATCTCATTTTTAAAATGGTTGCCATGATCTGTCTCAATAGAAGTTGGAAGGCCAAATCAAGGTATCAGTTCCCTCAACAAAAGTTTGGCAACTCTCAAGGTGTCTGTTCCATTGGTGGAATAAGTATTGACCCAATTGGAAAAGAAGCAAACAATCACAAGAATATACTTTAAGCCATTATAAACTGGCATCTCCACAAAATATGCCTGGAGTCTTATTAATGGGCCCTCTGAATTGCAATATGATTGTTTTTTTGACAAACAATGTAGTGTGCACATACATTTTCAGCAACATTTCTAAAATGTTTATTTACTGAAAATGTCATAAAGGTTTTGATCATGGAATCCCTTCCTGAGTGCGACTTTTCATGAAAATAGTGACATATGGCATACACTATCGAGTATGGGAGAATATATTTATTGTCGGAGTAATACACAAATAATGATGATTTTTCTTGTAACCTAATTTTCCCATTTCCTATTCTCATCTTCTGTAGCTTCCTCCTGAAGGTCTCTCAAATCAATTAGAGAGGCTTAAATGTAACGGTAAGAATACAATAAGAAATAATTCACATTTTCTGCAATTTGCAACAAATGTATTCTTGATTCACCTTGCTCAGTTTCTTCAACCACTGTTTCATTCCCAAGTGCACAGTGTCTGGCCATATGATCCTTATAATTGTTTCCAACAGTGACCATATCTTTTACAACCTTATGGACACCTGACTACAGCAATCTCCTTTGGCTGCTGTATTTCCTTCAACAGATCATCTATATAGAAACTGTTTCTGATGGAAGCTACAGAAGGTGCCATAAAACCCCTTTGTGACTTCAATTGACCAAAATCATGTACAACATTTAAACCATACTGGCTGTCTACATAAATTGTCACATTTTAATTTTCTGATAAGGAACAAGCTCTTGTCAAAGCAAACACGTCTGCTACTTATGCTGAAGTCACATTTGTCAGATATAATATTTTAAGAATTTCAGAAATAGAACATACTGCATAGGCAGCCTTAAATGTTCCATATTGGTCTCTCAAACAAGAACCATTGATAAACAAAGTCAGATAAGACATTTTCAAAGGAGTTTCTTTGATATCTTGTCATGTTTAGGTACATAATTCTGTAACTTCTATGCAGTCACGCTCAGGCTCATCATCATTATCACTGTCATTGCCTCCACTACTTTTGTTTGAATTTGGAAGCAGTGTTGTTAGGGTCAATGAATTACATTACCTAATAAAGAAGTTCTCAGCTGCAAACTCTAATTGAAATGTGAGACATATACAATTATGGTATGCCCCATCACTATTCTTTGGCTTTCTTCACTTGCACCTGATTTTAACAACCAGAAAGACTCACAACTACCTGATCCAACACAGCTGAAAGGTAAGCTACTGGTCTCATTATGTTGTCATGATTCTGAATAAGAATCGATAGTGCACACCCACCTTTTTGTGGCAATGAAGAAGAAAGTCAAACTATAGTCAGGCATTCCACTGGCAGGTGCACTGTATAAACTTTCAATACACAGAATGTCTCTTAACATTCTTCATCAGACGGTACTGGGCCCTTTAGATACTATGGTTTAACCTTATTAAAGGTCTTGCTGTTAGGGAAAAATTTGGAATCCACTGATGAGAGTAGCCTACAGTTCCCAGAAACATCCTCACCTCCCTCTGGGTGGCAAAACAATTAATTTTCAGAGTTGTAGAAATTCTCTCTTTTGAGACTTTCCTTGCTCCTTTTTCAATGTGTTGACCAAGATAAATTAATTTCTTATTACAATACAATATTTTTGTTGTGGAAACCTTGTGAGAACTGTCAGCTAAATGATTCAGTAAAGCAATTGTGTCACGTTTACTGTCTTCTTTAGTTTTGAATTGTGACCAGTAGGTCATCAACATACTGCACCAAGGCTGAGTTATAGGACAACCTCTGTTTTTCCAGATCTTTCTTTAGTTTTTGGCTACAAATTGAAGGACTTTAAGAATGCCCTTGTGGAATTCCACACCAACCAAGAACCTTATTTTGAAATTGAAACACAAAAAGAAACTGGATCACTTCTTGGACAGAATGGAGAACAATGCATGTCATAAATCAATGATTGTATACCATTCTGCATCTGATGGTATTTAACAGGACTACCACTGGTTCAGTCCCACTGAACAACAGAAAATGACTATTTTATTTATTTTTCTTAAATCCTGCACTATTCTTCATTTACCACTCTGTTTCTTAATCCCCACCACAGCATAGTTGCATGGGCTACCAAGTACATCACGAAGGATTCCCTGTTAAATCATTTTTTCAATGACAGATATCGCTGCTAAGGAGGTTAGCTACTGCCTCCAAAGGAGCATTATTTGCTGCAACTTTAGCTGGTTCTGATGACCAAGTAACAGCAACTTTACATTCAGGCCACAAGTCGCTAGGAACCACAATTTTAAACCATAAATTGAAATCCGTCCACACCATTGGTGATGTCATAGTCAACCTATGAACATCCTTAAACCACCTTTCAGGCTCCTCGCGCAATTTTGGAAAATGTATAATAAAGGAATAAAGATCAGCTCTGGTTCAGGGCATATGCAGTAAATTCCCTTTATGTACTCATCTCAGTGGAAACTCTATAATTGTCCCTGCTTCTGAACCACTAACTGCCCCCCTTGCATTCTTCAATTTCTTTAGCATTTTTACTTCCTGTCCCTCTCTTCCACCTTTTTCAGTATTTCTTCAAATCGCTCTACTCTCTTGTTGGTTTTTTTTTTAATATTTTACCTGAGCCCTTAAAGTCATTAAATCCAATTCCTTTATTCCATTATGAGCCAAATCCATATTGTAATTCTTTCTCACATTTTTCATTTTGCTGATGTCATCCTCACACCCATCAGCCTATTCCTCCAGTTTATTGTGTGCTTCATTCTCACACCTGGCTGCTTTTTAAATCAAGTACATCATCACATCAATATTGTAGGACAATAATGTGCTTAAAACAATTGTCCATACTAAAATATCTCCAAATTAAATTTTTAGAAGTCCAACATTAATGCGTCTTTGCTTAGAAGGTTCCTCGATAACCTCTGAAGAATCAGTTGGAACTAGAAAACGAGATTAATGTTTCTAATAGTACTCAGCAATGCTGCCATTGCATTCTAGGATGGCGCACTTGCTATTGTATTCATAACCACAGATGAAGCTGGACCAGGTGTCTGATCTGCTCTACTAACTCCTGCTGCCCCTATATCTGGTACTCTACTAGGACCAGGACTATTTCACTGTCACTCTCCTCTATCAGTGTGTGGAGGAGGTCTGGAAATCAAAAGATCATGAAATCCTTCTCATCTGAATCACAATTCTGTTTTTCTCCCCCCATCAGATTCCTTTTTGGCATCTTTCTCTTTGACTACTGCATGAAAACTCTCACTTATCCATTGCATCTGTCCTCCCACATCTTTCCTGTTGATCCCATTTGTTTTCTAGCCATTGCTAAAATGAACATTTTACTCCCCTTCTTTCTTTCTTTCTTTCTCTCTTTCTTTCTTTCTTTCTTTCTTTCTTTCTTTCTTTCTTTCTTTCTTTCTTTCTTTCTTTCTTTCTTTCTTTCTTTCTTTCTTTCCTTCTTTCTCAATAAAAGGGGCAACAGAAATGTTGGGTTTCTCTGTAAATGAGGAAAACAATTGCAAGCCTTTTCTTAAATAACTTTCACTAATTACACAACATATGCTTTGTGTCCTTTACCTAAAATAGTAGTAAATAACCAAGTTCAAGTAAAACTCTCCTATGAATAATTGAAACAAACGCAGCACCTTTTCAGCACTGGTTCAACTCAATTCACGCTATAGAGGCCCCTGTCTAGCAGCAATCTACCCTGACCAATGCAATTACTCCTGTACATCTAGGAGTAACAGACACCAACCTAAATTAGACACAAAATCACCTGAAAAGAGAAACTTGTGTATGTGGCGCCTTGCAAAAAACACAACTTTAAGAAGACAAGTAAGCCAAAATATCTAGAGACCTTGGATTTTGAAAATGGAATACCAAAACCTATCAATAATAAAACAAAACACAAAAATGTAAATCACAAATAAATATAATACTTCAACACAACAGTAATCAAACCTCCAGTAGAACCAATAATCACCATCACATAACCAACCACCTCACACATAGCCTAACAATCCATATCGCAAACTAAAAACCTAAATCCCAATCCTGGAAACTCCAAGGTGAAAATCCACAATCTCTATGGATTGGGCTAAAGAGGGACCTCCTATAGCAAAAGCAGGTACTCTTCACTATGCAGCTATCCTCTGATACCGAAGATTTCCAAACACCCCAAAATATACCTTAATCAAACCTCCACAAATACTGGATCAGAGATGATGTTATATGTCAAAGTCATGAGGCAATGTGTCCTTGTATTAAGGCATCTCCCACAGCAGCAAAATCAATCAAAACACAATTCATTAAAATGACAGGATTTAATGAGCTCAATCAATAGCTGAGATCTAGATCAATGGAAAGTTAAAGGGCGTTATTACAGTATGCAAAAATAAGTGCTACTGAGTTAAAACCAGGAAGGCTCTCAGATTCAGAGTTATGCAGGGTATGCAAAAGTCAGAAAATATTCAAAATCCCAGTGGGCAGCAAGGTCACAAAATAATCGAGCAGCAACCCTTGTTGAACAGGAAGCTTCCGGCTCAATCCCAAAATCGCGGGTTTTTATACACAATTCTTGCAAAGAAAATCAGAACCTTTGCGGAATCATCGTAGCGTGAGCAAATGTATCATTTTTTCAACAAATCGGAGCACAAGAAAAATAAACGTAATAACCTTAGCACCTAAGCACTATTTAATTTTTGGGAATAAATATTAAACATCCTCCATGCTATTGTCATCCCGAGATGTTCGAACAAATAAGAAACACTGACAATAAAACATTCTTCAAATAATAGATTCAAAGAGGAAAGAGAAGATGTAGTTACATGTAACAATTTTACATCCGAACTGTGGCATATACACCGTAAACAATACAATAACAGTGACAATAACCTATTATGACTTCAGGTTGACTTTGGGGAGAGGATGTGCGTGCGGTGAGGTAGTGACAGAGTTCTTGTTCAAGATGGCTTTTTACATAAAAAATATGGACTAAGTGATATACATTAATAGATACAATTTTGCACCTCATAAGGAATTCATTTCAAAAGCAATTGTGTTAATTCTGTCTGTGGATATAAAATACATATTGCACATTTTTAATGATGCACAAAATATTAATCCATACATTTCTTCTACATTGATATGCACCTAGCTGATAGAATGTGCATGTTTGGTTGTAGTATAAATATCACAATTTGTCCCCCTGCAATATTCATATATGACATCTTCTGATAATACATTCACTATCCTTACTGCCAGACATCTATAACACTTGAAGATCTATCCTGAGCATTAGTTGTGCTCTACAAATCAATTCAATATCAATATCAATATACCACTTGCAGCGCCATTTTCTGAGACGCCAAGGAAACCAACATATTTCCCATCTAAATAACAAAAGGCACTTGGAAAGCATTGTGAATGCTAAGAATCCTTCAAATGCACTTCTACATTAAGCTCTCACAGTTCACTCCTCCCATTCACTTCTAAATCACACTCACATTCTGTGACACTTCTCGAAAAGCAGTGGAGTCACACAATGTGCAGGAGACAATAATCAGGCAGACAAGAATCACTGTTATTTTCGGGACAGTTCAGTATTCACAATTAGCAACATCACACGTGATCACATTCACAGCTCCACGAAGCCACGCAGCAGTAGTTCTGCCGTGAAAGGAAATGCTGTCATGTCAACTAAGGCTACACTCTGAGTCTCATCATGCAGCCAAAGAAATTAGCAATTGGGTAGCAACAACAGAGCTGTGCCTGACAGTGCGCATGCTATCAGCCACATGCATTATCTGATTTTCATAAAAATAACAGAAATATAAAAACCTGCACAAAAGAGACACATATACCTCACACACAGAAAGCATCTTGTCCTTGAGTGCGTGACTTAAAGCACATCAGTGCAGTCCATGAGGCCACACTCTACAACTTTCAAGAACGCCTTCTTCATACAGCATGCACACAGTGTCAACAAACCACAGGGAACAAAACATCTGTCATGTCTTACAGCAAACCACTTCAGAGGAAATGCAAATGTTTTTTCACTATGCATCTGAATTTAGCTTGTGTATGTCCACACCATGTAACTAACACACAGGAGACAAACAGGATATCAATGTGCATACTCATGTATATAGATGATGGAGGTGTGCTCCAAATTCATGTCTCTAAATTAACGCCTGTATTTTCCATGTATGATTCTACTTCTTCCATACAGAGGATAAAATATATGTAGATTGGCAATATATATCTTCACATCATGTAGATGTGGAGCTAAGAAAATCAAGTCTACACATAACAATATATGTTTAACTTCATAATATTATTGTAGTTGATATCATGGCTAGAATATTTTTGTAACTATCTAAATATGATGGGGTAACCCCGGGAATCTGGGTAATTAATTGTGAAAAAAACTGTGATTCCCTTTGGGGAAGCGTTATGGCTAGGCTTCTATGCCCAAACACATCTAGTACACAGCTTTATTAAGATAAACAGAGCTTTAATCACTGTATCATCAAAAAGGAATAACAAATATTTATGGTAGCTGCTCCAATAATCAGCGCCGTGAGAGCGATAAGTGGCATAGGTGAACATTGTGTACTGGTGATTACTAAAATAAAAAATCTAGTAACAATGCTGACTTTCGTAGTGTAATATTTTTCAGAGAGACTCAAAATTTAAATCAGTTAAATCTCTGCAGTTCATTTGTGAACCAACATGTCATTATATCTTATCATGTAGAGTTCAGTGGACTGCCTGCCAAATGGCGCGCAGGCCTCTTAACTAGCTTTGCTGTCTCTGGTTGACCACATATATAGGTTTCCACCTTATGTTTTTTAACATTTATGGCCCAAGCCACTTTGGTATAAAAAATGTTGATGCCATGTCCTTGTAGTCTCATTTCACATTTACAGAATAAAGCAAACGAGCATTCTCCATGTGTGTGTTTCTCTGTTTGCTTCTGCATCTCTGAAAATCAGCAAAATAGAAATGTTGTTTATGGTGTTGTTTACTCTATTAATCTGTTGTATTAATGTGCCTTCCTCACGAGGAAGCCATGCTTAGAATGTTTCGGTTTTTGTAACATTCAAGGTCCTTTGATTGAGCCTTTTCTAGCGACTGTCTATTGTATTTCTGTCTTATGTAAATGTCATGTCATGTCATTTCCTTTACTTCCTATGCACTCCTCTTTAATATTATGCAGCAAAGGAGGTGTTTACTAGATGTATCATATTTAATGCATCACGTGTACTTAAACATTTATTGGTTTATGTGAATGTATCTTTGCTAATCCAGACAAATTATGTCATGTCTCACTATACTGAGCGGCTCATTATGTGTTCGGTGGACGGTTTACAACGTTAAACAAATTTCTGACGGGGACAATGCCGCCACACAGGCTACCTCCCCGCCGGCCCGATTAAGAGTTCCCCGCTAGGTCAGTGGGTGGAAACCTGAGTTTCCGCCCACTGGCCTGGTGGGAAACAGCCTACAGCATTGTCTCCGGCTCATAATCGAGCCAGCGGCAATGCTGTAGGGCGCAGAGTGCACCAGCACCCTCGCTATGTTAATTGTCTGCAAAACAGACAGTGAATATTGTGAGGGTGCTGGCCAGAGGGGGCCCTGCACTGCCCTTGCCAAGTGCACCTGGTCTCTGCAAGTCTTTTCATGGCAGTGGTACCACCATGAAACCGATGGTGGAGAACAAGGTCGTAATCCCTGGCAGATTAGGACAGCTGCCATCTCCAGACCTCTGGGATCTCTGATTCTGGCAGAGCTGCAGTTCCCTGGAAGCCCAACTGCCAGGGTTTCTGTATACAGGCCTGTAAATCTTGGTCTTATCCCGTCATGGACTTTGCATTCAAAGACCCTGGTCAAATTTAAAACACTATTTACTGAGGGTGCTTGTTTACTTTTCTTTCTCTGACTTCAAAGTGAGGGGATGTATGTGACAATCTTGCTGTCTTCTGGTGTAGGAAAGAGTTTGTTTTTAGCACACAATAACATTTAAATGAATTGTGTAAGTATTTCAGAATATGTTAGAATTAGGAACACAAATCAAGCACATTTCTTGTTATTTCTGAAGTGAGTTGGACACAAATACTTTAATATGATCAAAACAAATCATACACTAGGTAATGCAAATTCCACACATTTTCATCTGTGCACTGTTTAGTTTTATTAGTAAAGTGGAATGTCTGTGCAAATGTAATGATCATTTTAATTGAAAATGTGTTGCCTGTAATGGCAGTATGCTACCACACCATTAATACTCAACTCTACTCTGCACCACTCCAGTCCACTGCACTCTACTCTGCATGACTCCACTTTACACCATGCTACTGAGTTCTGCACCAGTCCACTCTATATCATTGCACTCTATGCACATCACACTACGCCTTTCTACTCTACCCTGTACCACTCTACTCTATGCAAATGCACTCTTCGCCACTCTACTCTACACCACTGCACTCTTTGCCACAGTGCTCTACACCACTCCAGTCTAGGTCATACCAGTCTACTCTGCACAACTCTACTCTGCACCATTGTACTATACACCACTCTGCAACACCACACTCTACAACACTGCACTCTATGCCAATACACTCAATACCAATGCACTTCACTCTGTAACACTCAACATTAGGCCCCTGCACTCTACACCAATCCACTATATGCCACTCCAATCTACTCTGCACCAATGCACTCTATGCCACTGCACTCTACACCACTCTTCTCTACACAATTACACTCTATGCCACTCTACACAACTGCACTCTACCCTGCACCACTCCACTCTATGCCACTTCACTCTACTCTGAAACAATGTATTCTACACCACTGCACTCTACAGCACTCTACTCCATTCTGAGCCACTGCACTCCATGCCACTCCATTCTATGCCACTCTACTCTTAACCAATTCACTCTTTGCCAATGCACTCTTGTCACTGCACTCTATGCCACTGCTCTCTATACCACTCTATTCCACTCTACACCACTGCACTCTGACACTCTACTCTGCAACACTGCACTCTCAGCCACTAAACTCTACGCCACTCTATTCTGCACTATTCCACTGTATGCTACTCCACTCTGCGCCACTCAACTCTATGGCACTGTACTCTACTCTTTACCACTCTATGCTACTCTACTCTGCACCACTCTATGCCACTGCACTTTATGCCACTTGACTCTACTTTGCACTCCACACCACTGCACGCTATGTCATTCAACTCTACTTTGTGCCACTGCCCTCTGTAGAACTCAACTGTATGGAACTCCAATCTGCATCACTCTATGCCACTGCACTGTACACCACTCTACTCTGTTGTGAGGACCTCTTGGATCCGAGTTGGTTCCCCCATTTTAGTAGATTTGTTTTATATACACGTGCTGCATTGCTTTTAGCAATTACATCTTCCACACTTTCCCTGTATGATATTCTAAGGAATACACTGCACAAACTGCTTGTTTAGGTAGCCTTTCCTCAATACGTAATCAGAGCATTTTGTTCAAGGCTAAGAACACTGTGCACAATATCCTGGCTCTTGAGTTACCCATTCATGAGAGAGCTTCTAATATCCAGATATAGCATTACATCTGAATTTTGCCTCCAATGCAGTGTGGGTTTATTATACAGTATGAATGATGCTCTGATCCGGAAGGGGCATTCCAGCTCTGACAATCTTGGGATGAATGCTGTAATCAACATGCAGCTTTACTGGCACTAATGTTCCAGCTTCCCGAGAGGATTGCCATCCACAATGATGGCCTACTCTTGACACTGTCACAGGTATGGGGCTAAAGCCGATTTCTTATCTTGGCCCAGGCAGAAGGGTATAACTGCTATGCTCTCAGTATAGTCTTAGGGTGAAATAGGAACCTATAAAACCTCTAGAACACAGTTACCATGATTAGATTATTCTTTGTCTTTACAATGTTCATAATGCTGGCTACTTTCCTTTGTTCCATCTGCCTAATTATTGCAGCTCATTCTATTGATGTAAAATTACAATTGTTTAAATATGTGTATTGAAAACATATCTTGTATCTCTCTTGTGTTTTGCCTGGGCATGCATAAGTAATACAATGAAAGGGTGAGATCTGTTTCCATGACTTCCCTGGGGAGTCAGAGTATCATGTTTAGGTTGCCAGAACCACGTTTTACCCCGCAGAGTTGGGGGTGTAAGTGAGGCACTGTGAGCCAGCCAGGAATTGGGCTGACAGTTTAAGATGGACTGGAAGTACTCAGTTACCCACATTCTGAAGTTCTGCCGTCCTAAATACACAATCCTATTGTCTTAGTATGAACCGTATAACATGGGGCCACCAACATTCATAGGTGAGGTACTTATTTTATGGGTCTCCTAAGTAGTTTTCTCTTGTGTGCCCAAGATGCCCCATTCACCGTAGGACAAAGACTTCCATGGTGTTAGGAATAATATTCCCTCAGCATTAGAGGAAGCACCTATATTTGTCTGTAGGTTGTTGAATCTTGAGCCTTAAAAGGATACCCCACTTTAGTACTTTCCTTCTCTGAATTTCATAACTAAAATTGTGAATCCAGCTAATATTCTTGTTAACATCTACTTAAAACCACACATGCTGTTGCACAACATTTATGTTATGTTTACTTTGGCTGCTCCCATCTGTTTTCTCCCCTCCCTGTTCCCATCAAATGGTTTATTCTATAAAACGTTAAAGGGAATTTATTTAGAGTGCTGTAATCAGATTCTGTCAGAGCAGGAGTCAGCTGTGAAGAGGCACATCTGGGAATGCAATTGATGCATAATTAAACTAATTCTTCTCCATACTTTGATGCCTCCACAATTATCTGTACTTTGTACAATGGCGACAAGGATGGAACAGCTGTGCAGGGGACCACTTTGCATTCCCATCCCTGTGGCATCATTAGAAGTTATTGCTTACTTTTTGCCTCAACAGCTGTGAAAGTTCTTGCCTACCTGTTGCCTTAACAGCTGTGAAACTTATCATCAGTTGGACGGTAGGTACTGTTGGATTGTACCTGCCAGGACTTTCTATCATACACAGCACTGATGTGAAATTATAACTAACTCTATGCTTACCAGCCTGCATGTTTGTATGGCGCAGCATGGTATTTGAATGTGACAGTTATTGCTCTGAAGGTACTACTGATGACAGTTTACGTTATTAATGCAACATTCATCAGTGGGATATACTCATTAAAGTGCCGCTGGTGTACTTACTCAGCTAAGTTTTGTATTCAGCTTGTGTGGCCCTTGAAACCTTTCTCCTTAGCTGTAAGCAATCCTGCTTTCCCGAAGTGGCATACATGGCTGGCTTTGCCTGAGCCGCTTAATTACCATTCCAGGATTAGGCCATGTTATAGGTTCATTAAGCGAATGCCCCACAAAGGTGCCACACACCCTGCCCAAGAGTTTACAGGGTGATGCAATCCTGAGCCGTGACCTTGGCACTTCGGGAATCTGCATGGCCGGCTTACGGGATTTCTACAATCAGCAGAGCAGGTTTTCAACTTCAGCTGCATATAATATACTTTAACCGCTACTCAGCGAGGCAATCCCAAGCCGCCTACAGCATGAAAGGCGAGGTTCATTTTGACTAAATTATTAAATGGTAATTTGTTTAAATGAATAACTACTGAGCAATGTTGATTCTGGTACTGATATAGGAAAAAGTGTAAAAAAAATTAACTTTACATTCTGCCCTTACTCACTATAAATTAAGAAAATGACTGCAGCAAATATGAGTCAGCCAACACCATTTTTAAATCAGGTAGGAGAACCAGATATTCTATGGGACAGATGGATAAAATATTGTCACTCGTACTTGATTGCTACTGGGGGAGAAAAGTTTTCTTCAAAAGGAAAATACCACATACTATTACATAACTTAGGGTTACAAGGGTGGAAAGTTTATAAAGACATAGCAGAACAAAACAGTGATAACATTGGAGATGATGATGATGAAGGTGAAGGAGATGTATTTAGAACTACTTTAAGAAACTGGAGGCTCATTGTAAGGAAATAATACATTTGGTACTCGAGAGACCCAATTTTTTATATGGGCAGCAGATAAGAGTGAAAAAATAACCTCATACATTGCCACTTTAAGAGGATTGTCAGCAACATGTGAATTTGGTTTTCATATGGATTCTTTGATTAGAGACCAATTAGTCCATTGTACAAATAATCACAAGGTTCAGCAGAAAGTTCTAACAAAAACCCTGATCTTGAGAAAGCAATAAACATAGCTAAGAGTATAGAGCACATAGCTATATTTGTCAAAGAAAAGAAATCAACCAAAAAAGATAATAGAGATAAGTGTTATTACTGATGATGATAATGTTTGTAAAATTCATGATGAAAAACATGTAAAGCAAAAATCTAAAAACGATAAATATAAATGTTATAGATGTGAAAATGCTAACCATCTTGTTACCTACCCAAAATGTCCTGCTAAGGATATTAGATGTAGAAAATTTAATAAAACTGGGCAGTATGCCAAAATGTGCATAGTAACAGATACAGCGAAATCATACATGTAGTTAAAACTGATAGTTATGAATTAAAATAAAGTGACAAATTAATCTTTTAGGTTCACCATCAAGAAGAGAATGAAAGAATGACACATCCCTCTTGTGAGACTCTATTAGATGGAAAGAAAATTAAAGTATTTTCAGATTCTTGCTTACCATATACATTGATTGATAGTCAAACATTTCATGAATGTTTCAATTGCAATCTAGAGAGTCCTGATGGGCTTCCAGGGGAGATATAACAGAGACCCCATTCCACTTGAAGGCATGGTGAGAATGTGAATATCCTTTAAAGACATACACACTGTAGGAAAGACTTATGCCACCAAAAAGGGGTGTAATCTTCTAGATTGGAAGCCTCAGGCAATCTGGGCATAACTTTAAATCCTAACAATGAAGAAGAAGTCCTACTGGTAGATAGATCACTAGTTGGAAGGGATATTTGTGAAGATTATCCAGAAGTGTTCTCTGATACATTGAGAATGTTAAAAAATGACGTACACAAATTTAAATTAAAAACAGATATGGCTCCTATTGTACAGAAAACCGGATCTATTCTCCTCTTGATGAGTGAACCATTAAGAGAAGAATTAAAGAGATTAGAAGAGCAAGGGGTCATAGAGGCTGGGGAGGGATCAGCATGATTGGCACCCATTGTAATAACCTCAAAAAAAGGGAAAGACCATGTGTCTTTGTGTGGATCTAAGAAGTTTGAATGCTAACATGTGAAAAGACAGGCATCCTCTTCCTAAAATCAATGAGATGTTGAGTGTTATACATGATGCCAAGTACTTCAGTGTTTTAGATCTTTCCTCAACGTACCATTAGGTAGTACTTCATCTGGATTGTCAAATACTGACAGCCTTTACCACACCTTTCGGAACATATACGTTCTTGAGAATACTGTTTGGGCTAGCATTTGCAGCTGCGGCATTCAGGGGAATCATGTATCATGTTCTGGAAGGGGTGAAAAGATGATTGTTTTCAAGATGATATTCTGGTTTATGGGTCCAGTGAAGAAGAACACAATCTTAGAAGGGTTTTAGAAAAACTTAAGGATGTTGGTCTTACCATCAAGAAGAGCAAAAGCAAAATAGGAGTTGCTTCTGTAGAATTTCTGGGTCACACCCTGTCAAGTGAAGGCATGAAACTGAAAACTGATTTAATTTAATCAGTTGTTAAGGCTCCGATCCCTACTAATAACGAAAAGGTCAATTCGTTCTTAGGTCTGGCAGAATACATGTTTAAATTTATACAAAATGTTTCTGATTTAATTCAACCTATCAGGTCTCTACTAAAGAAAAATATCCGCTTTGATTGGGTACAGGAACATACCAACACATTTAATAGTATCAAGGCAGCCATTACATTAGCCCTATGAATTGGAAATTTCAATAGCAAACTAGGCCTTATACTTACTACTGATGCAAGTAATACAAAATTAGGGACCACTCTTTCTCAGATGAGGGGAAGCAAAGAAAGGATAATTGGTTTTGTATCTAGAACTCTCAAAGAAGCAGATATAAATTATTCTACCATCGAAAAAGAAGCCTTAGCATGTTTTTGGGCCACTAATCATTTTAAGCATTACTTAAGGAGTTTGCTTTTTCTGTTAGGACAGACCACAAACCAACAATTCCTGTCTTTTCTAAAAGGAGATTTGGAGAAAAACACACATAAAATCAGCAAATGGATATTGAGCCTGCAAAGATTTAGATTAAGATTAAGATTTAACATTAAGTATGTTCCTGGTGCAAATAATTCAGCGGCAGATTTCTTATCTCGTCTACCCCTTGACAAAACTGATAAAGACATTGAACAAGAACATCAAATCATGTAAGTAAATATCCCTGCCATTTTGAAATCTAAAAGTCATACAACAGAGGATAAAACATTAAAATCAGTCAAAGCAATGACCATTAAGGAGTGACCTAAGAAATATGGTGAACAAACCTTAGAATTACAACTTTATTGGAATGGAAGCAAATAATTATCCTTGGATTGTAAAAGTATTTTAAGATCAGAAAAGATTGCACCCTGAGACACAATAAGGGAAGGCATATGTGAAATAGCACATGAAGGTCATTTGGGAAGAAATCTCACCAAAAGCAAAATAAGAGCTGATTTTTGTTTTTCCTGAATGGATCATTCAACAGAAAATTTTGTTAAAAAATTATCATGCATGCAGTCTCAGTGACAAATCCAAGTACACTAGAACAACAACTCTAGTACATGTGGAGGTACCTGGGAAAAATTAGGACTTGACATTATAGGACCTATGCACATGTCAGGTTTATATGAGAAATTAATTATTGTCTTAGTTTACCTTTTTTCTAAAGAGATCATTAGAAAGTTTCAATACTAAAACCGTAATATGTTTTATCTGATGTATTTGTTAATGAGGGTATTTCAAGTACTCTTAACACAGATAATGAGGTTCAATTTGTATCTGAATAAATGAAGGAATTCATATAAAGTCTGTCTATTAAACACATTAAAACACCTCTGCATTGTTGTAGAGCTAATGGTCCAGTAGAATGCACCAATAGAATGTTAAAGGATTCTTTGCAATTGGCAATGGCTTCATCCAAACCCTTTATCGAATCCATGAAAGATATGCTGTGGTCATATCATATCACCCAAATAGTTTAATGGGAGTTTCACCACTCACCTTATTAAGAGGTTGTAAACCAGGATCTAAACTGACCCCTAATTGGGTTTTTGAAGATAAAACTACTCAAGTGGATACAAAGATATGAAACAAATAATTCTAAGCAATGAAATAAAGTACAAGTAAAGGTATGATAAACACAATGGGGCACTAAGCAACAAAAATGGAAAAAAGGGCAGTGGGTTCTTGTTAAGAAACCCAGCAGCAGTTACAACAAATTTCTACAAGCCCAAAAAAAAGGAGTAAAAAAATGTATGTGATAATTAAAGATTGGCGCATGTGGAGTACGGAAAGACTATCTCCATGCACCAACCAGGGTGAGCTTAATGGTAATGCTCAATCCAATCACAATGTATCAGGAGACCTGATAAAACGATTTAAAGGAAAGTACGTCCTCTTGTATGGCAATTTGTGTTAGAAATAGGGTCTTTGGTTGGCAGTCAGGTTACCCCCGGTCCAAGCAATTACCCTCACTCTAGTCAGGGTAAAAGAGAATCACCCTCAGCTAACCCCTCCTTACCCCCTTGGTAGCTTGGCACGAGCAGTAGACGTAACTTCAGAGTGCTAGGTGTAAAGTATTTGTACCAACACACACAGTAACTTCATGAAAGCACTACAAAATGACACAACACAGGTTTAGAAAAATAGAGAATATTTATCTAAACAAAACAAGACCAAAATGACAAAAATGGACAATACACAAGTCAAGTTATCAATTAAAAAGCAAATAGAGTCTTCATGTAGTTTTAAACACACACTAACACTGTTACCGTGAAAATTTACCTTGGGTGCGTCAAAAATAACCCCGCACAGGCGAGTGTGCATCGAAAAGGGCTTGCAATGTGTCAATTTCACTCACGAGCGAGACCTTGCATCGTTTCTCCTTTCATCGGGTCAGGGCGCGTTGTTTCTTCTCTCCGGAGGAGAGTGATGTGTTGATACGGTCAGCACTCTCCGGTCCGGGCAGTCCTTGGGTTGTTTTTACACGCCCTGCAGTGTTTGCGTTGGAATCCCAGCCGCATGATGATCTGAAAACCACGCAGCCCTGGATGCGATCTTACCGGCCTCCGTCAGCGATGCTGCGCATTGTTTCTCCACCTTTGTGCATCGATTCTTCGGTTGCGTTGAAGGCGAATATCGATTTTCAGCTGCAAAGGCGGAAGCGCGTCGATTTTTCAGCTGCAGATCGGAGTTGCATCGATCTTTTCCTCGCACGGTGCTCTGTGCGTGGATTTCATCCTCTTAGACTGCCAGCTTCACGTTTCAGCATCCCAGGAGCTGGATGGGCACCACAGGGCAGAGTAGGAGTCTCTCCAAAGACTCCAGGTGCTGGCAGAGAGAAGTCTTTGCTGTCCCTGAGACTTAAAACAACAGGAGGCAAGCTCTAAATCAAGCCCTTGGAGATCTTCACAAGATGGAAGGCACACAAAGTCCAGTCTTTGCCACCTTACTCTGACAGAAGCAGCAACTGCAGGATAGCTCCACAAAGCACAGTCACAGGTAGGGCAGCTCTTCGTTTCCAGATGTGTTCCAAAGTCTGTGGTTTTGGGTGCCCTTCTTATACCCAATTTCTCCTTTGAAGTAGACCTACTTCAAAGCAAAGTCTCACTTGAATGTGAAATCCTGCCTTGCCCAGGCCAGGCCCCAGACACTCACCAGGGGGTTGGAGACTGCCTTGTGTGAAGGCAGGCACAGCCCTTTCACATGTGAATGACCACTCCTCTCCTCCCTCCTAGCACAGATGGCTCATCAGGAAACGCAGACTACACCCCAGCTCCCTTTGTGTCACTGTCTAGTGTGAGGTGCAACCAGCCCAACTGTCAAACTGATCCAGACAGGGAATCCACAAACAGGCAGAGTCACAGAAATGGCCTCAGCAAGAAAAAGCTCACTTTCTAAAAGTGGAATTTTCAAACACGAAATCTCAAAATCAAGTTTACTAAAAAGATGTTTTTTTAAATTGTGAGCTCAGAGACCCCAAACTCCACATGTCCATCCGCTCCCAAAGGGAATCTACACTTTAATCAGATTTAAAGGTAGCCCCCATGTTAACCTATGAGAGGGACATGCCTTGCAACAGTGAAAAACAAATTTAGCAATATTTCACTGTCAGGACATATGAAACACATTAGTATATGTCCTACCTTAACCATACACTGCACCCTGCCATTGGGGCTACCTAGGGCCTACAGTAGGGGTGTCTTACATGTAAGAAAAGGGAAGGTTTAGGCCTGGCAAGTGGGCACACTTGCCGAGTCAAATTTACAATTAAAACTGCACATACAGACACTGCAATGGCAGGTCTGAGGCATGATTACAGAGCTACTTAGGTGGGTGGCACAACCAGTGCTGCAGGCCCACTAGTAGCATTTGATTTACAGGCCATGGGCACCTCTAGTGCACTGTACTAGGGACTTACTAATAAATCAAATATGCCAATCATGGATAAACCAATTACATACACATTTTGTAAAGGAGCACTTGCACTTTAGCACTGGTTAGCAGTGGTAAAGTTCCCAGAGTAACAAAAACAGCAAAATCAGAGTCCAGCACACATCAACAACCTAGAAAACAGAGGCAAAAAGTTAAGAGAGACCACGCCAAGGATGAAAAATCTAAGAATGTGATTATGTAATGAAATAATGTTCATCTTATCAATGTTCTTGTTATACTGATTTGCTGTTTTTCTAGCATATATAGGAGCAGATTTATGAAAAGTGGTGTTGCACCTAGTTCAGCACCCCTTTTTCTAGCACCCCTTAGCGCTCCCCTAACGCCACCATGGAGGTAGTTAGGGTGACTAGCGTCATAATATTTTACGCTAGTCCAGTGCTTTGCAGGATTAGCGTCATTATGACTAATCCTGAAAAGCACTCAGAGGCCAATTGAAATCAATGGGGGCCTCTTTGTAATGCCTGCAATTAAATAGATTCATTTGCGCCATTTTTATGGCCCTCTAGCACCAGAACGCCCCCCTTGCATACATTATGCCTGGCACAGGCATAATGTGGCACAAGGGGTTACAGAGTGGCGCAATACAACACTTTGTAAATATGATGCAGCGTTTTTCCCCTTCCAATGCCTACACAGAGACACCATCAAAGTCACCACCAGCTCCCAAGACACTATCGACAACACTGAACACATCCACTTCCTCATCCACATTAGCAACAACTCCACCCTCAGAGTTAAACTAATCTACACCCGGACCATGCCCCGCCTTCTGCGACACCACCGCCGACAGCATCAGCTCGCAAGCCCTCACCTCCACAGACTACATCATCCTCTGTGATTTCAACTTTCACTTAGAAAACCCACAAGACCACAACCCTACCTCCCTCATATTCAACCTCACCAACCTCGGACTCAAACAACTGGTCACCGCACTCACCCACTCAGCAGGACACACGCTCGATGCAATTTTTACCTCAAGCCAACACATAGCCTACACCCATACCACCGAACTCCTCTGGACTGACCACCGCTGCGTCCACTTCTCCTTCACCAAACCCCCCACACACTACCATCAACACACCACACCCTACCGCATGTGGGACAAGATCCCCACAGAACGACTAAACTCCCAACTGGCCCATAACCTCCCCACACCAACGACCCTAACACAGGAGCACATAACCTCTCCAAATGGATCACTACCTGTGCAGACACACTAGCCCCCCTCAGAAAACACATCGCCACCCGCAAAATCTAGAACGCCCCATGGTTCACCCCTGAACTCCAAGACTCCAAGCGCAAATGCCGCCAAGCTGAGAAAATATGGAGACTAGAACCTTCCACAACCAACTTCTCCACCCTCAAAACTACCATTCGCACCCATCACCAACTCATACGCACCGCCAAAAGAGATCACTACAAGTCTCACCTTGACAACAACTTTCAAAACAGCAAAGAACTCTTCACCATCATCAATGAACTTGCCAAACCCAAAGCCAGCAACATTGACCCCACACACACACAGCCCCTATGTGACGCCCTTTCCAACCACTTCCTCCACAAAATCCTGGACATCCACAACAACTTCATACCACACACACCCACCACACACACCCCTCACTCACCCAACCCTACCCCCACTCAGGACCCCCCCACCACACTCTCCACATGGACCCCCACCACACACGAAGAAACCGAAAAAAACATGAACTCCATCCACTCCGGTTCCCCCTCCGACACCTATCCACACCGCATCTACAACAAAGCTAGCCCAACTATCGCCCCCATACTCTACAACATAATCAACTCCTCTTTTGACTCCGCCACCTACCCAGACCCCTGGAAGCACGTGGAAATCACCACTCTCCTAAAAAAAAAAAAGCCGACCCAGAGATCCTCTCCAACTACCGCCCCATCTCCCTCCTCCCTTTCCCAGCCAAGGTTGCAGAGAAATTAGTCAACAACCGCCTATCCCACTTCCTCGAAGCAAACAACACTCTTGACCCCTCACAATCTGGGTTCCGCAAGAACCACAGCACAGAAACCGCCATCATCGCATGCACTGACGATATCAGGACCAAAGTCGACAAAGGTGAGACCGTCGCACTGATCCTCCTAGACCTCTCCGCAGCCTTTGAAACCGTCTGCCACCACACACTCCGCACACGCCTTCACAACATAGGAGTTCGCCACAAAGCCTTAGACTGGCTCACCTCCTTCCTCACCGACCGGACCCAGAGAGTTCGCCTTCCGCCCTTCCACTCCAACACTACCAAGATCACCTGCGGAGTCCCCCAAGGGTCCTCCCTCAGCCCCACACTCTTCAACATCTACATGATCCCCCTAGCCAACATCCTCTGAGCACACTGAATCACTATCCTCTCCTATGCAGATGACTCATCCTCTCCCTCACCCGCAACCCCACCACCGCCAAAACCAACCTACACGCCGCTCTCCTCGACACCGCCAACTGGATGACCACTAACCACCTCAAGCTCAACTCAAACAAAACCGAGATCATCATCTTCGGACCCAACAAAACCACGTGGGACGACTCCTGGTGGCCCACCGCCCTAGGCCCCGCACCCACCCCCGCAAACCACGCACGCAACCTCGACATCATCCTCGACCCCTCCCTCTCCATGACACAGCAAATCAATGCTCTAACCTCCTCCTGCTTCCACACAGTCCGCACTCTAAAAAAATCCTTCAAATGGATTCCCCCAGAAACCAGAAAGACAGTCACCCACGCACTCATCAGTAGCAGACTGGACTACGGTAACGCCCTGTACACCGGCACCACACTCAAACTCAAACGCAAACTCCAGAGAATCCAGAACACAGCCGCACGCGTCGTCCTTGGCCTCCCCCGCCACGAACAAATCTCACCACACCTCAAATCTCTTCACTGGCTCTCCATAGACAAGAGAATCACATTCAAGATCCTCATCCACACACACAAATCCCTCCACAACACCGGCCCAACCTACCTCAATGAAAGAGTTAACTTCCACACTCCCACACGCAACCTCCGATCAGCCGACCTCACCCTAGCCACAGTCCCCCGCATCCAACACACCACCACAGGAGGCAGGTCCTTCTCCTACCTCGCCCCCAAAACCTGGAACTCCCTCCCCACCGACCTTCGCAAAACCAAAGACCTACTCGTCTTCAGAAAGAACCTCAAGACATGGTTGTTCAATCAGTGACCCTCCCTGTCCCCCCCCCTCCACCAGCGCCTTGAGACCCTCACGGGTGAGTAGCACGCTCTACAAATTATTTTGATTGAGTGATTGATTAGCGTAAAAAATTACACAAATGTGGCATTGGAATGGCGCAAGGCCAGTATAAATCTGGCCCATAATGCTGTAATATATTATATCTTATGTATTACTTTTCATGTTATATGCCCATGTTTCTTCCTCACTCCACTTTCCCCTTTGTTCCTTAGATATTTATATATACATTTTCCTATTTTCATTTGTAGTGGTGTAATAAAAAGAAGTGTTATAATCTTATATGAAATTCTAGGTATTTTATATATATGTAAGGAGATATGTTATGTTTACTTTGGTTGCTTTCGTCTGTATTCTCCCCTCCCTGTTCCCATCAAGTGTTTTATTCAATAGAACTCTCGAGGGATTTCATTTAGAATGTTGCGATCAGATTCTGTCAGAGCAAGAGTCAGATGTTAAGGTGTGTATCTGGGAACGCAATTGATGTATAATTAAACAAATTCTTCTCCATACCTCACTGCCTCCAGTATTATCTTTATTTTTTACAATTTAATTCCAAATGGGCTACCTAATGGGGGTGGAGATGCTATCTTTGTGTTTGGGGCACACAATGCGTAGCAGACTCAAATATTTTACTCATGGGTCAATTCTCCTATAGTCAATGCCAACACAAATACATTTCATGCATACACTTTGGCCAACCCACCAAGCCAATATAGACCATACCAACACTTAGAAATGCCCTTAACATATCAGGAACATGAAAACCAGTTCCAAGACATCCTACCACACATTATAGACACATTAGATTGGGTCCCCTCAGCAATTAAGGGCCACAAGGCCAGTTTGAGCTGGCTTCACTTCAGATCCAAACATACAAAACTTAGCAGTGGGTGATTTGTGCCTCTAATATCATCATTTAGTCAGATTATATAGACACTTAACACAATTTGTTATGCACACCTTAACAACCGCACCAGTGAGGGCTACTCAAGCTGTCCAACCACAATTGGCTACACCAGGGATTAACCCAGTGATGGTTAATGCTTTTAGAGGTAATGTACCCACTAGATGGGAGGAAATTCCATTTTGGATTGCTCAAAAAACAAACCGTTTTGAAGCAGTACTTCCCCATATGGGACCCCATGATAGACATAAAATTCTCACAATGTGCCTGTCACTTGCATTGGTTCCCTCAATTGTTGACTGTGCCACTTGGGGTGCAGTCTTTGCTGCAATATATGCCAAAACTAATCGTACACAATCACTTACTGTTTTGCCAAATGCATTAAAGAAGATTCAAAATGAATACCGGGCTGTCCCGTCCCTGGACTTGAGGATGAAATTAATTTGGAATTTTGCCATGCATAAGTTGCGATAATTTAGGGACCAGACCAAGTAAGCCAGAGCTTCAGGTAGTCCTGAAAAGGATAATACCAAGCAAGCACCAGAGTCTTCTAAAAAACTATGGTAAAAAAACAAAGAACAAATAAAGATAAAACAAAATCATGGGAAGAATCTCCGCTACTGGAGAGCTCTCAAAACTTTTATAATTTACATGACGATGATAACTTAAAACAGCCAGTGATACGCCCCCTTCTCGTTCATTTTAGGACTCATCCGACAAACGGTCTGAGAGAGCGAGGTGGTCAGATCGCAGACAAGAAGATTTTGTGAAACCAAAAAAGGACTCACAATTTTCATCTGACATCGTCATAAAAAAGGAAGAAAAACTTCCACAAAAGAAACCCAAATTCAAAAAGAAGAAGATTGCTGAAATTTCAATGAAATATGCAGCACATACAGAGAACATACAGAGTTGAAGCCCCAGATCAGCGAGTCGCCCCTCCAGACAATGTGAATAAATTGAATAGGACCTAAAGCACATAATTAAAGTAATTTTCTGGGAAACCCAAACAGTTATGACATTCTCTTGGCTGAAAAGGATTGGCCACCTGAGTTTGTCAGAACTCTTCCTCATGGGGTGTGGTGAATCCATATTAGTTTTTATTGGGAAGCAGGAGATTAGCTTAGCCCTTTGGCTTGCAGGCCTGTGCCCCATCACCTAGTGATTTTTTAACCTACTTACTGTGCTCTGTTTTAAACCATTTACCTTATTATGTCTTTTAAGATGGCTGCCATTGTAATGGTTATAAAAATGTCTTGATTTGTGTTATCAGTGCCACTCTGTGAAGGTGTCACTAATGGCATCAAAATCAAGTGATGTACGTAGGTATTCACATCATGTCCCTTTCATACTTACGTGTGACAGGAACATAATGTACTTTTGGTAGGAATTATTTACATAATTGCCGCCACAACTCTGCCCCCTTATTATTGGAACATACCTTCAACATGGGGTCCTATGTGATCCACATAAATACATCTCACACAGACAAGGTTATCAGAGGGATTCCTACCAGATGTCATCTATGCCTTTCATGCTACAAGCTGCCTGCTGCAGAATTCAGCCTTTGTGTCCCCACGGAGTCTGACCCACACCTCATTCCAAGGAAACGAGGGTTGGGGGGTACTTCTCCTGAACATAGTACTGGCAGATTAGGTTTATCATACCTAGCTCTCATTAGGGTAGAGATTAGGTTCTCTGTGCTAGGGATTTTATATTTCATGTTTATTGCCAGATGGTGGAGGTCTTTGTATTTACGACTTTCATCTTTACAATCATGCTTTTTTTATTATGCATTATCCTAATCATTGCAGCTCATGCATTCTACAGTAGATTGCAGTCTTTTCAATAAACCCATTGAAAATCTTCCTGCATCTCCTTCATTGCCTGTGTGTGACTGAGACTTCTTGCTAACCAGGGAAAAGAGTAACTTCTGTTCCACCACGGCTCCCCTGAGATGTCACACTCTAGAGTCTATGCGTAAGGTTGCCAGAAATCACCTTTTACTGTTGGGACGACAGTTGCGACTTGTTGTAAGATTGGCTTAGTCCCCTACAAACAAAAGTACTGTCATTCCTTTGCCAACAGTCTTGCTTAGGAGCGAGTCCAATTACGACATGGAGCCACCAACAATGGTATTTTGGCACTAATTTATGGATATTCTGAGTATCTCTGTTTCACACACAACAGGTACCCTAACTACCATTATACAGAGATGTCTGTGGTTTTGAGGATAATCCTCCTCAGCTGAATATGGAGCATCTAACTAGGCTGTAGGTTGTTCAAGCTTGAACTCTCAAAAGGACTTTCTCCCCTTGTGGTATTCAATCTCAGTACCCATTATTTACGTAATATCACTGTGTTTCTCTGTCCTGGTTCCTAAAGAAGTAAAACAAGCTTGTGCTGCTGAATAGAATCCTGCCCAAGTCCCTGCACTACACTGCAACCATGTGGGCTGGGATAAGGACTCGCCTTATCATGTAATACCCTAAGGTCCACCCCGCAAATGCAATCCCAATACCCAATAAAATATGAAGCAAAAGCTCCAATGAGAGAAATTCTCTCACAACTTGAGTACCACGGAGAAATTGAACCCTGTGTATCCCCCATTAATAACTCTTTATTTCCAGTAGCTAAGCAGGATCATTCATATAGAATAGTTTTGAACTGTAGATATTTAACACACATGCACATTTGCAATACAAAATTCACACAGTGTGGCTTTAATGAACAATATTATCTGAAAAAATACAAAATTACCTTGGACATTTCCAATGGGGTTTTCTGCCAAAAGATAGCACCTGAAATCAGGAATCTAACTGCTTTTTCTACGCTCTGCTCTCAGCGAAGTTTTTGTCGGTTCCCTCAGGAGTGTAAAAACAGTCAAGGACTGTTCTCTGTCCTTGTAACATCAATATTGCATGATATTGATGATTATGCATTGTCCTATGTCGGTGACATATACCATACGCACAATGACTTAAACACTCATCTAGCCAGAGTAGATCACATTGTTTTCAGATTTGCTGAACATGGCTACAAGTTCAACTTTGAAAAAAACAAAAATGTCCTTTTTCAGTGTCCTGTTTCTAGGATACAAGCTATCAAATGATGGGAAAAGCCTGGCACCACACTTCTTTGAGAAGTGTGTCCAGTTGGAACCATAAAATACCAATAAAAACTAAGGACCAGATGTAACAAGGTCAGAATTTGCGAGTCTGAAATTGCGAGTCGGTGCGACTCGCATTTTCAGAATCGCAAATCCTGATGCAGAACGGTGTCTCAGACACCGTCTGCGACTCGCTATGGGGTCGCAAAGACCCACCTCATAAATATTAATGAGGTGGGTCGCATTTTGCAACCCCATAGCGAGTCCCTGCACTCACAGCAGGTGCTTTTTCTGCATTTTCTGTATTTTTCTGCTTTTTCAATAAAGCAGTATTTTTTTATTTATTTTGCAGCCCGTTTTCCTTAAAGGAAAACGAGTTGCAAAATAAAAAAAATAACGAAACCATTTGGTTTCGTTTTTTCAGTGTAGGCAGTGGTCCACTGGACCACTGCCTGCTCTGAAAAAACCTTTTTGCCAACATTCACAAAGGGGAAGGGGTCCCATGGGGACCCCTTCCCTTTTGGGAAATGAGTTACCTTCAGTGTGACATTGGTGGTAACTGAGAATTGCTTTGCGACTGCATTCGCGGTCACAAAGCAATTCTGCATTGCGATGCGAGTCGCAAATATGAAGGGAACACCCCTTCCTATTTGCGAGTCGCATTCACAATTTGCGAGTCGGTACCGACTCGCAAATTGTGAATGTGCATCGCAGAAGGCTGTTTGCATGGCGCAGTTTGCACCATGCAAACAGCTTCCTACATCTGGCCCTTAATTCCTTGTTAGGATTCTTTAATTTTGGCAGAACATACATTCCAGATTATGCACAACGCATAAAGCCACTGTACCATTTAATTCTCCCAGACCTTTCAAGTAAACATTGGACACCAGAACATTCACAAATGCTCAGATCACTACAGACTGACATACTTGCAGCCTATGTGTCAATAAAACGAACTAGGTCATCCGGATAATACCAGCTGCCAGTGGATTCACTTATGTTACATTCAATGAAGGTGAATTGGTGCAGATCGCAGATAAATCATATCTCAATTCAAATGCTGAAATGTGTTTTGCGTCCACTGAACAAATGCTGACTCCAGTTCAGGTGGCTGTCATAAAGGCTCAAGGAAATGCATCATTGTTGTTACTCCTGTCCAAGCCTTAGAAGCTGTCACAAAGGCTAGAATTCCAAACACAAAATTGAATTTCACCCAATGCAGCCCCACTTTCCTTATGACCCTTAGCGCCTCCCTAACATCACCATGTGTGCACTGTATGTAAGATGCGGCGCACCATGGGGGTAGTTGGGGAACTACCATCAACATTTTTGCACTAGTTTGGAGCTTTGCAGGATTAACGTCAAAAAAATGAATGGTAATCCTGCAAAGCCCATTGAGACCTACTGTAAACAATGGTGTGCCTCCTTTTAATGCCTGCTCTGAGTAGGGGTTAAAAATGCCAGAAAAAGCAGCGAAGAAATCTCCTAGATTTCCTTGTGTCATTTTTTCAGCCCCCTCTAGCAGGGTTACAAAGTGGCGCAATGCATGCATTGCGCCACTTTGTAAATTTGGTGCTGTGATTATCACCTCGTTGGGCCACATTAGCGTAAAACAAATGCTGCTAATGTGGCGCAAGGAGGCGTTAGGGGCTCTTAAATCTGCCCCTTTCTTTCTTGATCAGTATAAATGCATCATATATACTGATGGTTCAGCTCAGCCTGCTATACGGACAAAACATCAGTACTCTGTGGCTTGCACAGCCGTTTATGGAGTAATGAAGGATGGAGGGTTCCACCCTCAACAAAATTTCATACAGTCTCCAGGGGGCTGCACTGCACAACTGGCTGAACTCAAAGCTTTAATTTTGATACTGGAGTATACGGATTTTGAATTCCCCATTCTTTAAGTAAGGGTAGTACAGCCCTTTAATGAAAACTTGCAGTACTGGTGCCTCAATGAATACAGAGATTCTAAATAAAATACTATCAAGCATAAAGTGCTTTGGGGTAAAAGTGGCAGAGCTTAACGACAGTCTGCCATTGGCTCATGTAACATATACATTGAGTCACCAACATGTTGGAATACACGTTGTAGGGAATTCATTGGCTGAATCTGCAGTTAACACTGCCACTGTAGCTGCAATCACTTGTTCCCACATGAGGGTGGATGAAGAAACCCTGGCAGCCATAAATGCTTTGGCTAATGCACCCCTTTACTAAAAGCATATCCAGCAAGATATTTCTACCACTTAAGTGCCCAAAACATTCCTAATGCAACAATTCCAGGGTTGGGAGATCGGGTGATCCCTAACCAAGACCGCAGATTAGAATGCATTAGAGCTACACATGAGGGGTTGTGTCTGCCAATGCCAGTATGGTGGCTACAGTTTCTCTGCTACCAAAACGCTACTGGTGGCATAGTCTGTACAAACAGACATAGCATCATGTCCTTAGTTGTGAAATTTGCCAACAAATTAAAAGCTCCACCATCAAAAGTCCACCGCAGGCACCCCTCCTACTTTCAAATAAACCACTGCATTGTGTATATCTGGACCATTGTGGCCCACTCAATACAGATGGTGCATTTCAATGTATTCCACTTGCTGTAGATTCTGACTCCAGATTCCTCTGGATGTGGTCACAGTGATCGGCTGATGCTCGCACTGTTATTAATTATTTGCAAGTCTCCAATGGGACAAATGCAGTAGTTGCATTCCACTGAGACCAGGGCCCTGCTTTTGCCTCTAAAGCATACCAGGACACCATGGAAACCCTGGGTGTGGCGGTTCATTATTCCTTGCCCTGCCATCTGAGGCCTATTTGATAGTGGAGAGTTAAAACCGAGACTTAAAGCAATCCTTAGTAGCTAGAGTATTAGGTTCAAGTCACAGCTAGATCCACCACCAGCAATAAATAATCTGCCTAGAAGATCTTTGGGTGTCCGAACCCCATATGAAGTCCTGTTTGGCATCCAGATATATGTCTCAGATCTCAATGGTCATTGCAGTGTGGCCACAGGAACCCCTTTTGACAAAATGAACTTCTCATCATCTTACAGTATCTCTAAGACTTCCAAGATGAGCGTTCTACTGTACATGCTGCCACTGGAGGAGTTAGGGGGCCAACCAGCATCTGCCTGGATGCTGGATTCCAAAAGTTGGGGATCTAGTGCGAGAAAAGATTGCGGTGAAGAAAGAATTTGGCCCATCATACCATACATCAGTACCAGTGTTTGGAATTCAAGGTACCGGAACAGTGCCAGTACTTGCTGGTTTTAAAGACACACGTTTTGTCTTAATTGATCCAGTAAAATTGCATCATGTGGCCTATACTCCACAGTAGGCCCCCAAAGACTCCTGGGTAGTTCCTTAAACCCTCTCACTACCATACAGGTAATACCTCTTAAGTGTTGAAAAACACCAGTGTTGTTTCCCTAGGTTAGGAATTGCAGAGAATGAACATTTGTTCATTCCAGTTACCACTGCAAATACCAGAAGCACACCAGATGTAAGGCTACAATTTTCTCCTACTTCTCAAAGCAATTGAGTTGTTTATGATCAACCACCTTTAGAGGTGTCTGCCAGTTCTCTTTCACCTGCTGCGGCTCCAGTCTTTACACAGACTGCTTCTGGGTACTTTGTCGACATTGACGACTCCTCTTCAGATTTTACTACTACTTGCCTTCATGTGTACCTAGATTTCTTCATTGCCTTAAACATACTTATCTGATCCGTACATTGTCCTATTTGTGGATTATAACTGAATTGTTTGCACTCTTCTTCTATATTGAGCTTGAGACAGTTTTCTTCTTGATCATAAATGGGCATTATCTTCCTGAACGCCCTACTGTTGAACTGGTAGATACAGTACTGAAGCCTCATTTGCCTTCCCACAAAGTACAAAGAGACCTGTCCCTTGTGAACATTTCTGTTGTTCTATTTCCTGATGGGATTGTTTGGGATACGGTCCCCAATGATATATTTGCCACTACAGATACTATTCAAATTCCATATGTTTTTAAAATTGCTATGGACCATGTAATAACACCTGTTGTTGAATCTGATGATTGGGTTGTAAAAACAGTCCCTTCAATGTTTTCTGAGCTTGAATATTATACTGTATTTGAAGGTAGAGATATGCACATGAATCCAGTCAATTATGGTGAAATGTTTTGTTACCACCATTATGCACACCATTACCTACACAGAGCTAGCACTCCAAGGACAGTTCTTAATTATACACAATAGGAACATTGCTTGACTCCACCAATGGGTAGTTCAAAAACATATATGTATAAATTCACAGATTTTTCTTGCCATGATACTTCTGATCCTGCATCTCACTATTTTAAATGAATGCCTTAAAAAGCAAAGAAATATATGCTGACCAAGACAGCATTAATATACTCAAATTCATTTGTTTCCCAATTAGCTATTAGAGCTTTTAATATTGGAAAGAATACATTGATGTAAAATCAATTTGGGGAACAAAAGATTGCCAAGTGCAGGGCATCGATGCCTTATTTAAAGCATACCTAATTACATTGCAAATGATTTTTCTGAATGACACAACTCAGCACTCTACTTTCCTAGGTCTATAATAAATTGAAGAAATGAACGTACCCAGTATTCCCTCAACTGCACGTTTTGACAACTGGCATTACTTAGTAAACTACATAGAAGAACAGTTCAATGGTACGGTACAGAATGGTACATTTAATTTATACTTACCGATCCCAACGGGTGATTATTGTTGCAAGTGGACACAAATGGTTGTCATGCACGTTTTATAAACTCCTCACAGGATTTTAAAGCAAGCAGACTGGACCCTCATTATTTCCAAGCACAACACACAGGGATTGTCATTACTTACTGCATAGGGAAGTTATGTCAGCAATTGCTGCAACATTCCACATTATCAGCTGCAAAAGAGCACCTGTCTTTCCTCTCTGATGACATGGATTTACAAGACTTATTGTTAGGTCCTACATCATCACGCTCCAAAAGATTCCTATATGCTGTTTACAATGAAACTTGGAAGCTTTCTCAAATGGAAGCGGTTGCACTTTTGAGGCAAATAGATCAGACTAATTTATAAAAGGCATTGGCTGTTGTCGGTAACAGAATGAATACATTGTCCACATATATTCACACACTAAATAATATTGTGTCTTCTGCAATTGACATCATTCAAAATGACAAGCCTTTTTTACATCATGGGCAAAGCCAACTTAGGTCTGTTATGCAGTTAAGTTGGACATTGTAAGTTCTGAAATCAAACCGTGTGTCCTGGAAGCACGTGAACATAGATTTGTTTTTGCCATTTAATTTAACATGCAAACAACAGATAATGGCAAAAAAGATGCTAAATATACAATGCTTAACATAGAAAAGTTTAAAAAGTTGTCTTTCGCAGTAGCCAGAACACCATCAGCAGTATGGCTAATACACAGAGTTAGCTCACTGACAATCTCTATGTTTCAGTTTACACCATATTTGAAGCATTTTCCAGTAGGCTGACATGAGGCCTTAGGGGAGAGTTTTATACACAAGATGCAGGAATTACCCTTCGCTTACAAATGAGTGAGTGGGGACAGGAATGTTTTTCTTAGCAGAAATTAATGCAATACTTCTGTAAGCTACTCAGAGATTTGTAAACAGGTGACATTGCACGGGGTCTATTAAACATCTGAGGTCAATCTGGCATGTTACTTCAAGGGAGTTACAGACGCCTTGATTCGCCCAGTGTTTCAGTAACTTACAAATGAAAGTTGCTAAATGATCAAAGCTGTTGTGGGATGAGAGTAGGTATTCCCTATGTGGTTTCTGTTTCTCAAATAGTGACCTGCTGTGGTAACGTACTCCCCCCATGAGGCTAGGGTAGCTAACTTGTGGCCTCCCATTCCAACATTTAATGTTAACTTCAACAAGCTGCGTCGACTAATTGCCCTATTGTTTTAGAAACATGTGGCACTTACATCTGCCTGTGAAACCTTTGAATTGCAATGTCGTCCTCTGAAATACAGTCTCTGTTAAACACCAACTTTTCAAGACACTTCAGTGAACTTTAGAGTCATATTTGTAATACTTCCAACACCATGGGTGTTGTACACTTTTTAACACAATTGGCTCTGGATTTGTCAGAACCTTCCAGACTGTTTTCAGAGTAATTCTGTCCTTTGTACGCTCCTTGTTTTCAAGTGTATTTGAAGGCATGCCACTTGTGTTATTCCTAATTGGTGATATTCTAATTCTACTTTTGCTGCTCTACAATGGATGCCCCATCTCGTACCCACATGGTGATGGCACTGCCGCACATCCAGCTGTGTCGTGATCGCATAATATAGTAGTTTGGCGTATCTTTATTAGAAAAACTCAATGACAGGTGGTCTTTGACTTTTTCAGCCAGCATGGTTCTACTGTGTGCAGCCCGTATTCCACTACCTTTGGTGCCCTTTCGAGTGTGAACTGGATGTGTGTTTTGTAACACAATTGGAACTATCTATTGACATGAATCTGCTGATGCTCTTGTTAAGGGCTCAATTTTGAAGTTGTCCGATGAGACTACGATTACTTCAGAATGACTTTTATGGGTAATTCTGCATGTATATAAATGCTACGGCTCCAGGATTCCTTCCTTCTGGGTCACCTACTGCGGACATGGCACAGGAAGTTATTTCCTCGGTGGAAAAAGAGACTCTCAATCATGTTTGTTCCTTCACTTTACTCACCAAGGCTCTTGAGGTTTTGTCATCTGCCGTGACAATATGGATGACATCATGGAAGCCTCCACTGACTTTTGAATTTGGTCCTTGCTTTTAAGCAAATTATCATATTTAAATTATCTTATTTTATACGTTTCGTTTGTTTTGCTTGTTGGAGTGAATATTTTATTTGTTGACTTGCCTTTTAACCGCACAGAGTTTTTAGAATCTGTCTTTTTCAGGAACAAGGGGAAGGTGTCATGAGGACTTCTTGGACCCGAGTTGGTTCTCTTTTTTTAGTAGCTTTATTTTATATTTGATGTTTTTAGACATTTTAGCTCAATCAGTATTAGCAATGACATTTTACACACTTTCCTTGTATGATATTATTCTAGGAATATGCTGCACTAACTGCTTGTTTAGGTAGCCTTTTCTTGAGCGGTAATCAGAACATTTTGTTCAAGGCTAAGGACTCTGTACACAATATCATGTAGCCCGTTCAGGAGACAGTTTCTAACATCCAGACATAGCATTACATCAGAACTGTGCCTCCAGCACAGTATGGGTTTATTATATAAATGATGCACTGACCTGGAAGTGGCAGAGGAGCATTCCAGCCGCTACCATCTGGGGACAAATGCTGTAATCAACATGCAGCTTTACTGGTGCTAATCTTCCAGCTTCCTGAGAGAATTCCCTTTTCCATTGCAAGCTGACTCCCTAGAATGTCTCCAGCTATGGTGCTAAGGCTAGTCCCATAGGTCCAGCCACTGTGCTCTCAGTATAATGATAGGGTTAGGTAGGAACCTTTAGAACCTCTAAAAATCATTTACCATGGTTGGATTGTTCATTTTCTTTACCATGTTCATTATGCTGGCAACTTTACTTTGTTTCGTTCGCCTAATTATCACAGCTCATTCTCTCTATACAAGATTATGATTGCTTCACTAAGGGCCATATGTACGAACACTTTTTCCCATAGACACAGAATGGGTAAAAACCTTTGCTACATCTGGCCCTAAATGTATTGAAAACGTATCTTGTATCTCTCTTGTGTTTCTCCTGGGCATGCAAGAGTAATACAACAAAAGGGTGAGATCTGTTTCCATGACTTCCCTAAGAAGTCAGAGTGTCATGTTCAGGTTTCGTTTCCACAATCACCTTACACCCCAGTCAGATTATGGGTTCAAGTGAGGCACACTGTTAGGATTTGGGGCCAACAGTTTATGATGGACTCAGTTCCCCACATTCTGAAGTTCTGTTGTCCTAAATGAGCAGTCCTATTACCTTAGTAGGAACCGTAGAACAACTCTACTCTGCACCACTCTACTCTGCGCCACTCCACTCTGCACCACTACACTCTACTATGCACCACTCTTATGTATAGTACCCACTGCATTCTATGACGCCCCATTGTACATTGTTGAATTCAATGCTGCTGCACTCTATGCCACTATAGTTTGCAACAGTCTACGACAATGTACTCTACACCAGCCCACTCTACTCTATAACACTCGAGTTTATGCCACTCTATGCAACTCCACACTATGCCACTCCAATACATGATATTCTCTACCACTCCATGCTCCAACACTCTACTCCACTCTTTTCCATTCCACTCCACTATGCTCTCCTCTACAACACTTTTAGCCATGCTGTGCAACAGCCATGCTGGTGTACAACATGGCTAAAACACATTGGCAAAGCCAAAAGCTCTTGGATAGGCTAGACCTATCAGCTTTGCCAATGCTTGTTTATTTGTGAAGGCAATCTCTAAATGTAAGGAAAGGGGTCTGTGTTAGGAACATAAAAAGCTAGTCCCATATTTATGGGCTTTGTGCCGCAGGACAGCACAGCAGGTCATCTTGTTACGATGCCCTGTGTCACAGGGAAAGCACAGGAATGGACCATAATTATCCAATATGGTGCGTTACTGTCCTTTCCCCTGCACTGGTGCACTTTTAACTGCCTAGCGCCAACACAGGCACCCAGAACACATAGAAAGAGGAAAAACCGAGGAGAAATAAAGATATTTTTTCCCCCTACACCTCTCCTGCGGAGGTGTATCTTTTTGGCACATTCCCAAGTTTGCAAGTTCTTGTAAATCTGGGAATGCGTTAAAATCCACGGATGCTGATTGAGAACACCCATGCAACACCCATGAAAATGCCTCCCCGGTGCAGAATAATGTAATGCAGCGATTTGTGCTGTGTTACATTACTCGCAATTTATGAAGCCATACAGGGCCACGAAAGGTGGACTTGTGTGGCTTCATAAATCTCACTTAAGGTTTGCGTTGCTCTTGCACCACGTTTATGGTCTTTGAATTGCTTACAACTTTCTCTCAGAATTTTTCCTGTCCAGGACTGTAACCGGGTCATATACTACGGTGGTTCATGGAACTACAACCTTTTACATTTCAGGTGTGCCACCTTCAGGGAGAACTGATGTGTCATCACGTCTCCGGCTACAATACAAGCCCCTGGATTGCATCGACAGCACCCCGGGGGAACACACCAAAGTGACGACCACCCGGAAGAGAATCCCAACCCGGACATCTGGGTTGGATCGACCTCACCGGGACCAGCAAAAGATAAGGTGGAGGCAGAAGAGGCGTGCGATTCGAGGGAGCAGAGTGAGGAGAGGGGAGCGACCCGGAACGAGGAGAGCAAGAAAGAAGATGATGGAGGCGAGGGGCGGAGAAAAGACACTGGAGGCGAAACACGACCCGGACGAGACAGCTGGACGAACGGACCCGCCACGTCCCTAGAGGGGCGTGGCTCTCTCAGGTACGATCGTGCCTTCAATTAAGTTATATCCCCTTGTGGAGTAAAAACAGGAGTGAGAGGGGCATAGCAGGGGAGGGACCCGAGGAAAGGACCCAGGAAAGCGAATAGCAAGGACTCAGGAGCATGTAAAACTAATAGCACACCGGGATAGGGACTGTGCTGTAAAACAGCCCTATAAAAGAGCAATAGGACAGACACTTATTTTTGTTGCTTCTAATCTAGAGCACTTGTCGGTTTTTCTCTCAGATTTCCAACCTTGACCCGGTCTCCTTCCACCACCTGCACTGCCACAAACCCAAACCCCCCTTATCACACTCCCTAATACTAACCCAAACCTAGAAGGCACTCCAGAACCCCGCACTTACCTATTTCTCTGTTTCTCCTGGGTCACCCAACATCTTCAGAATCGGAGCCATCCCTGGTTATCCCGCGGAATCACATCCACAGCTCAGATGTCCTGAGAAGAGAAACCTATAAGAGAAAAGAAGAATCCGTTACATCAAGGAAAACAATCAAGGAAAGGAAAAGACCCGGAGAACTAAAATGAAGGAACTAGAGGGAAAGAAAGAATGATTAAAACACATCCAGAAAGATAAATAAAGAGCACTTGAGCAGCATACCGTGTCTAGTGGATCCTTAAGTCACCGACCCTATCAGGGTTCTGAGCCGAACCCACCACAAGGACCTAACTGATAAAAAGGTATTTGGTAATGATGTTGGGGGGGCGGCCCTAAATTCAGCAATCCTCAGAAGCCATTGCTGAAGTGTCATTGCCTCTTCTGAGGTGAATTCAGCAGCTCTTCGGCTTTTGGACAAACCACGATTGCTTGCACTCTACATAATGAGGCGAGTGAGAGAGGTGTAGGAACTGGGTAGTCACTGACTTTTAGCATCTGTTCTAATATCAACAACCACTAAATGAGGTCAATAGCATTTTAACCCATTCCAAACCATCTCCTTACTACTTCTAGTACACATTCCAGCTGAGCTGTGCATGGTAGCTGTGTGTACATTTCCCATTCAACTTGTGATGTATTGAAATAAACAGGTCCTGGCCACAGAGATGAAAAATTTTACCCCTAAAAATCATATTTATTTGACTCAATTATGTAATATAGAATATGTCTTTCTGTTGACAATGAAGTGTTTTAATTCATGAGGACACGAATTCAGAGAAATTGGGAACTCTGGAAAAACCTCCAAGAAGTCTGCATTAAAACGCATTAAAAACGCCACCGAGGAACGTTTCCCTTTTCATTTTGCATCAACATGAACATTTCAAAGGCACACGTGTTCTGTGCAAATAAATGCAAGCTCATGTCATAAAGTTGGATTGTCGCACTGGCAAGTAAAGCGTTCCTAATTTCACTTGCCATCAGAACAGACAGCGGTCCTCCTAACCCTGCCATGACTATGACTAGGTTGTTCTTTGGCAGTACAGAACAACACATAACGGTGACAATTAGCGCACTTAGGCAGCAGCCTCCCAGCCAGGTCAATGCAACAGAAATGTCTTAGCGGAGGAGTGTTGCCCCTCTGCTTTCAAGCAGAAGGGGAAGGAAAAATGAAATGATAATAACAAAGCATTATTTTTACTAGGAGCTGAGTTAGGGCAGGCCGGTGCTGGGCTGAAGAGTGCTGGATGACGACAGGAGAGGGAGTTTAATGTGTACAATAAGTGCGCATGTCTTTTTGGCCGGCCATATTCGGCCGGCCAAACAGGCATGCAAACTTTGCATTTCCCCACCCAGCTGTATTCCACTCGCCTTCACTCGCTCTGTGAGCACTGAAGCAGGGTGCTCACACCAATTACGACCCTGCTGTCATGCTTCTGACAGCAGCGTTGTGATTGGCTGGGATCATGTGTGCAGTGCTGCTGGTAAGAGGACGGAGGAGACATGAACGCGTCTCCAAAAGAAAACGGGTAAGTGTTTTTTTAATGCATTTAGGCCCATATTTATACTTTTTGACGCTAAACTGCGCTAACGCAGTTTAGCGTCAAAAAGTTTTGCGCCGGCTAACGCCATTCTGAAGCGCCATGCGGGCGCCGTATTTATTGAATGGCGTTAGCCGGCGCAAGCAGACCGGCGCTGCCTGGTGTGCGCGAGAAAAACCACGTACACCAGGCAGCGCCGGCGTAGGGGGAAAATGGCGCATGGGCGTCTTAAAATGGGGCAAGTCAGGTTACGTCGAAAAAAACGTCGTAACCCGACTTGCGCCATTTATTTTCGACGCCCATCCCCCATCAACATGACTCCTATCATTGTAAAGATAGGAGTCATGCCCCCTTGCCCAATGGCCATGCCCAGGGGACTTCTGTCCCCTGGGCATGGTCATTGGGCATAGTGGCATGTAGGGGGGCACAAATCAGGCCCCCCTATGCCAAAAAAAATTATTAAAAAAAAATAAAAAAATACTTACCTGAATGTCCCTGGGGTGGGTCCCTCCAGCCTTGGGTGTCCTCCTGGGGTGGGCAAGGGTGGCAGGGGGGGTCCCTGGGGGCAGGGGAGGGCACTCTGGGCTCATTTTGAGCCCACTTGTCCCTTAACGCCATGCCTGACCCAGGCGTTAAAAAGCGGCGCAAATGCGCCGTTTTTAGCCACGCCCACTCCCGGGCGTCTCTTTTGCCCGGGAGTATAAATACCACGTAAAGGCCTGGGAGTCATTTTTTAGACGGGAACGCCTCCCTTGCATATCATTAACGCAAGGAAGGGGTTCACGCTAAAAAATGACGCACATTCCGGGAACTTTGGCGCTATTCGCCTCTAACGCCATAGTATAAATATGGCGTTAGTTGGCGTTAGTTTAGCGTCGAATTTAAGTCGAAAAAAACGACGCAAATTCGGCGCAAACGGAGTATAAATACGGCCCTTATTTTTTATCCCCCCCCCTGCCCTGCCACCACCGTTCAGTGGCAGGCAGCACTGCTTAATTTGTAAAATAATAAGTGCTGCTGCTCAAAGTTTTTCTTGAAGCCCACAGATGACCGACGAATGTCAGAACTATAGTATACGAAGGATGCATAGTCTGCATTCCACTTCATGTGTCTTTCTTCCACCATCAGACACTCTCTGTCCCTTACTTCACACTTTTAGGTTATTTTTCATCCTTGCTTTCACCTTTGTCAATGTTGCTTCATCTTTCTCTCTGTTCTCCTTTTCTCTGTTTGCATTGTCCTCTCTTTTGCTCTGTGGGAAAATCTGATTAATAAAAGTGAGTGCTAGTGGGCCACACCTGGAACCACTGGCTCAAATTATGAAACTGTTTACATATGCATGTGTATTTTATACCCTTGCTTTCAGGCAAATTTCCATTTACTTGGGGTTTGGCATAAAATGAACCAATCTTCATGAAACTGAAATCATTAACAACTATAGCTCTCTGTTGCCAGGAATAAGGTTTGTCTCCAACTACCCTGAAATAAGGAGGGTGATAAAGACCCAGTTGTTCCCAAACAGATGACTTCATAATGCACAGCTCTGAGAAGGGGATCATGGTACAGATCCCAAACCTTACAATATTTATCTTACTCTCTCTGACACACGACACTTGACACAGAAAGCACTCTTAGCTCACAGTCTACCAACTATGCACATTAGGGCACATATTTATACTTTTTTTAGCGCCGCATTTGCGTCATTTTTCCATCAAAAAGCGGTGCAAATGTGGTGCTAAAAAGTATAAATATGGGCCTAAGTGAATTATCTACTTAACCGTCCACCCAGTAACACTTTGGTGCCTGTGCAGGTAGTTGTGTTACTATACAAATGTCAAAATAGAATAACACAATGTGCCTTTTATATTTACCACTATACAGTATAGAAACCTTCTTACAAAGTGCCAGAGATTTAAAACAAGGTTAGTTTGTTAAAGATCTGTGAATTTATAGACACACATTTGATTAAATGGCTGAAGTAGTTAACACTGATGTATCAGAAGTCTCAGAAACGGGTGTTAAACTAAAATCTTCAATGATTTCACAGTTATCTTAAGATAATCTCTCTGATGTTTCTCACAAATTGTTTTTGTCTGATTTATATAAACTGTAAGTCAATACAAAATATTCCAACTTCAATAGTAAAGAAAGGTAAGCATAGCATGCCCCATGAGATTAGTCAAACATTATTAAGAATGTGAATAATGGTGGTATTGTGGTTATTATGGATCATAAGGATTATCATACTCATTGCTATACTTTAGTCACAAGCCAGAACCACAAATTAGTCAACAGAACAGCCTTTTCAGTTGTTCAAGCAAAATGTAATGCATGTATATGTGGGCTGATTGATCATTTCTGGGTAATAGAAATTGTGCACAATACTGAACATTACTCACATTTTACCACTTTTAAAATTTGCCTAGGAAGGTAGCATTAAAACACAACAGGGTGGACATAAGTTTAGCGCAAAAAAACCCCCCAAAAACCTGAAAGGAAGGGGTTGGCTGTTGCAGTACCTACTTTGTCAGAGATTGATTTCACAGTATAAGTCAACGAGATTGCATTGATTTTTTAAGGCAGATGGTGGTTCTAATTGTACCTTTTTTCATCCAGTTGCACCCCTACGTAATTATGTGCTGTCATCTTTTCAATTATCATTTGGCCATCTCCAAACGAAGGACAGTGTTTTAGGCTGCTCAAACATCACCACCCTCTATTTTTGCTGGCTTACTGCCACCTTTTTCACTTTATAATAACACAATGCTGACATTAGCGGCTGCAGCCCAGCTTGTATAGTACTGAGCTGTAGTGTGTCCTCCACATGCTGTAAAATGGATTGATGGCAACTTACCAATTTGGCTGGGAAGGGCCTCAACTTTGTTACTCACTGCTGCAATGTCACAGTATTCAAGCTGAATATATCTTCTTTCAAAATGATCAATTCTAGAACAATCTGACTCTGATCCATGTACCTATAAATAGGTAATTGATTGCTCTTAAAAGCAGGATGGGTGATCTGCCTAACACGTGAATGAGGACCAAAGGATCCCTCCACTCACATCATCAAAGTCTCCTGTCATAGTCTGGTAAATAAGTGAAACGTGGTTGCTTATTGATGTGAATTCATCTGCCACGATGTTAACATCAGAGTGGCAGTTTGGCCAAAAACTGATTTGCTAATTAGGAATTAAGGGGTACATTTATCATTGAGTTGCGTCACTCTGGCGCCATGCAAAGGGGTGCAAGGGCAACAGAATGCTAAGTCATATTTATCAAGCCATGAAAGGTCACCGTGCATGACTCTGCATGGCTTGATAAATCTAGAATAACGCGACACAGGGAAAATCACTGTGTTGTGTTACTCTGCAGCACACATAAAAAGAGGAAAATGTCTCTGAGGATTGTTTTTGTGCAGGAAGGTAGCCCTTCCTATACAAAAGCAAACCTGCTTGCAACACAGGCACCTTTGCACCTTGCCACAAGGGTGCCTGCATTGGCGCTAGGCAGGGAAAAGGGCATCAGTGCAAGGAAAGGACAGGAATGCTCCATTAAATGTTAAATATAGCACATTCCTGTCCTTTCCCTTTCTTGCAGGGCAGTACGGTGGCTTGCTGTACTGCGTTAAAGTTTGGTAAATATGTCCCTAGCTTTGTTACCGTTACCCAGAGAATAACTCTTTTAACATTATGGGCCTCATTCCGACCCTGGCGGTCATGGACCGCCAGGGCCGGGGACGGAGGAAGCACCGCCAACAGGCTGGCGGTGCTTCTGGGGCAATTCTGACCGCGGCGGTAAAGCCGCGGTCAGAAAAGGGGAACCGGCGGTTTCCCGCCGGTTTTCCCCTGCCCCAGGGAATCCTCCACGGCGGCGCTGCAAGCAGCGCTGCCATGGGGATTCCGACCCCCTTCCCGCCAGCCTGTTCCTGGCGGTTTACACCGCCAGGAAGAGGCTGGCGGGAACGGGTGTCGTGGGGCCCCTGGGGGCCCCTGCAGTGCCCATGCCACTGGCACGGGCACTGCAGGGGCCCCCTAACAAGGCCCCATTCAGATTTTCAGTGTCTGCAAAGCAGACACTGAAAATCGCGACGGGTGCCACTGCACCCGTCGCACACCAGCAACTCTGCCGGCTCCATTCGGAGCCGGCTTCATCGATGCTGGGGCTTTCCCGCTGGGCGGGCGGGCGGGCGACCTTTTAAGTCTGAATGACCGCCGCGGTCATTTGACCGCAGTGCGGTCTTCTGGCGGTCTCCGCCCGGCGGGCGGCGCCCGCCACCCGCCGGGGTCGGAATGACCCCCTATGTGATCATATACTTTGGCTTCCACATCCCCAACGCTTATATGTATTGTGGGTTCCTCTTCTTCAAGGTCGTGGTGTAGCATTGATCCCTCCAATTATGATACTACAGTAGTTTCTGGAGAGCAGAAGGATATATTGTGAATGGCCAATTTGCCCAAATGTGATGTGTGCCCTAAACGAGAATATTCAGAGCAGCGGATGCCGCAGCAAATTTCAAGGGGAAGGGCGGGGAGGGGAAATAAAAGAATAATTTAAAAAATAAACTTACCTGTTCCCGCTGACGCCTGCCACCTCTCTCCTCTACTCTTCTGATGGTCTCCCAGCAGTCCCTGGGACACCATCCCAGGCTCCCCACGCAATTCTAGGGCTGCTTTCATGGTAAATCTAGCATGAGAGCAGCATCAGGATTGGTCTGAGCAGCTTGGTCTGCTGCTCAGACAGTGCACTGTAGTCTGTGCAGTTTCTCCAACCCATTGGTGTTATACAGCTGGGTTGGAGAAACCTAAGTGCGCACGTATGTTTGGCCAGCCAAAGACAGCAGTCCAAACACATATGCACACTTAAATGCACACTACTCCCCTCCCCTCTCGCCCTCCCATGGCCCAGCCCCGGCCTTCCCTGCACATGCTGCTGGCTGAGCCAGCAGTTGAAAAATAAGGCGATAGTCAAACATTGTATTTTATTTTTCACCTGCTGGCTTAGCCAGGGGGGGCAACGCCCGTTTACCATTGCGAAGGAGCTGTCCCTGATTCAGAGGCCCTTTGGGCAAGGGGTACCTCTGATGCACATTTATCGATTTGCCTGAAAGTACCTTCCTTTTCAAAACTGTCAGAATGTTTTGCAATGTTTTTCCAGCTCCACCATTTTGTTCACATATACTGATGCGATGTGATATACTTACAGGTGTTCAGTGACACTCATTAATGAATTTCCAAATCTGTCTAAAGTGTCTCCTCGTACAGATATCAAAAGGACTTACCCAGTACCTTTTTCAGCATTCCTTTTCATTTGACACTTTTCTATTCTGAGATAAAGTATACCAGTTGTTCCCTTTATTACTTGTGTTGGCTTTGTCTATAATTTGATATGCGTTAGGGTCCAGATGATATGATCAATGTTAAGCTCCTTAAAGAATTTGACCTATTGTAGTACTCAAAGGGTGAATGCTCATTCCTTCCCATTTGCATTGCCCACTTTTTCATTCAGGCTATATGGGCACTTCCTACACAGGTTAGGACTTCAAACAAGCTGTCTCATTGAAGGAGGACAAATGACAAAAATAAATAATCAAGAGACACTTTTCAGTAGCAGAAAAAAATACTAAAATTGATAAGCACATCCACAGCTATCCAGGTGGTTGACTACACAAAGGTTGAGGTGATGAAGCATTTTTAACAGAGCCATTCCCTTTGCATTTATCCTCTGATAAAGCGTAAATGCTTCAGGGATATCCCAAATCCCATCTGCTCTGTTGAATAAATTCACTTTTATCTGTGGAGTTTGCACAATTTAAATTTAAATCCCGCATCACAATCTGTAAGGAGCTACTGTGACCCACCAATATTTGATTCAATATAGTTAACAAATATGAAAATGATCACTGTTTTCTGTTATGTGCTCAGTTGGAAATAGGCATTTACAATAAAGCGCAAAATCAACAAGGGAATGAAAGGAATGTTTGAATTAATTTCAGCCACTGGCGATAGCTAAGAGCCACATTCCAGATTATCATTCTTCACCCACTGCGCCAACCTATGCAGAAACCTATCTGATGCAAATCAGTCTTGGTACTACTCAACTAGGAACAGTTTAGACTGAACTGCCAGGTGAGGCTCTTACTGGATGGCAACACAAGCAACTCAGACCAGTTTCAATCTACATAGGTCTCGTCAGTGAGGTATAGCTTCAGTTTTATGGCGCAGTGAGCACAGGACCCATGTCTTGGCAGGCAAGTTGCACTTAGGGCATCAACTGCAAAAACAGCAAGGTGATGAGAGGATGAGAGGAATGTTTGAATTAATCTCAGCCACTGGCAATCGCTCAGGGCCTAAGTGCAACTTGTAGGTCAAAACTGGTCTGCAATGTGACCATGAGCAAGTGCCAGTGGCTAAGGTTAATTCAAGCATTCTTTCATCATTTTGTTGTTTTTTGAATTAAAACATTAAGGCCCAGATTTAGGTGGCCTAGATTCATTCTAACACCACATTAGCATCATTTTGTTTTGCTAATGTGGCATTGGAAGAGCAAAAACGCAGCACCATATTTACAAAGTGGTGCAATGCTTGCTTTGTGCCACTTTGCAACCCCTTGAGCCACATTATGCCTGCGCCAAGCATAATGTATGCAAGGAGGCGTTCCAGTACTGGGGGGCATATAAACTGTGGAAAGGAATCTATGAGATTTCTTTGCGCCATTTTTATCAGCATTTTTTAACACCTGCTAAGTGCAGGTGTTAAAAAGAGGCTCTTATTGTGTTCAATGGGCCCCTGGGTGCTTAGCAGGATTAAAGTCAACATTTGTGACGCTAGTCCTGCAAAGCGTCAGACTAGCGTAAAAAATTATGACGCTAGTCCCCCTGACTACCGCCAATGGTGCGCCGTATTTTACACACATGATGGGGAACAGGGTGCTAAGGGGCACAAGAAAAGTGGTACTGCACTAGGTGCAGTGCCACTTTTCATAAATTTGGGCCTAAATAGCAAGGGCCACAAAGACAATTGGTACATTTTAGTTCTGGTGCATGGAGGTTGGTAATCTTAAATGTCGACACAACGCACCTAAGTGTGTTACGTACATGCAACACAATGCCCCCATAGCCCTACCTTTCCTCCTATAACATTTAACCTGTATGAAAAACAAACTCATGATATCTAAGTGGGGGCAGCAATGGTGATAGCAGCCCTTCTATCTAGAAGGCACATGAAGTCACAACTAAGTAAAAACTCATATGTGTCTATCACACAATCAGAGTTGAAAGCCTGTAATGTTCCATGACCAGTGTTTCAGACTGCCCTTCTCTGAGCAACTTTTGTTACATTAACTGTGTCGCCTTTCATTAGGGAGATGAGCAAACCTGCCTGTTTTGCGCAGTCACAGGTGGGATCAAGCATAAGTCACAAAGGCTGCTCTTGATAATTTGCCTATTCCTGATAGTAACACAAGTCCTACCACAGACCTTGGCCCTGATATATACTTTTTGGTGCAAAACTGTACTAACACAGTTTTGCACCAAAAAGTTTAGCACCTGCTTGCACCATTTCTGTGCACCAGCCGGGCACCATATTTTTGGAATGGTGCAAGCCAGTGCAAAGGGTAGGCTAGCGCAAAAAAAAATGACGTTAGTTGGGTGGGGCTGGCTGTATGGAAGAAGGGGGATTTGCCCCAAAAAATTACGCTAGGCAGGTTAGAGTAAAAAAATGACTCTAACCTGCCTAGAGGCATTTTCTGACGCAAAACCATCCATACACTTGACGCCTGTCTTAGAAAAGACAGGAGTCATGCCCACCACCCCAATGGCCAGCACAGGGGCATAGGGGACCAGGGTCCCCTGGACATGGCCATTGCACCCAGTGCCATGTAGGGGGGCCCATTTCAGGGCCCCCAATGGCACTTAAAAAAAAGATATACTTACCTGTTCTTACTTATACTTACCTGGGAAGGGGTCCCCCATCCTCTGCTGTTCCTCTGGTGTGGGTGGGGGTGCCCCTGGGCCTGAGGAGGGCACCTTTGGGCTTATTCCATTGTGTTCCACCATGAAAATAGGCCCACAGGTCCCCTAATGCCTGCCCTGACTCAGGCGTTAAAAAATGGGGCAAAGCAAGCTTTGCACCATTTTTTGACCACTCCTCCCTCCTGTGCACCATTTTTGCACGGGAGTGGGCGTTAAGGCCATAGAGTAATTTTTTGCATGGTAACGCCTACCTTGCATCTCATTAAGACAAGGTAGGTTTCCACGTCCAAAAAATGAGTTTAACTCCATAAATTTGGTGCTAGACGGATCTAGCAACAAAGTATAAATATGGAGTTAGTTTTGCACCAAATTTGCGGGATAAAAAAATGACGTAAATTCAGCACAAAACCAGTATAAATATGCCACTTGGTTCGTACATTAACAGTAACACGGTTAAAAGCTAGCATAAAGCAAGCTACGTGGGCACTAACTTTTCACTTAGATAGGAAGCACTGCCAAAAAAATGAGTTTTCAATACATAACTTACTCCTTTATAGGAAATGGAGTACAACCATATATTAATTAGAATTTGCCACAGTGCTATGCCTTCACCCCATGATAGGCAAGCAAGACAATTCAAAATGTATAGTGAAAAGAGTATCTGGGCAAGTAGGCATCCTTGTTTTAAACCCTTTTAAGTTGGTATTTTCTTAGTGAGGCCCGATCACGGCCAAAAAGTACTCTACAACAGATAGAGGAGTGGAGTGAATAACTAAATCTACAGGGTGCCTGGCATACCTAATCTTGATCGTTTCCTCCACAGCAAAGATCTGTCCACTTTGTAAAATGGTGTGGAGAAATCTATAAAGGCTGCATAGTTCATTTCTCCTCCTACCCTTACATATTTCTTGTTAATAAGCTGGAGAGCAGCCATACTGTCAATTGTTCCATGATTTCTCCGAACCCAGTTTACTCCATAGGAATTACATTGTTATCTTCAGTCCACTCGCTTATCTGACACAGTAGACATTTTGTAAAAACTTTGCCCATTGCATCTAGAAGGGCTATCTGTGAGAAAACGCTACTTTTTGATCTAGTTAGCCCTCACTTTTTGCCCGGTGTATGATGCCTGGACATTGTTGGTATCCAGGGTCCATGCTAACAAGGTTTCCTGTTTCAGAGCTCTTTCCTTAAACTGTTGTGATGCATTGACACAATTGGAGACACCTTTAGGTGCTACTATAAGTCCCCAGTAAAAGGTACTTAGGTACTCAGGGCATGGGGTACTAGGGACAGGCCCCTGAGGGCAGCAGCACGGATTTTGCCACCCTCTAGGGCTGTGAATCCAGATGCACCCAGTCCTACCACTGTAGGCTGAATGCTCTGGGGCAAACCTAAAACACAAACTCAACATGCCACACTGTCTGTGTGCCCTGTCCACCATATACTACATACACTATTGGTAAGACACCCCTTTGGCAGGCCTTCCAGCCCTAAGGCAGGGTGCACTTTATTGTATGTGAGGGCATAGCTGCATGAGCAATATGCCCTTTCTGTGTACCTTCCAAATCTGGAACATAGTGAGTGAGCAGAGCAGTCATTTTTAATACATGTGCTGGACACTGGTCAATACGAGTTTCACAGCTAGATGATGGCCACTCTGAACCCTGGGTTGTTTGGTATAAAAAAACTCAGAATGATAAATCCAAACTGGTACCAGTATTGGATTTATCACTAAATGTGCCCATGGGTCACTTTAGAGGTGCCCACTGAAAAAGCTAAAAATCCTGGAATAATTGCTGACTGGTTCCATCTAGCCTGCCACTGCCAGAAACCCATTCTACAATGTTGGGGTGAGTGATCCTTCTCTCTGGGTTGGGTGGAAGTGCTAACACCCTCACCCTCATGAATGTGCACTGCTCTGGAGGCGAGCTTCAAACGGATATCAACTTTGAAAATCAACCCACTGGCATGCTGCCAGCAGCAGATGGCTGCCGCGATGCAAACTGCTACTTTTGGCGGGAGCAACTGCAGAAAATTCAAACAAAGAATAGGAGGAGTGGCCCTACCTGGCATGCACCACCCCTAATGTGTTGCATGCGAGGTGAACCCTCCATTATTTTTCCTCCACCTTGGATGAAAGTAAAATAGCCAATCAGGTGTAGGGAAGTGACCCCTGCTCACAGGAAGTGGTTAACTTAGTGGGTGTAGCCACCCTAAGATAGATGACCCATTGTTCACTACAAGGTTCCCCCTAAAACGCCCACTAAATACAGTATTCAGTGGGCATCCCTAGACCAAGAAATCAGATTTGATGGACAGAAGAAGACCAGCACATGGAAAATCCAAGGCACAAGAACTGTGGACCTTCTGCATCAAAGAAAAGGTGCAAAACCCTGCCTGCTACACCCAGCACCCGACAATCGCCTATGAGGAGCTGCTGGACAACTGAAAAATCACTAAAGAACCCCAGAGGACCTCTAGGCTTTGTAAACTGCCAGAGTGGAGGTGCTACTCTAAAACCACAAGGAACCAACAAGCCAGTGAGGCCCACTTCACTGACAGGACAAGAACTCCAAAACCGGATGCTGCAGCTCGACGAAACTTAAACATCTAAGACCACGAGGACAAACCCTGCTAGTGTGCTAAGTTTGGTGGCACTGCACTCTATAACGGCTGAATTATACCAATACCCTGCGTACTGTTCACCCTACTTTCGGACATCAAGAAAAACATCCCACTTGGGACTGAAAAAAGGCCAGGATAAACCCCCAGTTGAGGGACTTCAGAAACAACCTAAACCTCCAGAGTACCCCCGTTGTCCTGCAAACAACCCTTGAACCGACTCACCTCCTGCTTCTGAGGGCATCCTTGCACACAGCTCCTGGCTCACCGATTCGCTCTGCACCCGGCCGCCTTGTGCCCTGCACTGAAGAACTTGCTGTGCTTTAAAGGTCTCCCACCCCATGCGACCTCGACACTCTAAGGGGACCCCCAGGATTCACCTTTAAACTTACGTGTGCAGTGCTTTTCCAAGTGGTCCCTGGCAGTGGCCCTGCAACAGCTCCAGAGACCTTATCCCATTGCTCCCTTCAGAACCAGGAGCCACCCAAACTTCTCCAGCTGACACGGTGTGCCCACCGATGACCTCGACCAACCTGCAAAAGAAAAACTTGGTAATCCCACTGTGTGATTTTATATGTATTTTTAAGGGTCATCCTTAATTGACTTCTTTGGTGCCTAATTACGCACAAAAAGACTATCTATTAAATTTAAAAAATCTATATCTCAAAATGTACTTTACCAATTCTGATGGTCTTGGTCTTTAAATTTATATAACAATATTAGGTATTTTTTATAAAGTGGTTTTAAGTTATTCATTTGAGTGTGTGAATTGCAAGATTGGTGTTGTGAGTACAATAAATGCTGTGCACGTCTCCAAGATTGGCCTAACTGCCTAACCAAGCTACCTTAAAAATTAGAACATTAGGTGATCTAGTTTTTACCTCTGTAAACCAACGTGTGGTTGCCTGGACCCCCTGCACACTGTGCATAGCTTGGCACACTATATAGAGGGCCAGCCTCCTACACTATCTCTTAGTAGTTCTCTGCCAATTTTTGATCTCCATTCCTAAATAGCGGGAATATGATACTTCCTGTCCAGGAGGGGGGACTCTCCCATTCATATAGCAGCTTTTAAAAACCGGAAACAATATTGTGCTCCATAGAGATGGTTCTTGTTTTAAAGCAGAGATTGGAACTTCATCTGCTCCCATCACAGCAAAGAATCGCATCCAGCAAATAGCCAACTGGATTTCTTTTACTGAAGGGGAGTCGTGAGTATGTCTGCTCATTTTAAGACTGGCACCTTCAGTGTCCTCTTCATTCGCCACATACAAGTTAGAGATTAGATCAACTCAGCTAGCTTCCTCAATAGCCAAGAGAAGTGATCTAACTTTGGACCCACAACCCTCCTCTCCTAGAGTACAAAAGGCCCTCATCTGTCCATTAAACGCTGTCACACTCAGATCTACCTATAGTCGGTCACATTCCTCTCTAATCAGGCGGGCCTTAAGCCTACTCCTTCTCCTTTTTAATAGCGACACCCTAGCATACCTCTCACAGGAATAAACCACATATTGGTTCCTGATTAGGAAATTTGTGTCTCTGTTTTGCAAGAGAGTTTGTAGGGGTTAGGCTTAAAATTATACTTAGCTGGTTTGTGATTAACACCTGCTTCATGAACATGGAAAAACGTTTCAATTTGTCGCCCACCCAAACATCTAAATTTCCCAGTGTAGTTAATAATTTACCCTATAATTCAGTGGTCAGCCTATGGTTCCACTGTGTTCTTCCTGTTTTTTAATAGAATTTAGATGTGGTCCCATAAAATCCCCAGGGACAGGTAGGGGACATACTTCAGTCCAGGGAGGAAGTCAGAAAACTATGATCATTAATGGGTGTACCAGCTACCTTTAAGCCACCCAATAAGTAGAACGAAAAGCAACCAACAACAACATAATCTAGAGTTGCACCTACCCTTGTGGATTTACATGTGTAGCTTCCCATTTGCGACAATACAATCACTCCTTTACAGATGATCAAATAGAAACAACTCTCTCATGTCAGTTCTTATTTTTGATGGAAAAACAATGGGAGGAATTTGCAAAGCTTCTTCTTGATGATTCAAAGCATAGTTAGATATTTTACAGTTTAGATCCCCTACCAAAATTACATGGGGAACCAGATCCATACCCAGAAAGTTTTGGATAAGAGAAAAACCCTTATGCACTAGTGCATCATTGGAAGAACCAGGTGGGACGTAAGCATTTAACAATAAAAGCGGTGGTGTACCCAGCTCCCCACTAGGTTGGAACAGAGGTACAGCCTGAAATAAATAAGAGGAATCTCTATAATAATCATACTTCCACTTGGATCTATTGGACAGGAGAAATTATACTTTCCCCTCTACAATCAAGAATAAAACAGTCAGCACAGCGGAACTCCCTATCACACCATGTCTCCTGGAGGCAGATCACATGCACTTTTAGAGAGCTTAAGAATTGTTTCTTCTCCCTACTATTCTTTACTCCTGCTGCATTCCGGGTGACAACCTTTAGTTCATTCGTAATTATGTGGCAGCAAAGGGCGATTGGATATACATGCACTGTTTAAGATGCCAAGCAACCAATTCCAACATTGTGTGTCATCATAAGCAGTTTTGTCTGAGATTAACATGGATTGCCTGTATGCCATCTGTCTGTCATTCTTCCGAGGTGTGCTTGCAACCCCTGAGCAACAGCCATGAGATCACTACTCAGTAGCAAAGGGGAAGGAAGTCCCTGACCCCGCTCACTACCCTGGTAAATATTCATGCTTGCTTCCAGTCCACCCCTCTCTTCCAACACTGGAAATACATTGATGCCTCTACATTGCAAACTTTCCACATTTTGTAAAATCATTTTTACAATAATTTCAGAATGGAAAGACACCCTTAATTTAGATCCTACCCCCGTACGTAGTAAAGAAACCCAATTAATATCCCTGCTTTGGATTAGATTTAAAATCTTGATGTCTGAGAAACAGGCAAGTAAAGCAGACCTATTCGTGATTAGATAAGAGTCAAAGAGAGGGACAAAGTCCAATAAACAAGTATTACCATTACTACACATCAACTCTAACTTCAGGAATGAACAAATCTGTAGGACCCTTTTTCATACTTAGATCCACAAATGGGGTGGCCGCTGGATTCAGGGAGGATGAAATGGGAGATGACTGACCGACTGATGACGCTGCCCCTGACCCCTCTGCATTCCTTGCCAAACATGCAGTTGTAAATGAAGGGCCACCTGCCAGTGAAACAACTTGGGAGTTGTAGGATGTCCCTTTTGACCTTGGAGACTCTTTAGACCTTTGTAGGAGGTCAGCCCTTTCTCTGAAACAGTTTTCAACACCCTCTCTTTGTGATTCTTGGATTAATATTTTTCTTCACTCTCCATTTTTTTTATATGTCTTTAGGTTTTGACTGGGGACGGCAAGACTCACCGACATTTGAATCCTGCTTAAGGTGAGTTTTAAAGATCATAAAATACCTCTTTTTCCTTGCAGAGCTTTTTCTCAGCATTACCTCTAGCTGTAGGAATCGTTGTATCAGAATCAAAGATATTCCTTATAAAACAGATTTGACTTTCCAGCATATGGAATTCTTTAACTTTGGCTTTACAGTTTGGATTTCATGTTTGGGCTCCAAAGTCAATTTGCAACGTGTTTTTTGTGTATGCCCTTTGCAATTGGTGATGAGGTCACCACCAGTGAAACCAATTGGCTGTGGCCATACCCCTTTCTGTTAATCTGTTCCTTCAATGTGGCTGTCACTGAGACCAACCTCTCTACAAATTTCTCCAGCAAATTTAAGCTAGAGGATAGAAGTCTTTCAGGGCAAAGTAGGGAGGCTGAGATCTTTACCTCCTGTTCTGGGGGGGGTGACATTGCTGCCTGTCGAATTCTTCCAGATCTGGTGTCTTTGTTCACTGTGACAGCAAAGTAGAATGTTTTGAAAGTGTGCTGCTAAAAAGTTGCAAACCGGTAGGTAATGTGAAAGGCAGATAATCCAGGAGCTGTAAATTGTGATCCTTATCTTGTTGCCCATATTTCCTACACAAGGCAAGGTAAATATCTGGTAGTGTAAAGTCCTCATCCATTGTGCGTGAGGCTTCTTTTTGAAAGAGACCTTCCTGGGGTGGTGTAGGTGATTTGACCACAATAAAGGAAGCTACTGTTATTGAATCTGAAACTAAGCATGGAGAGGGGGAGGGTTGAGGGAAGGGAGCGGAGACTGACCTAGGTGAGCCAAATTCATTTCTTTGGATATGCTCCACATCATGCGTCATTGTTAATTTGCTCTTCTCCTGGGGCATCACTTTTGGAGTACCACCACCAGTTTGAACCTGTTCGAGCTTTGTCCCTGTGGTGCCCCATTTAACCCCAAAGAGGGACCCACATTGGCTTCTTGAGTTGTCTTCTCTGTTTCCTACAGAGAGATGATTTGATTCTTGATTTTTAGTGCAGTAAATAAGGGAACCATGTTTCATAGAGGGTTAGATTTAGTTTTTGCACATGACCTCGCCAGTACCAGACGACCGGATCTCAGGTTTTTTTTGCAGTCATTGCTCTTGTGCTTTCCCATACCTTCAGTACCACAAATCACTAATCCACTTCTTATATTTAAAGGGATTGCTGGCCCACAAAATCCCTTTAGTGGTTAACCAGGCATTAGTTACACTTGGAAGCAGAACAATCTCCCCAATAGGTCGCCCCTCCTGAAAGAATATCGAGTCAGATCTCCAGTAGACTCCAGAATATTTGTCCACTAATCAAACGGCTGTGATGGCCGCAGTAGCAGAGGTTTAAAGCTAGCTCCTTTCAACCTCTCAGAAGAGGAGGCCAGTTCAGAGTTTTATAAGGGGTGCCAAGCAATTCCTTTTATACTCGCCAAAAGAGGTGCCAGTGCAGAGCTTTATAAGTGGTGCATCCCCAAGAAGCCGGATAGGATCTGCTGGCAGCAAAGAAAGACTCCTTTAAGAATGGCAGCCAGGAAGGGAAAGGAAGGAGGCTTCAGGTCGGCTGCGGGCCGGGCCAGGCCGGACCAGGATAATGTCGGGATTTTGTCGGAGATTAATGAAGGATATTCATGCCCTGTCACCAACTACTAATGGTGCTGCAGGGGCTTCCACAGCACTAATGCTGCACCAGGCTGCTCCTCGCTGCTCCTCACTGCATCCTCACATTCCATACCAGCTCTGGTGCCACACATCGGAACCTTAGGCTGTGTAACAACTTCTGTGTAACTTCCGTGTTACTTCGCTGACTGAAAACTATGGGGGTATTCCAAATAGTAATTGTGTTGTTGCCCCTTCGAGGGACCAAATCAGACTAACTTAAGGTCAGATTTAGGATTTGGCAGACAGGGTACTCCGTCACAAATTCAACAGAGTACCCTGCCCCCCAAATTCTTAGTCCATTCTACTAATATGGATGATGGGTAAACTACATCATCAACAGAACCCCACTGGCTGTATTGATGGAATACTTCCTCTAGAGTAGGACATTACATTGTCTGCCTTATTTAGAGTGGACGGAGTAATGCAATTTTTCCTGTTTGTTACCAACAGAGAAAACAAGCATTTCCAATGCAATTGGTCTTGCATTTGCTTGAGTTAGAGCTATTACCGTTGTAAACTCCTAACCAGACTTTTCTTGCTACATAAACTGAAAATGAAAAGTAAAACAGTTTCACATAAGCGAGCCGACAGCCTCCCTGAGCGTGAAGGAGACACACAAAAGGAAACAGAAATTTGTTTGCAGTCAAACATATCGGCAAATGTGAAATTATCCATATAACCAGCAAAAGTGCAATTAACCATGTAACAGGGTCGATGTCATGCAGAGCGCTTGACTACTGCCCAGTGAGATTGCGCTGCCTAGGAAATAAAAAGAAAAAGTAGTTCAGAAGCTATGCAGAAAACACTGTGCCTTGTATGTTTTTCGCAGTTTACCAGTGCTGTAGAGGAGGGCTCAGCACCTGAAAAGGCATGATGTATGCATGCCTTTCACTAATGGTATCAAGCAAATTTTAAGAGACAAGCCCACGAACCAACCAAACTTGTGGGTGTGGTTAAAAGTCCCCAGAGAGATAACAACAGGGGATAGAACGCTTGCGTGCTCGACCCTAAAAATGGCAATGAGTGACGGGAAAAAAAAACAAATGACCCTCACATCCCCAGAGAGAACACCCAGGGCGTTTTTATTTTTCAGAACAAATTATCAGATGGGAGATCCTTTTTGAAAAACAAAAAACTTTCGTGGGGGTCGACAAATATCCATTAAGTTTGGTGTGGGGGGTTTCCTTCGGGTGACAGAAGTAATGTCTTTCGCCATCTCGATAGAAGAAACTGCATCAACCAAACTCTAAGTCGGCCCCATAAGTTTTAGAAAGATTTCTTATGCACCAATAGGAATGTTTAACATGTGGTGTGTCTGCATTTGGAAAGTCAGCCCGGTTGAACGGGGTGTACTAAATGAGCTCCTAAAAGACAATCGAATACATCGCACTGCACTTGATGGTTCAAGCGGGGAAGAGGAGATATTGTTTAGTGACCGAACTGTAAACTGTGCGATCCAGAAACAGGGACTGAAATTTCAGAATATCCATTAGATCAAATGTTGATCAATCGGCAAACCACTTCATGTGGCTGTCCTTCATTCTTAAAGGAAATGATATAGGGGAGCAGCCTGAAATAATTCAATACAGTGTGTGCTATTCAGAAAACCAAAACACTTGTGTATGTTTTAAAGACTATAATCTTACTCCCAATATCCTCACCATAGAGTAATCCTCTATTTGAGTACTCAACAATCTTTTCACTGGCGAACTTTGAAGTGGTGTCATTTTGTGTTGGCTGATCCCTGGGATATTCACTTTTGGGTTGCTCTGAGGCAGTCTGACAAAGGCAGGGTGTGAGTCAGCAGTGGGCTGTGGTGTCTAGTCGATGCACTGAGGCTGTGGGGTGGTTCTATTCTCTGCTTCTTCTTCTCAGTAGCATGGGCATCGGATGTAATTGAAGTACTGTGTTCTACTCAACTGGCGTGTTTGAATCGGACTGTGCTGCCTCCTCCTCTAAGCATGTTACTCCCCTCCAGCTGGTGCCCTGTCACCCTCTTATTCTGAATTCCAATTTGAGGGTTTTGGGATGTTGGTGGTGTAGAGTGGCACTTATGGTTTGGACGGCATGAAGCTGCCTCGAGCCACCCAGAGCCACAACAATTTGGAGCGGAGTCATTTGTTGCACAATGGGTGACTATATCAGCCTGTGCACCGGTTTTTTGTCTTATGCATCCATCACGATTTGTTCTTCCCTGCATCACTGCCCAGGAAGGAGCTGTAAATCACCGCCTTTTAATCTAGCGTGAGCTTGTACATCTTGCTTCCTCTGAGGTGGTATGCACTCTTTGTACTCGATGTTTCATTTGTCATGGTTTTCTAGTTGTGCTGGAATGTTGTGGCTCTGAAAGAGAATACTTTGATTCCTGAAGAGCCTCTTGACATAGGAACAATTCTGTCTTAAGTGTATAAACAAAACCATATTTCACCATATTTAAGCATTGCATTATTTTTTACTGTATCGCCATACTTAGGGCCAGATATACAAGGCCCTTGCGCCCCTTAGCCCTACATTTGCAGCAAAATTTTTGCCCCAAATGTGATGCTAACGGGCCACTACCATAGACCATATTTACAAGGTGGCGCAAACTAGGTATGTGCCACCTTGTAAACCCTTTGCGCCACATCACGCATAATATATGCATGATGTATGCAAAGGGGGCATTCCCTCGTTAGAGGGTTGCTAAAAATGGCACAATGGAATCTACAAGATTCCATTGCACCATTTCTAGCATCATTTTTAACGCCTGCTTAAGGCAGGCGTTAAAATGAGGCTCCCATTGATTTCAATGGGCCTCTTAACATTATAGTGGATTAGTGGCATTTTTTAAAATGCTAATCCAGTATAGCGTTACAATAGCGTAAAAAATGACGCTATTGCCCCTAACATGCGCCATGGTGCACTGTATTGTAAATACAGCGCTTTTATGGTGGTGTTAGGGGACACAAGGTGGCCGCAAGAAGACTCTTGTAAATATGGCCCTTAATTTCTCAAATGTGATCTTGATTTCTTTCCTTATCTATTTTCTTGATTCTTGAATTAATTGCATCTGGGTACAATCCTGCCAACTTCAGGACATTTGCGTTCACGGATTGAAACTATTAATTTTAATAACAGTCACTCAATACACTCTCTTTCTTTAATTGTAAAGTCACTTACACTTTTTTATTCTAAAGAGTCTAATAATATTTTACATGACATGACGATTCATTTTTGTGGCTTGGCTTATGCTTTGGCTCTTATTATTATTTTATTTTTTTTGCAGTGTTTATATAACGGAAACTAGACCTGAAAGTATTGGAGCGCTCTACATGACTACCAGTTATGTTACACAAGGACACATCCATTTTTTGGTAGGCACGGGAGATTAAGTGATTTGCCCAGAGACGTAGCTTTGGGGTGTTACACCCCCCTAATAAATGTATTACCTGCTAAATAGATAGGTGCAGGGGCTTTTAGTCAGGTATGGTGAGGTGTCTGTCGGATTTCACCAAGAGTTTTTACATGCACACAGACAAAAACGCACACACACTCTCCTTCTCTCTGTTTTGAAAGTCCTAAAAATTACGGTTATTTTACAAAATATTAAATTTTCTCTCTCTTAGTACTCCCAGCATCTGTCACAGATGATTTCAGATCTCGCTACAAGAGCTGTTCATCCATTCTTATTCGATTAGGTCTCTCCATCGCATTTTATAGGGGTTCCCATTCCATTCTTCTTAACAAACACTTTGGTCTTGGGATCTGAAAGCAGGTACTCAAGCGGCTAGGCTATCTCTTTTGAAGCAGAACTCAATTTGTTTCTCGGTCTTTTCGTTCTGGGACCATCATTCTTAACTGTGGTGTACCTCAGGATTCCTCAATAAGTGCCACAGTATTTAATACCTGGGTCATTCCACTAGCCACATTGGTACAATAATTTGGTCTCAACATAATTTCATCTGCTGTTGACACCAAGATGTTCATTGCTATCTCTAAAAATCCTGTACTGACCCAAGCTATTTTTTGTTCACGCATGTGGGAGGTAGCAATCTGAATGGGGAATAACTGCCTTTAACTTAACAGTGATAAAACAGAGGCGTTCTGGTTGGTCAACGAACAGTTGACAGGAAAAACTCCTGGTTGACTACCAAATGAGATCCCTTGCTGGTACCAGTTGAATCTGCGAATAATCTGGATTTCATCTTTGTGTGCCACTTGTCTTTCTCCAAACAGATCAATCAGGTCACAGGTTTTTGTTTCGCCCTCCTGTGGCTCCTGAGGAAAACTCTTCACCTGTTTCCTGTCTCAGTCAGAAGAACAGTGGTTCACTCTCATGTTATATGGCACTTAGATTATGGAAACTTTCTGCATCGAGGCATACTCAAGTATCTCCTCCACCCTCTGCACCCTCACTTGGGCCCAGATTTATACTTTTTGTCGCAAAACTGCACAAATGCAGTTTTGTGGCATAAAGTATAGCACCAGCTTGCGCCATTCCACAGCGCCAGCTGGGCACCATATTAAAGGAATGGCGCAAGCCAGCACTAAACCTTTTTTTTTTTTTTTAAAAGACACTAGCCAGGTGGGGGTAGCCATATGGAAGGAGGAGGTTGTGCCTCAAAAAAATGATGCTCGCCTGGTTAGAGGCAAAAAAAATGCCTCTAACCAGACTTGAGCAATTTCCTGGTGCACAACCCCCAAAAAAATGACTCCTATCTTAGGAAAGACAGGAATCATGCCCACCCCCCCCAATGGCCAGCACAGGTCACAAGTGTCCCCTGGGCATGGCCATGGCACCCTGTGCCTTGCAAGGGGCCCCATGTTAGGGCCCCCACTGGCAAAGAAACATGAATAAAATAAAAATACTTACCTGGGATGGGGTCCCCCATCCTGTGGTGTCCCTTTGGTGGGGGTGGGGGTGTTCCTGGGGCCTGGGGAGGGCACCAGTAGACCCATTCCATGGAGTTCAACCATGGAAATGGGTCCACATGTCCCCTAGCGCCTGGTCTGACCCAGGTGTTAAATAATGTTGCAAAGCAAGCTTTGCACCATTATTTAGCCCCTCCTGCCACCCGTGCGTCATTTTAACATGGGGCGATGAATAAGGGGCTGTGGGGACAGCACCATTTTTTAGGTGGGAATGCTTACCTTGCATCTCATTGACACAAGGTAGGTGCACACATCCATAAAATGGTGCAAACTCCTATATTTTGACGTTAGACGTGTCTAACGTCAAAATATAAATATGGAGTTAGGTTTACACCGAATTTGCGTCAAAAGAATTACGGCGCAACAGAAGTAGAAATATGGGCCTTGGTCCTTTAGCTCTCCTCATACTTTTTCCAGTTCATCTGCTTTAAGCCAACTCCACTGGACTCCTAGCAAAAACTGTGAACCATTCACATTTTTAGGCATGGTTCATAGAGTCTGGACCTCACTACCTTACAAAAAGAATCAGGGACAGATATATGAAAAAGTGGTGCAGTGCAGCGCATCACAGAAAGTCACTTTGCTGCGTTGCACAGCATCCCTTGGAAAGGGCTTGAATGTGCCGTATTTAAGGACTAGGGGAGCAGATTTAAAAAAAGTGACGCTGCACCCAGTGCTGCGTCACTTTTCTTGTGCCCTTTAGGGCCCCCCTACCGCCACCATGTATTGTATGGTAATAGTATGTATCTAGCTCTTACTACCCATGACGAGGCGTCAAAGCACTTTTCAGCGAGCAGTACGCTACTCCAGAACCCAAAAGGAATTAGTGGGTGATTAGTATAGGGAAATATGAGTATAGTTTTAGTATTAATATGAGTTAGTTTGAGCCGCGGATATGTGAGTTTGTTAGTTGGATTGACTGGAGTAATGGAGGGGTAGAGGAGGGAAGAATCCAGAAGTGTTAATTGGGAGTTTATAGTAGTAGGATGAGGTTTGGGATGAGTAAAGTGGGGATGGAGGAGGGAAGAGTCTGTGGAAAGGGTTAAGGAGATCATAGTAGCAGGAGGGGTTTTGGATGAGTCAAAGGTGAGATAAATGAGGGAGAATTTAGTAGTGTTGTTTGGGAGATCATGGTAGTAAACTGAGTTTTGGGTGAGTTACAAGTGGAAGAGGAGGGACAAGCTTAGGCAGGGTTATTTAGGAGATGAAAGTAGTAGAATGGGTTTGGGATGAGTCAGAGTGGGGATGGAGGATAGATTGATAGAGACATGACATATGGTGATGGGTGGACAAAGTAAAGCTTACAAGAGAGTAAAAATATAATAATATGTTATACATATATATATATGTGTATATATATATATATATATATATATATATATATATATATATATACTGTATATATATATATATATGCATACACATTTTTTTATCATTATTTTTATTTTATTTATTTATTAATTATTACTATTTTTTAATTTACTTATGTATAATTTGAATTTTATTTATAGTTTTTAGTTTATTTTTATTTACTTTTTCTCTAGTTCAGTAGGACTAGAGTAATAAATAAATAGATATGTAAATACAAAGTAAGGGAATATATGTTCACGGAATATAATAATGGGTATAATATGAGAAGAAAAAGTAGTATTGTTTAAACACAGACTTTCAAAATTTGTAATTTTGGAAGTTTATTAATGAGTGTACTTTTCTAACATTTATTTATCTTTACTCAATTTTTGAATAGCCAAATGCTTATGATAATAAAACATTTGATCAGTGTGATATTAAATGAGAGCAGGGATTCATAAGTATCTAATATAACAACTCATCTATGAGCTATGAAATTACCTTGAACATGTTAAGCTCAGAATAACATATATATATATATATATATATATATACACACACACACACATACATTAATACACACACATATACATATATATATATACACACACACACATACATTAATACATATATACATATATATATATATACATATTTAAACCATGAGTAAATATACATTAAACAGGTTTAAAGAGTATGTGTGTGATTTATTTTTATGACATAGTTGCGATACATATCTCCTAAAGAACTATACATATTTAGAATGTACACATAATCAGATTAAAAATATTTATCAACACAGGCATTTGCAGTCCATAGCTGTTTGAATATGGTGGTTATGAAGGAAAGAACCAACTCGAGTAGTCTTCTGAAGACAAGATAGTTATCTGTGGATCTTATATTTGGGGGTAATGAATTCCATAGTTTAGCTGCTTGAACGGAGAAGGATGTACCACCTATAGTCTTTTTCTTGTATGGTGGTGTTCTAAGGCGGGGTGCCAATCTTGAGCGGAGGTTTCTTTGTTGAATGTATTTGGTTATTTTGTTTCTATTAAAGAGTGGTCCTGTTCCATGTATAGCTTTCTGGGTGATACAAAGCAGCTTGAAGGTGCATCTTCTGGCAACGGGTAACCAGGGTAGTGCTCTCAAGGCAGGTGAGATGTGGGCTTGCGGCTTTACATGTAATAGTAGCCTGGCAGCGGAGTTCTGTCACTGGTGGGAGTGTGTTGCGCAAACACTTTACACAGGACCTCTGAGGATAAGCCTGACTGCTCTGTGCCAAGCTATCGGGGGTGAGCAGAGGCTATCTTTGGTGTGTAACTTACTTGCCCTGACTAGATTGGTGGTTTCTGCCTGGCTAAGGTGCCTACCCTAGCCAACCAGAAACCCTATTTGTAACAATCAAGTTAATATAATACCCATCACACAATTACTGTGAAAGAGGCACTTTCTTTCGTTTGTGGCCCAGGTGGCAAGTCTAGCTCAATCTCTGGTGACTTGCACAGCACACTTGCATTCTTCAAATCCAGGTATAGCCCATCATCAGTATAGTGAAGGAAGAACAGGTTGTCCCACTTCTTGTCAGGGTATTTAAAATACGGCGCACCATGGCGCAGGTTAGGGGTCAATAGCATCCACATTTTTTATGCTTTTGATGTACTGTTTAGGGTTAGCACCAAAATGTTGGCGCTAACTCTGAACAGTACATAGGGGACCATTGAAACCGATAGTGTGCCCACTTTTAACGCCTGGTCTGAGCAGATGTTAAAAATGCTGCTAAAAAAATGGTGCAAAGAAATCCTTTAGACTTCTTTGTGCCATCTTTTCACCCCCCCCCCCCCAATGGGGAATGACCCCCTTGAATACAGAATGCCTGGTGCAGGCATAATGTGGTGTGCAAGTGGTTACAAAGTGGCTCAATGCATGCATTGCGCCACTCTGTAAATTTGGCGCTGTGATTTTGGCCTCGTTGGGCCACATTAGCGTAAAACAAAATTAGGCTAATGTGGCACAAGGAGACGCTACGTCCTCGTAAATCTGGGCCATAGTGTATTCCTGTCCTTTCCTCCTGTGCTGGCGCACAATGTGCTGCCTAGCGCCAATGAAGGCGCCTTTGCACCATGGTGCAAGGGTGCTCACATTGCTTGCAGGATTGTTTTTGTGCAGGAATGGGTATCTTCCTGCACAAAAACAATCCTGGGAGGCTTTTCACTCTTACAATGCGTGTTACATAATGCAACACATATATAAAGAGAAAAAACAAGGGAAAAATATATTTCTCCTCATTGAGTCTCCCTGGATAGGCGTAGGTTTTTGGGTGCAAGTACCTGTGTGTGTGTGTGTGTGTGTGTGTGCACCCCAGCATTGCTCCTACCAGCCTTCTGGGGTTTTCTGGGCAGCCCAAGCTGCTGCCACCCCACAGACAGGTTTCTGCCCTCCTGCTGCTGGAACACCTCAAGCCCAGGTGGGTAGTGGCTCCTGCCACCATCGGACACTCCTGCGACTTCTGGGCTTGGTCCCCTTCTTCCACAGGTCTTCCTCTTCAGGAATCCACCAGAGGTTTCTTGCAGGCTTGTCTGAATGTTCCATTTTCTTCCTCTTAGTCCTTTTGTGTGGTTTGGGAAAAATCCAGTAACTTACTTCCTGTCTGTGGGGGGCAGCAGCTTGGGCTGCCCGGAAAATACCCCAGACGGCTGGTAGGAGCAATGCTGGGGGTCGCCTAAGGAGCCCCCAGAGTGCATGGAATCATACTTTCAATACTGGCAACAGTATTGGGGAATGATTCCAACATGTTTGATACCAAACATGCCTAGGTTCGGAGTTACCATGAAGTAGCTGGATATAGGTACTGACCTATGTCAAGGGCACACGTAAAATGGCATCCCGGCACTCACGAAGTCCATGAAAATGGAGCTGGAGTTCATGGGGGCACCTCTGCTCATCCAGGGGTGAACACACACACACGCATGTACTTGCACCCTGCACTGCGGCCTAAGACGGCCTACCATAGAGGTGACTTACAGTGACCTGGTGCAGTGACCTGTAGTGAAAAGGGCGCATGCACCCTTTCACGCAGGATGCAATGGCAGGCCTGCAGAATCACTTTGCATGGGCTCCCCATGGGTGACATAATACATGCTGCAGCCCATGGGGATCCACTGGTACCCCCAATGCCCTGGGTACCTTGGTTCCATAAACTAGGGATTTACATGGGGACACCAGTATGCCAAATGTGGGGTGTATGTGGTTCAAGTAACCAAGTTTAAAGGGTGAGAGCATAATCACTGGGGTCCTGGTTAGCAGGATCCCAGTGAACACAGTCAAACACACTGACAACAGGCCATGCCAAGAAAGAGGGTCCTTTCCTACATATATAGAAACATATATAAATATATTTTGTGTATATATATATATATATATATATATATATATATATATATATATATATATATATATATATATACACACACATACATACATATAAATATATACACATACATACATATATACACATACATACATATATATATGTATATATATATATATATATATATATATATATATATATATATATATATATATAATACTACTGTTTTAAAACCACATAAACAGTCACCAGTTATGTGTGATTAACATAAGTATAACTTGCACTATTATGATGCAATGCTTATGACTGCACATTTTACAACACTGATGATGTCTGAAATCTAAGGCTCATGTCAGGTATGTATACCTGGTGACCTTCAGTGTCTTTTTGCTTTTCAAAATGATAGTTCTTTTAATATTAGACGACCTACGTGTAGTTCCACTTTAACCTTTGTTTTTTCAGTGAATTTCGAAGTTTTCTTTTAATATAAGTTTAATGTTTCTATCTTATTTACATATAACTTCATCTCACTCTTTTTTCTGTGTCTTTCTATGTTTTTAAATGTAAAGTCATATTTTATGATGATATTTCTGCAACCGACTGCCCATCGTGCACCGCCTTTAGCTGTGAGCAACTGGAGTTATTCAAAAGGCCTGGCCACAGGTCAGGCCCTTTAGCCAACCTACCCAAACAACCGCAATGCATGCCTTCCACCATACCCTGCATCCAACCCCAGATGGCAGAGAAGTGGCCACGGACCCCCCCACCCATCATTTTTTTACTTAACTTTTTTTGGGCTCCTGCGTAGCTCCAGGAGAAGTCTCAAGGGGGCTGCGCAGGCTCTGAGGATACACCTATGGAACCATGATGGCCTGAATCTTTTTTGCCATCCCCCGCTGCCACAATGGCTATGGAGGTAGAATATCTCTATCCTGCTCATTTGTATTCTTTCTAATTGCATTTTTCAGGGCTCGGGGACAAAGTCCTCGAATCCTCTAAAGTTGGCTATAACATTTTTCTTCATTGCAGCCTGAAAATGACATCATTCGGTCCAGCCAATCAGAATTATTTTGTTGTTGTTTTTCATGCAAAACTTCCATAGTAATAGATATTGCTATTTTTTAAACCCTTCTTCCTCTAAAATGACTGGACAGGTTTAAACCAAATCACAAAAAGCATACTTTCTGAGTAAAGATCTAGCTATGTGCCACATTTGTGTAATTCTGTTCAGCCATTTTCTTTGTATAACTAATCAATTTTCCCTATAGAAATTGCATTGGAGAAAGTGTTTTGGGACCACTACCCCTTTTCTCGACTACCACAAGATGGGTCACCCCAAACTTTTCAGGAGGAAGCTTAGGTGGATGAATATGTTTTGGAAAGATTCGTCACACTGAACCAAAGGTATTAGCTAAACAAAAAATGCTCTTTATATGGAAAATCTGACTGATGTACAACTACACAGTAGCTACTGCCACTTTGTTTATCTACACAGTCTAATCACTTTAGTGATATATATATATAAAACATTTGCAATGGTGACTCACTTTAGGCACTGTCCTCACTCGGCATCACCAGTTGCAGTGAATAGATTTTCCTTTCAACCTCACAAGGTATCCTGCTCCAATAGAAGAGAATCTCATTACCTTGCGGGAGGGATCAAGGAGTCAGGAGTTCTCTGCAAGGAGTGACAATTAGCAGGCTGTATCAGTGTAGTGTAGACTGCTGATGCTGTCAGTGTTTGCTTGTTTTTCTGACCATGCTCCTAAAGTCAGCTGCACAACATCTTCCCCGATCTTCATAATTGGGGTGTGCTCATGAACACCAGGTTCCAATCCAATTCAGCCCCCCATCTTGTATTCATGAGACGTGGCATCAAATAGTTGTATTTCAGAAACAACTGTGTGATCGAAAAAACAAGCCTATACTTCATCAGCTGAAGAAATCTAACTTCCTCTAACGATCTCCTTTTTATGGGTCTAACAGTTATTGACTTGTTTAGACCTCAGTTTCCAGTCTATGACACGCACTTTGCAGCATGGCCACAGCAATATTAAACCAGAAAGATGTTGAGGATTTTTGTGCATTCCTGTTCTTATGCAATATTAATAATAGACATAATATGGTTTAACACTTGGTTATATATTGTTAGAAATTGGGTCTCTAGTTAGCAGAGGCATGCACTATGTCCAGGTAGGGACCACAATCCTATTCAGGGTAAATCACAACATACCCTAAATTATCCCGTGCTCATCCTGTGCTCACCCCCTGGTAGCTTGGCACAAAGCAGTCAGGCTTAACTTAAGAAGCAATGTGTAATGTATTTGTGCAACCCTCAATCAGTAACACAGTGAAGACACCACAAAAACATTCTGCACTAGGTTAGGAAAATAAAGTATATATTTTTTTTAAAACAAGACCAGCACAACAAAAATCCAATAAGTAGAAGTCAAGATCTGCATTTTCAAAGAATAAATAAAACTGTAGTGCCTGGAAGCAGAAATGCAAACCAGGGATATCTGGTCGCGCTAGACCAGACCAAAGTCAAAAGTTAAGCTGACCACGATGAAGGGCAGGCCGGCTACAAGACCCACACAGGGCTTCCTAAGCCAGAGTACCTTGTGGCGTGTCAGTTCCGATCAGCACAACAATGTTGATGCATCGTTCTGGGTCTGCGCTGAAGAATCCAGTGAAGTGATGCATCAACGTAGATCCAGAAGATGAAAGTGATGCATGGAATCCGGGACATGCAGAGGGGGCCATATGTCATGCATTTGGCATTGAGGGTGCTCCAGTTCTGGCAGCAGTGGTGCGTTGTTGTCGACGGCGATACGGTGTCTTCGATCCTCGCAGCAATGTAAAAATGAAGCATCAACAGCAAAGGCGATGCATTGGTTTTGATCGGCGTGACGAGGTCGATACACGTTTCTTTGCAGGAGCAGCCAGAAAAACCCACTTGAAAGGGCCCAGGACTGGGTTGGCACCACTTGGTAGGACAGGACTCATAGTTGGCAGAGTCTACAGGCTGTAGCAGAAAGGGTGGAAGTCTTTTGTGTCCCAGAGACTTCAGAAATCAGGAGGCAAGCCAGCAAGCCCTTGGACTCACTCTGGGTTCAAGTGATGCAGCCCCAGTCCTTCTCACCCACACAGGGGAACAGCAGGAAGCAGAACAGTGCAGCAAGGCAAGAGTCCAGCAAAGCAAGGATCCAGCACAATAGCAGTCCTTTAAGCAGCATAGCAGTCCTTCTTACTGGCAGAGTCTTCACAGGTTCAGAAGTGTACTGATTTGGTGGGGTCAGAGACCCCGCACTTATACCCAGTAATGCCTTTGAAGTCCGGGTGACTTCAAAGAAGGGTCGTTGAAGTGCACAGAGGTCCTTTCTTCCCAGCCGTGGCTCCAGGCTATCAGTAGGGGGTAACCATCCCTTTGTGTGGGGACAGGCACTGCCTATTCAGGTGTACGTGGCAGCCATCCCCTCCCATCCTGCCCAGGAAGGGCCATTAGCATGCGCATGATTGCTCAGATACACCTAATCTTCCTGTTTTTGTGGCTGTCTGGAGCGAATGCACAAAGTGAAGCTGTCATCCACCCCAGACGTGTAATGGAGACAGGCTGCATGCACACAGAGCTGTAAGAACAGAAAAAAGTCCACTTTCATTAAATGGCATTTGTAAAATAGTAATAGTAAATCCAACTGTCCCAGTAAAGAGGATTTATGTTTACCCTTCCAAAGATATGAAACATGATGTAACTACTCCTTCTCAATCAGGAATTACATCTTAAAAGTATATTAAGGAATTCCCAATGTTAATCAATGAGAGTGAGTGGCCTCACAGTACTGAAAGATGAATTTGGGATTTTATTCACTACTGGGACATGCAAAACATAAAAGTTAATTCCCTACCTTTTACTTATGTAGCACCCTGCCCAATGGGCTACCTAAGGCCTACTTAAGGGGTGACTTCTGTGTAATAAAACAGAAGTTTAAGGTTTGGCAAAATGTTTTAAATACCAATTCTACAATGGCAGGCCTGAGCCATGGCTAGGGGAATCCTGGAGTAGGCCCACTAGCAGCATGCCCAAGGCACAAGTAGTGCACTTTGCTTGGGTCTTATAAGTAAATTAAATATACCAACTGGGGTTAGGCCAATGTTACCATGACTTAGGGAAGACAGCACAAGCACTTTAGAATTGGCTAACAGTAGTAAAGTACACAGAGACCTAAAACCAGCAAAAACAAGGTCAGAAAATGGAGGGAGGCAGGCAGAAATTTGAGGAGAAGACCACCCTAAGGCTGTCAGGTCTAACACATATGTACAAATGAATATAGTACTGATGTATTGCTATGTTGTAAAGAAGCGTGTTTTCGTGACCTTTGTTTGCTAATCCTCAGTTAGGGCCAGGCAGCCATCTCTTACAAAATGGATGTCTCTCCTGTTCTTCCCCAGTACAGTTCACTGTTTGTTAAATCTGCAGCACGCAGTGAAACAGAATCATATTTGTTTATTTCCATTGTCTGTTCATGTTGTTCGCGATTAATCTACCCTGGGCCAGTCACCAAACTGCATCGGTTTCCAAGGTCTTTCTATTAGTTCACTGTACCCTATTCATTCATAATAGTGTGATGTTATTCATGTATCCAGTGTGTTCCACCATCTCTGGATGGCATTAGCATAGAGTCGGCAGAATCAATATTCATGTAGTGGGATTGTGCTTAAGTGCTATGGCACTATGACGCTGAGTATAACTGTGTTCAGATTTGCGATGAATATAATATAACATATTTGATCATACTACAATGAAAAATAATGTATACAAACATTCAATTTTGGGGGTGAGCCAGAATTTCCCTATGATATTTCCTATGATGCTAGGGGTGTTGTTCATGTCTCTCTTGATCTTACTTAGAATAATTAAAAATTTTCATTTATCTCTAATGTCCTGTTTGCAGAGACAATTCATGACAAACCTTTGAAATTTGTATTAAGACCCTATAATTATTTAACTGACCTAGAACTCAGATATTGAGTGAGCCCTTTTATTTAATAAAATGTTTTCTTATATTTTGATGTGTTGGGAGGTGCCTTAATTTAGAGACACATTGCCTCAGAAAAATGAGGTTTGACAATGTCTGAATAATCACTGAAGGTGTGGGGTAGTGGGACTAAGAAAGGGATTCAATTAAATCATTAATCCAAAGTCCAGTATAAGTAGGGTTACTATAGATCCTGAGACAGGAAAGTCATGATTGGAAAATGTCCAAGCCAGGGGGTGCTGTGTTGTCATACAGGAATAGTGGGGAATTTCCTTTACGGACTAGGTGGTCTCACACACATAATAGTGTCTTGCTTCATCATATGACCACCTAGCCCCACCCAAGTAAGATGATACTACTTGGGCGGACTCGACCTCTTGGTTAAAAGAACCAGAGGGAGTGCTGAAATTAGACTAACTGGATAGTTGCAGTGATCCAGAAAAAAGGTGAATAATCAAATTACCGAGCGTGTCACCAGTAGCTGATGCTAATTTTAATGGTGGTGCATGCTGGTAAGACTAAGACTAAGGGGGAAGAGAAAGGACTCGTTAGAGAATAATGTCTCCTGGAGTCTAAAAAGGGGTGCATAAGACCAACATGTTTCTGCCCTCACTGCGTGCTGGTAGGTCAGGGGCATTCGTCAGGGTCAGAGCACACGTAGAAAGTGGGGTGCTCAAAGTGAATCATGGCCTACCTGAACAGGTAGTTCACGGTGGGGTAGGCCTATGGTGGATGATAAATAAACCACAATTATTCAAAGTGAGAAAAGTGGCAAACCACTGCACACGACACAGCAAAAGGTGAAAAATGTCAAAGCACTCACACACGCATGCAATAGTGACTTACCCCGGAGCGGGGGGGCGATTTGCTTCTGGTCTGGCTAGTGCCGGGGGGGGGGTTTTCCCTTGTAGTCACACTCTGAGGAGATCCAAAGTTAGCCAGTGGGAGGTAAAGAAATATAGAGACAAGTGAGGGCGCACAGCGCGCTAGTGGAAGAAGGGGACCAAAAAGTGCAAGAGAGGGAAGCGGGAAATAGCGGGATAAGAAAAAAACAGAGAAGAAAATGGATACAGCAAGGAAGAATCAGAGAAAGTACAAAACAAAACATGTGTAGCGGGCAGGGGAAGGTACAGAGAGAGTAAAAGCCTAGTTAAACAAAGAGTGAAAAGAGAATGGGAAAAAAAGAGAAGTCCAAGGGGCCAAAGGCCCACACTTACCACTCCAAAGGGAATACCATGGGGGGTGCCTACATGCCGGAGCCAGGCCGCTTTGGTACTGACTGGGAGGCTAGGCAGGTATTTAAAGGAAAATGCGGCCAAACGGAATGAAGCTGCAAGTAATTAGGGCGGGGCCCGGAGGAAATGGAATCCGGTGTGTCGGGCGTCATGCCCATGCGACTGGCCGCGCCCTCCGATGAGGTATATTCGTGTTGCGAGCCAGGGAGACCTTGATAGGTCTAGAAAGACGCGATGACCCGCGGGACCCCTCAGGGGCGGGGTCCCGCGCGATCAATCGCGTATCAAAAAAGTAGGGCGCTGTCTCCGCCGCGCCGCTTGCGCGCACGGGGGCGCGTCCTCTAGTGACCCGACGCGAGTGGCGCGGCACGTCACTAAGTCCCATGGGACCCTGGGAAGGAAGGTCCCATGGGGGAGAATCACTACAGTGACGCGCCGCGTGTGTCGCGGCGCCTCACTGAAAGCCCACGGGACCCTGGGAATGCGAGTCCCGTCGAAAAAGGCCCAGTCGCCCAGGATGGACAACCGGGCCAGTGTGCATCCAGGAAGGGGGGGGGGTTGTGGGGGCGAAGGGAGGGAAAAGGGGGGGGGGGGGTTGTGAAGGTGGGAGTGTACAAGAAGAGGGAAAAGATGAACAAAAAATAATAATAAAAACGAATGAAAAGATGGAATGAGAAAAATGGAAGAATAGGAGGGACAGAGGACAGGATCGAATACACAGAGGTAGCGGGCAGTAAAATACACAAAGAGAAGACGGAGGGGGAGAAGGGAATGGGAGAACGGGGAGGAATAAAAAGGGGGTTGAAACAAAAGCAAAGTGCGGGGGTGACAGAGGTGAGTAGAAAAGAGGAAACAGGGAAAGCAGGAGGGAGGAGGAAGGTGTTGGGGAGAGAAGGGTAGGAAGAGAGGGGGTTCCCGAAAAAGTGTGGATGTAGAGAAAAGAGAAAGAAAAAAAGGAGGAGAGGAGAAGAAGACAGAAAGGAGGAGGGACAATAGCTCGGTGGCTAGGGGTACGGGAAATGACTATAGTTGGTCAGGTTACAAAACCAGGTCACGCCGGAAGGGGTGATGGTGTGAGCGAAATACTCAGAGGGGTATATCAAGGACCTTTGTAAAGACACAATATAACGCAATATAATTTGCGATCCTAAAGGGGTATTGGACATGATCCCCCATAGAGGAGGGATATCGAGTTGGTATCTAGTCATCAGCCTAGGGCCGACCATTGGATGTTGTCATTCAATCCCAAAGTATCCGTGTGCAACCTCCAGATCCATCTCTGTTCATATAGCAGGAGCTTGTGTTTGGCGTTAGGTGTTGTGGATTTCAGTTCGTCCAGTACCACCCACTGCATATGATCAGGATGGTGATTGCTGGAGATGTAGTGCTCTGTAAGTCTTGTGGCATCTCTTTTACATCGGATGGTGCTTCTATGTTCGCAAATGCGAGTACCCACTCTTCTTGTCGTCATCCCGATGTATTTCTTGTCACAAGGGCATGTGATCATACATACCACGTTTTTACTGTTGCAGTTCGTTAATTGTCTCAGTTCCCAGGGTGTTTGCAACCCCAGGTCAAGTGTGAGGTTTTTTTTGGTAAAGGTACAGACACTGCAACTGCCGCAGGGATAATGTCCTTTGGGGTGGGGAAGATCCCAGAGGGTCTTTTGTCTACTCGTGGTGGGGTGTTCCCGTGGGCGGGTATGTATGATCATATCCCGAATGCTTTTGGCTTTTCTGTAGGCATTCATGGTGATCTCAAACGGGAGACCCCCCGAAGTAAGGATTTTCCAGTCTTCGTTTATTATTTTTCTGATCATGTTGGAGGCTGGATTAAACGTGGTCACACAGATCAAAGGGTTACCTTTAGTAATTCTACCGCTTGGGTGCAGTAAGGTCTCCCTTGGGCTCACACGGGCTCGTTTGTTGGCTCTCCTCAGCAAGTGATCCGGGTATCCTCGTGCTCGAAGTTTGCCGGTAAGCTGTTCAGCATGCCTTTTGTAATCCGTTAGTTCGGTACAATTCCGCCGCAGACTGAGGTATTGACCCACAGGGAGGTTTTCCCTGAGGGAGCGTGGGTGAAAGCTCTGAAACTGCAGGAGAGTGTTTCGATCAGTGGGTTTGTAGTATACTTCTGTCACAAGGGAGCCATTTCTTTCAGTTATTAGTAAATCAAGAAAAGAGACTGCCGGGTTGCCTAATGTGGCTGTAAATCTTAGAAAGGGGTTCAGGGTGTTTAACCAAGTGATGAAGACAGTTGCTTCTTCTCTTGTGCCTCTCCAGATAATCAGGATGTCATCGATATATCTTTTCCATAGTCTGATCTGGTCGATATATGGGTTTTCCTCGGTGAGGACCATTTCTTTCTCAAAATGATCCACGTACAGGCATGCCAGACTGGGTGCGAAGGTGCTCCCCATCGAGGTACCCTGGATCTGTAGAAAGAAGTTTTTATCGAACTCAAAGAAATTTCTGGTAAGAGCCAGGTGGGCTAAGTCCAAGATAAATTCTGGGGGAGTAATAAAGTTCCAGGAGCCCCTGTTCAGTAGATCACTGATCACCTCTAGAGTTGCCTCTTGTGGGATATTAGTGTATAGTGACTCCACATCCAATGTCATGAGATGTTCCTTATCCCTATCAAATTCTAGCGTGTTGATGAGGGAGAGTACATCTGTAGTGTCTTTAAGGTATGTGGGAATTTGTTTCACGAGTGGTTGGAGGAACCAGTCGCAGAATTGGGACAGTGGTTCTAGTAAAGACCCAATCCCGGAGACTATTGGTCTCCCTGGTGGTGGATGCTTATTTTTATGGATTTTAGGCAGAATATAAAAATATGGAGTTTTAGGATCAGGTTGGGTGAGGAAGGAGGCCTCATGTTTAGTAATCCAACCGTTATTCATACCCTTGTCAACCAGGAAAGTGATCTCTTCCCTCATCCCTGATCTCTTCTGATGGGTCTCTTGTTAGTTTCTTATAGTGTTGGTTGTTGTTTAGGAGGCGTAGGCATTCAGTGTTGTACATCGTCGTGGGCATTATCACTATAGCCCCGCCCTTGTCGGCTGGTTTGATAGTGATGGAGGAATCATTGCTCAGATCGTGGAGGGCTGTGAGTTCCTCGGTGCTGATGTTATGGAAAGTGTCCCTCTGTATATTCTGTAGAGCGTCAATCCTCCTGCTCACTGATTTCTCAAACGCCAGGACTTCAGGTGGCATCAGGTGGGAGGTGGGGGTGAACTTGGATTTGGGGCGTAGTCCAGTGTTTTTTTCATATTCAGTGTTGGGTTCGGGGTTCTGGAGAAAGAAGGTTCTCAGTCTGATCTTCCGAAAGAACTCAGCTAGTTCTATCCTTAGTTTAAAGATGTCAAGTTTCGGGGTGGGGACGAAACCCAGACCTTTCTCTAAGGCTTGGAGCTCGTTGTTACTTAATACTCTTGGGCTTAGATTAACGACTGTGGTGGACCCCTTATCTACGTTCTGCTTGTGCTGGGGGATTCGTCGTCTGTTGGTCCTTCCTTTAGGTTCCAACTGACTCCCTTTTTCCTGCCCCTTCCCCGTCCAGGGCCTCTCCCAAAAAAAGGAACGTTGGGATAAGACCAGGTCGTTTGTGTTTGGGGGTATATTGGGGCTTGAAATTGGCTTGGTGGCCCATAAGGAGTGGGCCATGCCCAGGGAGGCATGTTGAGCAGCGGGGGGCCTGTGAATGGTGTGGACCAGTTACTCCGGTTATTCCCCCTCCTACCCCGCCTTGGCCGTGTTGGTTGTGTCCGGCTCGTGTCAGAGTCTGAACTGGAGTAGCCCCCTTTTCCCTCCCTTCGCCCCCACAAACCCCCCCCCCCTTCCTGGATGCACACTGGCCCGGTTGTCCATCCTGGGCGACTGGGCCTTTTTCGACGGGACTCGCTTTCCCAGGGTCCCGTGGGCTTTCACTGTAGTGCTTCTCCCCCATGGGACCTTCCTTCCCAGGGTCCCATGGGACTTAGTGACGCGCTGCGCCACTCGCGGCGCGTCACTAGAGGACGCGCCCCCCCCTTGCGCGCAAGCGGCGCGGCTGAGACAGCGCCCTACTTTTTTGATACGCGATTGATCGCGCGGGACCCCGCCCCTGAGGGGTCCTGCGGGTCATCGCGTCTTTCTAGACCTATCAAGGTCTCCCCGGCTCGCAACACGAATATACCTCATCGGAGGGCGCGGCCAGTCGCATGGGCATGACGCCCGACACACCGGATTCCATTTCCTCCGGGCCCCGCCCTAATTACTTGCAGCTTCATTCCGTTTGGCCGCATTTTCCTTTAAATACCTGCCTAGCCTCCCAGTCAGTACCAGAGCGGCCTGGCTCCGGCATGTAGGTACCCCCCATGGTATTCCCTTTGGAGTGGTAAGTGTGGGCCTTTGGCCCCTTGGACTTCTCTTTTTTTCCCATTCTCTTTTCACTCTTTGTTTAACTAGGCTTTTACTCTCTCTGTACCTTCCCCTGCCCGCTACACATGTTTTGTTTTGTACTTTCTCTGATTCTTCCTTGCTGTATCCATTTTCTTCTCTGTTTTTTTCTTATTCCCGCTATTTCCCGCTTCCCTCTCTTGCACTTTTTGGTCCCCTTCTTCCTCTAGCGCGCTGTGCGCCCTCACTTGTCTCTATATTTCTTTACCTCCCACTGGCTAACTTTGGATCTCCTCAGAGTGTGACTACAAGGGAAAACCCCCCCCGGCACTAGCCAGACCAGAAGCAAATCGCCCCCCGCTCCGGGGTAAGTCACTATTGCATGCATGTGTGAGTGCTTTGACATTTTTCACCTATTGCTGTGTCGTGTGCAGTGGTTTGCCACTTTTCTCACTTTGAATAATTGTGGTTTATTTATCATCCACCATAGGCCTACCCCACCGTGAACTACCTGTTCAGGTAGGCCATGATTCACTTTGAGCACCCCACTTTCTACGTGTGCTCTGACCCTGACGAATGCCCCTGACCTACCAGCACGCAGTGAGGGCAGAAACATGTTGGTCTTATGCACCCCTTTTTAGACTCCAGGAGACATTATTCTCTAACGAGTCCTTTCTCTTCCCCCTTAGTCTTAGTCTTACCAGCATGCACCACCATTAAAATTAGCATCAGCTACTGGTGACACGCTCGGTAATTTTATTATTCACCTTTTTTCTGGATCACTGCAACTATCCAGTTAGTCTAATTTCAGCACTCCCTCTGGTTCTTTTAACCAAGAGGTCGAGTCCGCCCAAGTAGTATCATCTTACTTGGGTGGGGCTAGGTGGTCATATGATGAAGCAAGACACCATTATGTGTGTGAGACCACCTAGTCCGTAAAGGAAATTCCCCACTATTCCTGTATGACAACACAGCACCCCCTGGCTTGGACATTTTCCAATCATGACTTTCCTGTCTCAGGATCTATAGTAACCCTACTTATACTGGACTTTGGATTAATGACTTAATTGAATCCCTTTCTTAGTCCCACTACCCCACACCTTCAGTGATTATTCAGATTTCTCCTGGGAGACGGTGTGGGCTAGCTACACTCCTAGCGCTCTCCTTTTGTGTACTTGTAGTTAGCGCAGCAGCCAGCTGTGAGAGACTTTCTTCCTAAACCCTGTGACATACGCACAGGAACATTTGAAACTGTTGTTACCCTTCCCGAACATGGCTGAAGGGCTTGCCTTTAGCGAGGATGAGCTCCAGGCCATCCTCGCGGCACCTTCACTTTTAGGAGACTCCTCACTTTCCAAGACAATAGCCCAATTAGGGGATTGGGACACTTTAATCGAACTAAAGCAGACACAAGTAAAAACAATACTACACGGGGCTGTCCTTACCGAATATCTGAGAAAAAACGCAGCACCGAACGGTCTGATTATCACCACTGAACCGCGTATCTTCCTAGGAGATAAAGAATTTAGAAAAGACTGGTCACGAATAGCCTGGAAGTGCACACGTGATTGGTTAATCCTAATCATTAAAACAGCCACCAGACTATCAGATGCCCTGGTAATCCAAATTAAAGCAGCAGAAAGCAACCTAAAAACTGGACTTACAGCCGGGGCATTCAAGAAGAAACTAGAAGAAACAAATAAGACAATCGGCGAGTTTAAAGACTACTTGACTCACCGTAAAATTGCCAAATTCCAGAAAGACCTGGATAGGTTCTCCCTGGAGAGAGTACATCCTTACTCTAGGGAAGACTTTGCAGCCCAATCCTCTATGCCCTCCGACACATCCTCCGGGGGCTACTCCAGTTCGGACTCTGACACGAGCCGGACACAACCAACACGGCCAAGGTGGGGTAGGAGGGGGAATAACCGGAGTAACTGGTCCACACCATTCACAGGCCCCCCACCCCCGCTGCTCAACATGCCTCCCTGGGCATGGCCCACTCCTTATGGGCCACCAAGCCAATTTAAAGCCCCAATATACCCCCAACCACAAACGACCTGGTCTTATCCCAACGTTCCTTTTTTTGGGAGAGGCCCTGGACGGGGAAGGGGCAGGAAAAAGGGAGTCAGTTGGAACCTAAAGGAAGGACCAACAGACGACGAATCCCCCAGCACAAGCAAAACGTAGATAAGGGGTCCACCACAGTCGTTAATCTAAGCCCAAGAGTATTAAGTAACAACGAGCTCCAAGCCTTAGAGAAAGGTCTGGGTTTCGTCCCCACCCCGAAACTTGACATCTTTAAACTAAGGATAGAACTAGCTGAGTTCTTTCGGAAGATCAGAATGAGAACCTTCTTTCTCCAGAACCCCGAACCTAACACTGAATATGAAAAAAACACTGGACTACGCCCCAAATCCAAGTTCACCCCCACCTCCCACCTGATGCCACCTGAAGTCCTGGCGTTTGAGAAATCAGTGAGCAGGAGGATTGACGCTCTACAGAATATACAGAGGGACACTTTCCATAACATCAGCACCGAGGAACTCACAGCCCTCCACGATCTGAGCAATGATTCCTCCATCACTATCAAACCAGCCGACAAGGGTGGGGCTATAGTGATAATGCCCACGACGATGTACAACACTGAATGCCTACGCCTCCTAAACAACAACCAACACTATAAGAAACTAACAAGAGACCCATCAGAAGAAATCAGGGAAGAGATCACTTTCCTGGTTGACAAGGGTATGAATAACGGTTGGATTACTAAACATGAGGCCTCCTTCCTCACCCAACCTGATCCTAAAACTCCATATTTTTATATTCTGCCTAAAATCCATAAAAATAAGCATCCACCACCAAGGAGACCAATAGTCTCCGGGATTGGGTCTTTACTAGAACCACTGTCCCAATTCTGCGACTGGTTCCTCCAACCACTCGTGAAACAAATTCCCACATACCTTAAAGACACTACAGATGTACTCTCCCTCATCAACACGCTAGAATTTGATAGGGATAAGGAACATCTCATGACATTGGATGTGGAGTCACTATACACTAATATCCCACAAGAGGCAACTCTAGAGGTGATCAGTGATCTACTGAGCAGGGGCTCCTGGAACTTTATTACTCCCCCAGAATTTATCTTGGACTTAGCCCACCTGGCTCTTACCAGAAATTTCTTTGAGTTCGATAAAAACTTCTTTCTACAGATCCAGGGTACCTCGATGGGGAGCACCTTCGCACCCAGTCTGGCATGCCTGTACGTGGATCATTTTGAGAAAGAAATGGTCCTCACCGAGGAAAACCCATATATCGACCAGATCAGACTATGGAAAAGATATATCGATGACATCCTGATTATCTGGAGAGGCACAAGAGAGGAAGCAACTGTCTTCATCACTTGGTTAAACACCCTGAACCCCTTTCTAAGATTTACAGCCACATTATGCAACCCGGCAGTCTCTTTTCTTGATTTACTAATAACTGAAGAAATGGCTCCCTTGTGACAGAAGTATACTACAAACCCACTGATCGAAACACTCTCCTGCAGTTTCAGAGCTTTCACCCACGCTCCCTCAGGGAAAACCTCCCTGTGGGTCAATACCTCGGTCTGCGGCGGAATTGTACCAAACTAACGGATTACAAAAGGCATGCTGAACAGCTTACCGGCAAACTTCGAGCACGAGGATACCCGGATCACTTGCTGAGGAGAGCCAACAAACGAGCCCGTGTGAGCCCAAGGGAGACCTTACTGCACCCAAGCAGTAGAATTACTAAAGGTAACCCTTTGATCTGTGTGACCACGTTTAATCCAGCCTCCAACATGATCAGAAAAATAATAAACGAAGACTGGAAAATCCTTACTTCGGGGGGTTTCCCGTTTGAGATCCCCATGAATGCCTACAGAAAAGCCAAAAGCATTCGGGATATGATCATACATACCCGCCCACGGGAACACCCCACCACGAGTAGACAAAAGACCCTCTGGGATCTTCCCCCCCCCAAAGGACATTATCCCTGCGGCAGTTGCAGTGTCTGTACCTTTACCAAAAAAAACCTCACACTTGACCTGGGGTTGCAAACACCCTGGGAACTGAGACAATTAACGAACTGCAACAGTAAAAACGTGGTTTATATGATCACATGCCCTTGTGACAAGAAATACATCGGGATGACGACAAGAAGAGTGGGTACTCGCATTTGCGAACATAGAAGCACCATCCGATGTAAAAGAGATGCCACAAGACTTACAGAGCACTACATCTCCAGCAATCACCATCCTGATCATATGCAGTGGGTGGTACTGGACCAACTGAAATCCACAACACCTAACGCCAAACACAAGCTCCTGCTATATGAACAGAGATGGATCTGGAGGTTGCACACGGATACTTTGGGATTCAATGACAACATCCAATGGTCGGCCCGAGGCTGATGACTAGATGCCAACTCAATATCCTTCCTCTATGGGGGATCATGTCCAATACCCCTTTAGGATCGCAAATTATATTGCGTTATATTGTGTCTTTACAAAGGTCCTTGATATACCCCTCTGAGTATTTCGCTCACACCATCACCCCTTCCGGCGTGACCTGGTGTTGTAACCTGACCAACTATAGTCATTTCCCGTACCCCTAGCCACCGAGCTATTGTCCCTCCTCCTTTCTGTCTTCTTCTCCTCTCCTCCTTTTTTTCTTTCTCTTTTCTCTACATCCACACTTTTTCGGGAACCCCCTCTCTTCCTACCCTTCTCTCCCCAACACCTTCCTCCTCCCTCCTGCTTTCCCTGTTTCCTCTTTTCTACTCACCTCTGTCACCCCCGCACTTTGCTTTTGTTTCAACCCCCTTTTTATTCCTCCCCGTTCTCCCATTCCCTTCTCCCCCTCCGTCTTCTCTTTGTGTATTTTACTGCCCCGCTACCTCTGTGTATTCGATCCTGTCTTCTGTCCCTCCTATTCTTCCATTTTTCTCATTCCATCTTTTCATTCGTTTTTATTATTATTTTTTGTTCATCTTTTCCCTCTTCTTGTACCCTCCCACCTTCACAACCCCCCCCCCCCCTTCCTGGATGCACACTGGCCCGGTTGTCCATCCTGGGCGACTGGGCCTTTTTCGACGGGACTCGCTTTCCCAGGGTCCCGTGGGCTTTCAGTGACGCGCCGCGACACACGCGGCGCGTCACTGTAGTGCTTCTCCCCCATGGGACCTTCCTTCCCAGGGTCCCATGGGACTTAGTGACGCGCCGCGCCACTCGCGGCGCGCCACTAGAGGACGCGCCCCCGTGCACGCAAGCGGCGCGGCGGAGACAGCGCCCTACTTTTTTGATACGCGATTGATCGCGCGGGACCCCGCCCCTGAGGGGTCCCGCGGGTCATCGCGTCTTTCTAGACCTATCAAGGTCTCCCCGGCTCGCAACACAAATATACCTCATCGGAGGGCGCGGCCAGTCGCATGGGCATGACGCCCGACACACCGGATTCCATTTCCTCCGGGCCCCGCCCTAATTTCTTGCAGCTTCATTCCGTTTGGCCGCATTTTCCTTTAAATACCTGCCTAGCCTCCCAGTCAGTACCAGAGCGGCCTGGCTCCGGCATGTAGGTACCCCCCATGGTATTCCCTTTGGAGTGGTAAGTGTGGGCCTTTGGCCCCTTGGACTTCTCTTTTTTTCCCATTCTCTTTTCACTCTTTGTTTAACTAGGCTTTTACTCTCTCTGTACCTTCCCCTGCCCGCTACACATGTTTTGTTTTGTACTTTCTCTGATTCTTCCTTGCTGTATCCATTTTCTTCTGTTTTTTTCTTATTCCCGCTATTTCCCGCTTCCCTCTCTTGCACTTTTTGGTCCCCTTCTTCCACTAGCGCGCTGTGCGCCCTCACTTGTCTCTATATTTCTTTACCTCCCACTGGCTAACTTTGGATCTCCTCAGAGTGTGACTACAAGGGAAACCCCCCCCCCCGGCACTAGCCAGACCAGAAGCAAATCGCCCCCCCGCTCCAGGGTAAGTCACTATTGCATGCGTGTGTGAGTGCTTTGACATTTTTCACCTATTGCTGTGTCGTGTGCAGTGGTTTGCCACTTTTCTCACTTTGAATAATTGTGGTTTATTTATCATCCACCATAGGCCTACCCCACCGTGAACTACCTGTTCAGGTAGGCCATGATTCACTTTGAGCACCCCACTTTCTACGTGTGCTCTGACCCTGACGAATGCCCCTGACCTACCAGCACGCAGTGAGGGCAGAAACATGTTGGTCTTATGCACCCCTTTTTAGACTCCAGGAGACATTATTCTCTAACGAGTCCTTTCTCTTCCCCCTTAGTCTTAGTCTTACCAGCATGCACCACCATTAAAATTAGCATCAGCTACTGGTGACACGCTCGGTAATTTGATTATTCACCTTTTTTTCTGGATCACTGCAACTATCCAGTTAGTCTAATTTCAGCACTCCCTCTGGTTCTTTTAACCAAGAGGTCGAGTCCGCCCAAGTAGTATCATCTTACTTGGGTGGGGCTAGGTGGTCATATGATGAAGCAAGACACTATTATGTGTGTGAGACCACCTAGTCCGTAAAGGAAATTCCCCACTATTCCTGTATGACAACACAGCACCCCCTGGCTTGGACATTTTCCAATCATGACTTTCCTGTCTCAGGATCTATAGTAACCCTACTTATACTGGACTTTGGATTAATGACTTAATTGAATCCCTTTCTTAGTCCCACTACCCCACACCTTCAGTGATTATTCAGATTTCTCCTGGGAGACGGTGTGGGCTAGCTACACTCCCAGCGCTCTCCTTTTGTGTACTTGTTTGACAATGTCTCTCATCCATTGAATAGTGGGTGTTTTATTGAGGTAAATGTTTGGAGTGTCAAAACTGCGGGGTCCCCCGCACCCACATAGACTCAATGAGATTGCCCTGCCATCCTATGCAAGTACACCTCGTTGGAGATCTCTACTATTTGTTGTTGGAAGTTATAAAAGAGGTCTTCACAGCCAGTCAATGTATCTCCTTCTGGACTGGCCTCTTCATCTTGGCAAAAAGATGCCTGGTTCTTTTTGTCTCTTTTGAAAGCAAGCCCTACATTCAGTGTATAATAAAATATCCAGTCAGGGTTGCCTTGAAAAGAAATATTGGCCCTCATTACAACATTTGCGGTAAATGCTGCTGACCGCGGTGCAGAAGACCGCCAACACACCGCCGCGGCCACAGAATTCCGCCACAGCTATTACGACCCACAGCTCAGAACCCGACAAAATCTAGACACCCACACAAGTCCGCCACACCAAAGGTCAGTGATAAACCGGCGATAATAAAACCTCCACCGTCACGCCAACAGGAATACGCCCACACTATCACGACCCACGAATCCACGCGCCGGTCTTTCGCCGCGGTAGTCCATTGGCGGTACACACCGCTGCGCTCAAAATACACACACATTTACAAAACACCACCACATTGGACAAATCGAAATACACACCCCTGATACACATACACACACCACTCCCACACACCCAATACAATATAAAACACACACCCATATTACCCACAAACCCTTACTACAAAGAAATTTGAAGAAGGCCAGAGAGACAGCAAAGCAAAGACAACACCAGCATACAGAGGCACACAACACCATCACACATACACATCCACGCACAAAACACCACACACCCCTAAACATCACCCCACACATCACAACACACACCACCTCACACATAACCCACATTACCCCATGGCACCGCAAAGACACCCCAGGTTTTCTGAGGAGGAGCTCAGGGTCATGGTGGAGGAAATCATCCGGGTAGAGCCACAGCTATTCGGATCACAGGTGCAGCACACCACCATAGCTAGGAAGATGGAGCTATGGCGCAGAATCGTGGACAGGGTCATCGCAGTGGGACAGCACCCAAGAACACGGGATGACATCAGGAAGAGGTGGAACGACCTACGGGGGGAAGGTGCATTCCGTGGTCTCAAGACACCACATTGCGGTTCAGAGGACTGGCGGCGGACCCCCACCTCCTCCCCCACAACTAACAACATGGGAGGAGCAGGTCTTGGCTATACTGCATCCTGAGGGCCTCACAGGAGTAGCTGGAGGAATGGACTCTGGTAAGTTAAATCTTCCCCCACCCTACCAGCATGCCATCACATACCCCTACCCTCGCCCTCACCCCCATCACTCCAACTCCTCACATATGTCCCACTATCACAAACCACACACCCCAACACCAAGCCCTGCATGCAACAACAAAGCATGGACATCACCAATGCATGTCCACTACACATACCCACACAGACCCCTAAACAATTATCACACAAGGTCCTACACAGGAATGGAAGCACTGGGGTACAGGGTCACCCACCCATTGCACACCATGGCACACACAGAGGCAATAATCATGCCTTTACACCCCTGCAGGACCCTTACCCAACGTCACCGGAGGTTCCAGACATGTCCACTCCACCCACAGAAGAGGCCCACAGTGATGACAGCAGCTCTGTCCAACTGGATCTAGATGACCAGCCTGGCCCATCTGGGACCTCGGGACAGTCGGTTCCCCTCACACAGTCACAGGCCACCATAGAGCCTCCCCCCTCAGGAAACACCAGCACAGCACCCACCCAGCGGGCCCATACCTCTGTCCCCAGGACACGTCAAGCAGCAGTGTGTCCACCACTACAGGGAACCCAGGCGAACCCACCACCCCAAGAACAGCAGGGACCTGGGGGCAGTGGTAGTGGGCACACGGTTCAGGGGACAGAGGAACTGGGAGGGCTGCTGTGCGACAGGGGGAGGACAGGCCCAGGGAACCCACTCTCCACGAGGCACTCTCCAACATCATGGGAGCCTACCATCATTCCCAAGAGACGATGGCAACGGTACTGGTCAAGTTTCAGGAGACCCAGCGGCTGCAGGAGGAACAGTATTTGGGGTTCAGGGAGGAACTCAAATCCATCAATACCACCCTGGGCACCATTGCCGGGGTGCTGAAGGACCTCGTGAACACCAGGAGGGACCCTGTGGCACAACAAGGGGCCCCTGACACTAGCCTGGATGATGAACTGCCCAACACCTCCGCCGGTGCTAGTGGACAGGAGGCACTGCCACAGGACCACAACACCAGCACCCCACCACTTGCAGATGGAGAACCACCCTGCAAACGGTCCCTGAGATCCAGGAAAAGACAGAGAACAATGCATAGACCCTCGCCAAGAAATCAGACCACCCTGATTGTCATCCTCTGTCCCACTTTGGCACCCTGTCCATCCTTAAACTGCCCTAGCTCCACTTCCTATGCCCCTTTGGACAATGCACCTGTGAGACAAATAGACTGGACTCTGCCATGGACATTCCTCCACCATCACCCCTGACCATTTTACAACCCCCTCCACTATTTATCACTTAAATAAACACCCTTAAATCACAAAACAATCTGTAGTCAGTCTGTGCTTTCACAATTGTGTATTTGCAATAACTGAGGGAAATAGCAATGTACATTGTATTGTCAACATACCTATGTCACATAGCTCTAGTCCATGACGTAACATAGCAGAGGTCACACAGTGGGACCCACATCTGTGAAATCGAAAGGGAAAGTGACAAATCAGGGTCCATACACTGGGTGAAAGTGACAGACAGATGAGAGGTCGAACAATTTTAACAGATGTAGGAGGCAGTGAGGTCTTTTTACCTGTGTCTCACTGGAAGTATTGATGGATTACAGTGTTTCTGTTGTCTATGTCCTCTTCTTCTGCCTCCTCTTCTTCACTGTCCACAGGCTCCACAGCTGCCACAACACCTCTTTCAGGACCATCCTCCTGCAGAAAAGGCACCTGTTGTCGCAAAGCCAAGTTGTGCAGCATACAGCAGGCCACGATGATCTGGCACACCTTCTTTGGTGAGTAGTATAGGGAACCACCTGTCATATGGAGGCATCTGAACCGGGCCTTCAGGAGGCCGAAGGTCCTCTCTATAACCCTCCTAGTTTGCCCATGTGCCTCATTGTAGCATTCCTCTTCCCTTGTCCTAGGATTCCCCACTGGGATCAGTAGCCATGACAGGTTGGGGTAGCCAGAGTCACCTGCAAATGTCGAGGGACAACTGTTAGACACACATTAACCCTTAGGGACAACCCCAGACAACTATTCACACTGTACAGGGTCCATGTCCTCACCTAATAGCCACACACAGTGCCTCTGGAGTTGCCCCATCACATAAAGGATGTTGCTATTCCTCAGAATGTAAGCGCCATGCACTGAGCTAGGAAACTTGGTGTTCACATGGGAGATGTACTGGTTGGCCAAACACACCATCTGCACATTCATTGAATGGTAACTCTTCCGGTTTCTGTACACCTGTTTACTCCTGCGGGGGGTACCAAGGCCACATGTGTCCCATCAATGGCACCTATGATGTTGGCGATATGTCCCAGGGCATAGAAGTCACCTTTCAGCAGACGCGCTCTATGGATGAGAACAACGATCAGAGGGTCAGCCAACACTGAGGTACGAAATAAACAACTTTATTGCGCACATTTGTCAATCCGCTATGTGCCTGTCTTAGTGTGTATGCAAGGCCTAGACATGTGTGACGCATTTAAAATTAATGGTCCTCCAGATAAACAGGTGAGTACACTGTGAGCATGCTGTATGGGCAATGCCTGTTTGGAGTGGGGTGGATGGGTGATGAGGCGTGCTTGAAACAACGGTGAGTGGATGTGCGTCAGTGCAAGGGTGGGAGCGTGGGCCAATGACTGTGATGGTCCGGACGGTTATAATTTTTCCTTTTCCCCTGTACTATTCCTGTAGGTCAGCGCCCACCAGGGAAGGATATTTGGCGTGCCATCGCCAAGGACGTCCGGGCCCTGGGGGGCCCTCACAGACGGAGCACCCACTGTCGTAAAAGATGGGAGGACATTCGCCGCTGGAGCAAGAAGACGGGGGAGTCCCAGCTGGGGATGGCCTCCCAACGTAGGAGGGGTGCCCGTCGCACCATGACTCCCCTGATGTTCCGGATCCTGGCGGTGGCGCATCTGGAGGTGGATGGGCGCTTGAGGGCATCACAGCAGCCACAAGGTGGTGAGTACCGTCACATCCATCTGATTCAGCTCGCATTGGAGGTGTCTGGGTGGGGGAGGTGGGCTGTGGGTTCCCCTAGGCCAGGGCGAGTTTTGCAGGCAAGGTCCCTTCGTGAGGCAGGCTATGTGGCACCCCACCCCACCAGTGTTAAGAGCCATCTACCCCTAGTCAGGCTCCTATGACTTCCATGTGTGCAGCAATTGGGCATAGGCCTTGTACCCCATGTCCCTGTGATTAATTAGGGAACTCTAAGTGCATAGCGTAGTGCAGAGGGGTGCTGTGTCTGTAGTGTCCGCCAACGGTAGCAGTATTGCATGCACTGAACATGTCTTTCTACTTTCTTTCCTCCCTTTTTGTGCTCTCCTGGTTCTTGTGTGCATTAGCATCATCAGGCGGAGGAGCTGTGCCACCGGAGCAGGAGGGAGCTGCATCCCACATGGCCCTGGAGGGTGAGACTACGGACTCAGAATTCACCAGTGGGACGGGCGAGGGGAGCTCCACAGCGGGGACAGGAGCTGAGACCAGCCACACGGACTCCTCCTCTGATGGGCGCTCCCTTGCGGTGTGGAGCCCCTCTGTGCCCACCGCATCTACAGGTACAGCCCCCACCCCCCCTACCAGCACTGCCCTCCCAGCAGCCCCTCAGCATGTGCCCCGTGGCCGCTCACCCAGGAGGGTGGGCATCTCCTTCGCCCCAGGCACCTCAGCCCCTGCCCCAGTCAGTCCTGCTGCCCTCAATGAGGAGGCCATTGACCTCCTGAGATCCCTCACTGTTGGGCAGTCTACCATTCTGAATGCCATCCAGGGTGTAGAGAGGCAGTTGAAACAGACAAATGCATAACTGGAGGGCATTCATTCTGGTCAGGCAGCCCAACAGCGAGCATTTCAGACTCTGGCTTCAGCACTGATGGCAGCCATTGTCCCTGTGTCCAGCCTCCCCCCTCCAACTTCCTCCACCCAGACCCAATCCCCAGTACCTCAGACAATCCCAAGCACACCATCAGACCAGCATGCACACACTTCAACACACAAGGGTAGCTCTGGCAAACATAAGCACCACACGTCCCACAGGCACTCACACAAGCATCATACCCATGCAGACATACCAACAGCCACTGCCTCCACTGTGTCTCCCTCCTCCACGTCTCCCTCCTCCCTCCATGTCACGTCTCCACTCACACCTGCATGCACTCCATCTTCAGCCACTACGTCCATCACCAGCACGCCCATCACCACACACCGCTCACGTGCAATCACCACCCTCACTACCATTCACACATCCCCTGTGTCCTCTCCCAGTGTGTCTGTGAGCCCTCCTCCCAAAGTACACAAACGCAGTCACACACCCACCCAACAGCCATCCACCTCACGACAGCCTACAGCCCATGCACTTTCACCCAAAGTCAGCAAACGAACACCTCCTACAACCACTACCTCTTCCTCCACTCCCAAACCCCCTCCGTCTACCCGTCCCAGTGTGTCTAAAAAACTTTTCCTGTCAAACCTTGACCTCTTCCCTTCACCTCCCCACCCCTTCCGTCCCCTAGGGCTGCCTTTCCAGGTCCCAACCCAGCACCTCAGCCACCACATCACTTAGAACAGTGGTGCCAGCAGTAACCGGCTTCTGGAGTGCGCCAAGCAGCAGGGCAGCCAGTGTTCCAAAGGAGCCAGGCCAAGGACATTCCCCCACCTCCAAAACAAAAGAAGTTGCCCACAGCCCGGAGGAAGAAGGCTAAAACACCTGCCATCAAGTGCTCAGCCAGGACAACAGTTGGGAGTGGCAAGACAGCTGCGCCACCATCCAAGGTGTGGAAGGACCAGAGAAAGAAAGGGAAGTTGCGGCCAACCTGCACGGTGGACAAGACCGCCACCGGCACCGCTACATGCACCGCCGCCATGGGCACCGCCGCCATGGGCACCGCCACTCAGGACACCGCCGCCAGCAGCACGCTCAGTGAGCCCTCCACCAGCACCGCTGCCCAATGAGTGCCGCAAGCACCGCCGCTACTGAGGCCGCCGCCATCACCGCCAGCGGCCACACCACATCCTGTGCCAGTGGCACCACCGCAGACATGGCTGCCATCCCCAGTGGTCAGTCGTACGAGTCTGGTGGTCAGTTCCAGGGGCCTGGTCAGCTTCCATGTTGCCCACCGTCAGTGGAGTGTCAGATCCACTACCTCTGTCCTTGGCAGGATGAAGCACTCTGGGCACAAAGCCCCCTCCAGAACCAGTGGAGACTGTTATCCACGTGAGAGACTGTGGCTTTGCACTCCCCAGGATAAAGCAGTGGGCAAACCACCCACTGGAGAGACTTGTGAGACTGTGGCTTTGCACTCCCCAATATGAAGCAGTGGGCAAACCACCCACTGGAGAGACTTGTGAGACGGTGGCTTTGCACTCCCCAGGATAAAGCAGTGGGCACGAAGCCCTCTTGTGGAGCTGGCGTCGTGAACTCATCCGGCTGAGGTGCCCCCCCTTCCCTTCCCCCTGAGGTGCCTGTTTTATTTCGATCTGATGCCCCTGCAGTGTTCTCTCCGTTTGGATCGGGTATTGAGTGTGGCCTCGCCCATGCATTTTGGGCCCAGTGGTCCACAGACTATGTAGGTGCAGTACATGGACTTGAATTCTTGGTGTACATATTTGTTAATAGTGTATATATATTTTTGACTAATGGATTTTTCCTGATTACAATCGTTCACCTAATTTCCTTTTGTCCTTGCTTTCTTCCAGGGAGGTTGGGGGGTGTAAATGTAATGTTTCAGCATGTATTGGTGTGTGTGTTGTTGTGTGTGGGGGTGGGGGTGTTGCGTGTGTGTGTCACTCTCTTTTCCCTCCCCCCGCCCCTGTGTCGTACGTGCAGTACTCACCGTGGTCGTCGACTCCGTCGGTCGTGCTCCTGGTAGAGGAGCAGGAAGACATTTGCAGGTAGAATTTGGAGTTCCGGCTCCATGGCGTCCTGGTTCCTCGTGGGGTGTGTAGAGGTGAGAGTTTTCCCTTCTAAGTCCAGTTTCTGCAGTGTTTTTGTTCGCGTTGAACCCGCCCCGGAAAAGGTGGTGGATTGGCCTCTCATAATGGTGTGGGCGGTACATTGTCTTCCGCCTGTCTGTTGGCGGTGACCGCCATGCTGTTTGTTTGTACCGCCGTGGCGGTCAGAGTGTTAAAGTGGCTGTCTATGTTGGCGGTTTCCGCCGCGGTCATAATTCCATTTTTTTTACCACCAGCCTGTTGGCGGTCTTACCGCCGCTTTAACACCGACCGCCAGAGTTATAATTAGGGCCATTGTCTTCTCTTTGTACTGGAAGTTAGCATTTGGTTCAGTGCCCATCTATGCCTTTACCGGTTTCCCGAGAAAAAACCTTATAGAAAATTTTAAATAAATGAAGTAAAATGCATGAAAAGCTTCAGAGTTGAATGATATTTGGCAATTCTGAAGATTGGAAGCCGAAACTAGAAAACGTTTATTTCCAAGCAATGCAAACCTGAGATGATATCATTCAGTAAATAATGAGCAGGTGGAACAATGTCAAATGTGAAGACTGTGCCACATACGTCTACCCCCACTCAACTGTAGAATTCAGAATCTCAGATTCCGGTCATAAAGGCCTATGACGAACAAGTCATGAATTCATGGGGCTGTCCATCCACCACCCTCTGGTATGTTCTAGCCTTGTTTTGGAAAAGCCTCGGTTCTTGTCCTCTTTCCTTGCTGCATAAAGTATTTACAAACCTTTGCGTGAATGGTACGTTCTGTGAAGTCAAACAATTTTGTCAGAGAGAGGAAAAAGACTTATGTATTTGAACTGGAAATCTTAGCATTCTTATTTTTGTTTTACGGTATCGTGATATCTTGAGTAGCTAATGCAGCTGTAAATATTATTTGCATTTTCCTTCCAATAATATACGGAATGATTACAGTTTAATAACAAAGGAATGGAACTAATTAAAAAATGACCAAGTCTGCTCTCCTAGGGCACTCACGTGATTCACATTTCTAAATTAATAGGCCTTGACAACAAAAAATGGAGAAAGAAAAGCGTAAGTGGAGTGCCTGGTAGCCGCCTTACTGTGTCTTTATTGAACAAAGTTCCATTTTAGTCGAATCGGAACTTGTCCTCCAATCATCCTGGGTCTTGTTTACACAGCTGGATGTCCACAGGCTCCAGTTTTTACTTCGATTGCCCTCGCATGCTAATATGATTGCTGTTCAGATGGGTTATTTGGTGAGCAGCCTGCAGCAGTTGAAGAACATTTACACATCTGCACTGCACTACCTGGCAGCTTCTCAAAAGATTTTCACAGCCTGATAAAACTGCAGGCCTTGAGGATGCCATGGGAACATGCAGCATATTTCCTGGGTCCCATCAAAAATACAGTCTGAAGGTCAGGTCATCGCACAACGCAAGCTTTCCTATTGGAAGGGAAAACAAATACAGCTTTTTATGCACATACGAACAGACAAACATACAATTTGCATTTTCTGAAGAAAAATATTTCACATGTGTGAATATTGCACCCACGCGTCACTTCAGCACACAATGAACAATACTTGGATACCTGACAGAGATGACTCGTTTAGTCATCTGCAGCGGCGTCCATTTTGAATGTCTTTCGCCAATAATAAAGCACCTCAGAGAAATTTAGGTTGAATATGCTCCAACATCACTTGCCAAGTGTTCACTTCCCCACCCACGCACAGTGTGGCCATTGTGTAAAGAGGGAACCCATGGGGGGATTCTCCTCTGTTTCCTATTTAGTCCACCACAATGAAAACGCAGCAGGAAGCCCTTGGTTCGACTTTTTTATAGCCCCATCCGATAATAATTTTAACAGAACTATTGCACGAATCATAAAGCATGCAATTCATACTTTAAGTGGTATGTCGGGATGAACAAAGTTGTCAACATTGCAACAACACAAATTTTCTTTTTAAACTGCATCAACTTCCAGATCATTGGAGGCTAAAAAGGGTCTCTCTAGTGCAGTAGGACCTTTCCTCCTGCTGGGAAGGGTCGTGAACACACTGCAATCCTGATGGTTACCTTTTTAGGTCTCACCTACCATACAAGTTCCAGCTGTCTGCATACAAAAGCCTCTTTGGGTCCATTCCAAAAATGTACAGTGGGCTATCAGCCAAAGCATTTCTTGCTCTTGGTTGGCTCTCCTGTCATTCTCATTTGCTTGCTTCTTGTTTGATGACTTGTCTTTCTATTGTTGTGTTTGTCCCTCCCTTGGAGCAATACCTATTAACTTCCCTTTTTATTGGGTGACTTTTATTCTTCCACTGCTCATACTAAGGTAACTACTTTTGTAGTGAATCCTCGTTTGTTTTAATGGGATACAGGAGTTAGCTTAGCCTTGGGCTTGTGCCCCCGTCACCCAGTGACTTTTACCCTACTTAGCTGGCTCTGTTTAAGCGCATTTATTTAATTAATTATTTTTAAGATGGCTGCCTTGTTTTGAGTTAGGCCCATGTTTTAGTTTGCATTATCAGTGTCACTGTGCTAAAGTGTCAGGACCAAGCGACAAAGATAAACAAACTGTAGGTGTTCTCTTTAGATACTTTCCCTCTTGCTGCTTTCGAGGGAATTGTTTATATTAATTACCGTCCCAAGCACACCTTGTTATCTATTGTTTGGGAACAAACCTACGTCAGGGGTCCAAGTATATCTGTATAAATACTCCTCACTTAAACACATAGTCAGAGGGATTCTGACCAGATGCCATCGCTGCTATCGATGCTGCACGTCACCTTGACACTTACCCAGTCTTCGTGTCCGTACGGAATCTGAGCTAGAGACCCCATTCCAAGGTAACGAGGGTTGGGGGCTCTTCTCATCGACATGGCATTGGCAGATTAATGTTTAACATACCTAGCTCTCTTTTAGGTTAGAGGTTAGGCCTATCATGCTAGGGTATTAGAACATATTTCATACTTCATGTCATTTCATGATATTGCAAGAGGGTGGGGGTCTTTGTAATAATGTCTTTTCCATTCTTTTTCTTGCACTGTTCATTATCCTAATCATTGCAGCCTATGCAAATAATCGCAGATTGCAGTTTTGCTAAGATAAAACCTGTTGAAACTTTACTGCATCTTCTTCATTGCCTGTGTGTGATTGAGACATGTTGTTAACGTGAGAAAGGGGTAATCTCTGCTTAACCATGACACTCCCTGAGATGTCACACTCTTGAGTCCATGCGTAAAGGCTGCCACCACAGATCATCTTTTACTGTTTTGGGTTTTTGGTGAGGTACTGCTTGTGAGCCGGAAGGGTTGGGACGACAGTTGAGACTTGTTGTAGGACTGACATAGTCGCCTACAAACATAAGTACTGTCATCCTGAAATCAGCGGTCTTGCCTAGAGCAAGAGTCCAACTACAACATGGCGCCACAAACAATAGTATAAAGGCACTAATTTATGGATACCCTGATCATCAATATCTCACAGACAACAGACACCTTAAGTACCATTACACAGAGATGTCCATAGTCTTGGGGAAGATCCTCCTCAGCTGAACAGGGAGCAGCTAACTAGGCTGTAGGTTGCTCGAGTTCGAACTCATAAAAGGACTTTACTCCTCACTTGGTGTTCCATCTCTATTACCTATTTCACAGTATGGCCAATGCCACAGAAATTCCTGAGAATGCTAGACAAGCATTAACATTACACCTAGTAGCGCATGGTTTAAGAGAAGAGGGCAGGATGTTACATTCTTAGTGGAAGCTAGTGAAGCTTACCAAACTGAAATATTTTACTCTTAGGTCACCTTTCCTGAGGAAGACCGCAGATCAGTCACATTCCACACATACAGAATTGCGAACGTACTTCAACGGTATGAAGCATACCAGTATCATGAAATCCCGCTCACTTACCAAGAGCATTAGAACTGGTTTGAAGGTGCCCTACCACATGTAATACAATGCATGAGATTAGGTCCTTTAGGTAATGATGGACCAACGTGGCCTATGTTTGCTACATATAAACCTCACCCAGATATACAAAACACACAGGCAGCAGACCTGCAAGACTTGTATCTTGAAATAGTAACACTATACAGACGGCTTGTTCAGTTCATAATGTGAACTTTGAACACAACTCCAGTGCGTCCAGCACCACCAGCACCTGCTGGATATCAATTGGCTACTGGGATTAATCCACAAACAGTACATACTATCATGGGTAAGGTACACACAAAACGAGAGAAAATACCATTCTGGATAGCCCTGAAAACAAATCAGCTGGAAGCTGTGTTTCCCCATACGGGACCACAGGAGAAACATAGAATTCTCACTTTGTGCTTACCCTTTGGGATGGTTCCCTCAGTAGAGGACTGCACCACATGGGGCACAGTCTTCACTACAATTTATACTACCACACATGGTACCCCAAAACTTGGCAATTTACCGGAAGTGTTAAAACAAATTCAGAATGAGCACAGGCCTGCACCAGCCCTAGATTTGGGGGTGAAATTAATGTGTAATTTCGACGCAGTCTCCTCAATCATACTCAGTAACATTAAAGGGGAAGCGGTAGCACTGGCTATATGTCAGTGTCTCTGAGAGACTCCACACTTGGGTCACGAGAAAGAGCTACCGAAAATTATTTCCGACACCTATACCAGTATAGGACAGGATAGTTTGGGAGCCAAGCCGATTAAGCTGGAAATACAAAGTACCACCCCTAAGGAAGGTACTAAACAAGCACAGGAGGGTTCTAAGAAGCGCTGGGTCAGAAGAAACAATTTAAAGAAATATGAAATGAGAGAGCAGATTCTCCACATCCAGAGAACTCCGAAAGGAGATACACTCCCAATAATAGAGAAATTATAAAAGCTCCCTACAGATATACTGATTCACGTCCCTCTCGTTCCTTTCAGGACGCACTGGACAGACGTAGCGAGAAAGGGGGCCTTCCTGATCAATGACCTGAATGCGTGAAACAGAAGAAAGACTCACCACAGTCTTCGGACAAAAAATAAGATAAGTCCCCACAACAGAAGCCACAGTTTGAAAAGAAAAAGGTGGCAGCACTGTCAATTAAAAATGCCTGTACACTTGAGAACATTGTTGAAGAACATGACATGGGCAGTGACACTGTTGGACAGCGCAGCAAAGGTCACGATATGTTGGAGAGTCGGAAAGATCATCTGGATGCGACAGAAACTAGCAATTTCAATGCAGTTTAGACTGCAGACGGGTGCGTTCTCCCACCCGATAGGGTTTATGATTTAAATATCCAAAATGAGGGAGACATACAGCTCACCATTAGAGTGATATTCTTGGATGAACTTAATTGTGATTTCCTATTGGCCGAAAGACACCTGCCACCTGAGCACGTCCGTTAGCTCCCACATAGGGGGAAGATGTCATTTTGCCTTCTTTCTCTGTTCTTGTTCTGGAGGCGGTAAAACAAGCCTACGCTGTTGATTGGGTTTTAATGCAGGCACCTGCACTATACCGCAATCATGTAGGTTGGGGCAAGGACTCTCCTTGTCATGTAAACCTATCAGGTCTACACCCCCAACCTCAGCCACAATATCCTGCTAAACACAAAACAAAAGCCCCAGTGAGGGAGATGCTCACTCAGCTCGAGTACCAGGGAGTAATTGAGCCCTGTGTCTTTGCAATAAATAACCCGTTATTCCCCATTGCAAAGCCAGACCATTCCTACAGAATAGTCTTAGATTACAGACATTTAAATAGTCATACATGTACATACGCTATACAAAAATCACATAGCACAGCATTAATTAACAATATAGTGCACAAAAAATACAAAACAACTTTGGAAATTTCAAACGGGTTCTTCTGGCAAAACTTAGCACGCAAAAGTAGGTACCTGAGTGCATTCTCATTTGGCTCACAGATACGCTTTTGCCATTTGTCCCAAGGCTATAAGAACAGCTCAGGGCTGTTCTCAGCCAGTCTAACATCAATATTACATGATATTGATCCCGAGGTGTTGTCCTACGTGGATAGCATCTATCTCACAGGCAACAACCTCAACATTCATCTTGTCAGGGTCGATTGGATGATTTTAGGATTTGCAGACCTAGATTACAAATTTAACTTTAGGAAAAGTAAAATAGCCTTTCTCAGTGTATTGTTCCTGGGATAAGAACTATCAAACGAGGGGAAGAGCCTGGCCCGCACTTTCGAGAGAAATGTGCACAGCTTCACCCATCTAACACTCTCAGGAAGCTACTGTCTTTACTTGGTTTCTTTAATGTTGGCAGAACATACATTCCTGACTATACACACTGTATCAAGCCACTCTATGACTTAATACGCCCAGATTTTTCTAGCAAACACTGGACAGTTGAACATACATGCATCCTTAGGGAGTTGCAACAGGTCATGCTAGAAGCCAAACACTTGCACACATGTAACAATAAAACAGAATTGGTCATCAGAATAATTGCTGGTGCCATTGGGTTCACTTACGTCACCTTTAACGAGGGCGACACAGTGCCCATAGCATATAAATCACATTTATACTCCAATGCAGAACACCGTTTTGCATCCACAGAAACAATTCTAACTGGAGTTCAAATGGCTGTCATTAAGGAGAGGCCACTTGCCCAAGGGAAACGCATAATTGTCGTTACCCCGGTACCAGCCCTAGAGGCCGTCACCAAACCAAGCGTTCCTAACGCTAAGGCATTACCTCCAAGCTGGATTCAGTGGGAAACCTCCCTGACCCCCACCGATGTTGAGTACATCTTTGATCCAAAACTTCAGACACAAACATTTCTGCAATACGAACAGGAGTGCCCCGCTCCTCTAGATATTTTGCCCCTTGACAGATACCATACTGTCATTTATACTGATGGTTCAGCGCAACCAGCTGTAAGTACCAAACATCAGTATTCAGCCGCTTGTGCAGCCGTGAGTGGAGTGATGAAGGATGGAGTTTTCCACCCCCACAATACATACACGCAGACCCTAGGGAACTGCACAGCTCAGCTGGCTGAACTTAAAGCCCCTATTTTAGCGCTAGAACACACAGAGCCAGGATTGCTGACTTTAATTGTCTGTGACTCGTACTACTGCGTGCAGTCCTACAATAATTACCTCAATCATTGGAAGTTGAACGGGTTTAGAGATTCCAAAGGGAACACCATAAAACAAAAAACATTGTGGGGGAGGGTGGCTGAGCTTTAGGATAAGCTACCGTGTGTCCATGTAGTACATACATTGGGCCACCAACGTGTAGGAGTACACATTATAAGCAATACTTTGGCTGACGAAGCAGCCAAATCCGCAGTAGCTACGGCTTCTGTGGCTTCAGTGACTCGTTCTCAGGTGAGATTGGATAATGAAATTCTGACTGCCCTGAAAGCTTCGGCTGAAGGCAGTTCTCTTCAAAAGCATACGCTACAAAATATTCTTACCATATCAGTGCACAGAATGTTGCCTACGCAACAATTCCTGGGATTGGAGATCGAGTGATCCCCAATCAAGACCAGAGATTAGATCTAATTAAAGCAGCACATGAGGGTGTTGCTTTTCCTCATGCTGGTATCTCGGCCACAGTAACACTCTTACAGAAACGCTTCTGGTGGTCAGGTCTATACAAACAGACGAAACAGTACGTCCTTTGTTGTGACATTTGCCAGCAAATTAAGGGCTCTAATATCAAACTCCCACCGCAGACATCCCTCTTAGTGTCCAGCAGGCCACTACAATGTGTGTACCTGGACCACTGCAGTCCACTTCAACCTGATGGTGCAGACAAAAACATCTTAGTTGCTGTAGATTCTTGGTCTAGACTCCTGTGGGTATGGCCTCAGTGGTCGGCTGACGCTCAAACTGTTATAAAAGACTTGCCAATCTTTATCGGTACATATGCAGTTGCAGCATTCCATTCGGACCAGGGCCCTGCATTTGCCTCCAAGGCATTCTGGGACACCATGTGGAAGATGGGTGTTGAACTCCATTATTCCTCACCATACTATCCCGAGGGAAATTCGGTGATGGAGAGGCGGAACCGTGATCTAAAGCAGTCCTTAAAAGCTAGAGTATTAGGTTCTGGCCGCAGCTGGCTTCATCACTTATATGGGGTCCAGAGAGTACTGAATAATCTGCCAAGACGGTCCTTGGGGGGAACGCATTCCCTACGAGGTTCTCTTTGGGATACCTATGTAGGTCCCAGATCTTGATGGCCCTGGTTTTGTAGCAGCAGACACACCTTTTGACATAAATGAACGTCTCACTGTTTTACAGGAGCTTCAGCAATTTCGTGATGATAAATCATCCGCCAGTGCTGCTTAGGAATAAGAGATTTACCAACAACTTCCACCGGCTGGATTCTTAAAGTAGGGGATCTGGTTTGTGAGAAGATCGCTGTGAAGAAGGAATTCGGTCCATCCTACAGAGCACCAGTCCCAGTCTTGGGAATACAAGGTACCAGAACTGTCATCTTACCACCACTGCCAAGTTCCAGAGCAAACAGATTATTTTCAATTGATAACGTGAAAGATCACCATGTGGCTGATCCTGCACAGTAGACCCAGTGGTCCCTTGGGTTGTTCCAGGTCCCCTCTCACTACCCAACAGGACATACCTCTTTAATGTAGAAATAACAACACTACTTCGAACTACACAACAAATACCTCCTCGACGTGGGGAGGACGGAAAGTGAGCTCTTGCTGATTCCACTTACTACTTCAACAACAGCACCTGTCCAAGATTTGGCTGTTTTTTAAACCAACACTCCACATACTGATGACACTGTCTACTATGAGCCTCCACGAAGTGGATCCATCCACCAGTAATGCACCTACTCCTGCGTTTGCAGAGACTGCCTCTTGTTATTTCCTCAACATTGATGATTTTTCTTCAGACTCATCCACTCCAGTAATTGAAAATGTTTCAAAGACACATAAGCTGCACCTATGGCTTAACAATAACTATTTAATTAACCCATAGAACTGTTTATGGTTCTGCTTGACATTTTTTGCATTGATCTATGGATTGGTTTCGTGACTGTTTTCTTGTTGCTTATAAATGGTCATTACCTTCCTGAACGCTCCTCAGTTGAGCTTGTGGATGAAGTCCTAACTCCATATCATTCCTCACATAAGGTCTGAAGAGACTTGTCCCTTGTGAACATTTCAGCGGTACCAATTCCTGATGGGATTGTGTGGGACAATTTTCCATTTGATATAGGCCTACTGAGGTCATTCAAATTCCATATGCATTCAAAATTTCTATGACAGATGTAATTACACCTGGTGTTGTACCTGATGATTGGGATGTCCAGACAGTTGTTTCTATGTTACCTGAAATGAAGGACTATTCAGTGTTTGAAAGTGATGATGTGTATAGACATTCAATGAGTTATGGGGAAATGTTCTGTTACAATAACTGAAGACATTACTACCTGCACCGTACCACTAGACACAGACCAGTACTTAACTACACACAATGGGAACACTGTTCAACACCACCAGTGGGGAGCCCAAAACGTTATTTAGATAAGTTCACTTATTTGACGGGCATGACACAAAAAATTCAGAGTTATACTATTTCAAAGTACCTCTTTCCAAAATTAGGAATATTTTGCTAACTGATACAAAACTGGTTTATTCAGAATCCTTTGTTTCCTGTAGTTGAAGGTTACGAATACTGGAAGAACACTATTGATTTAAAAAGTGTATGGAGAACACAAGATTGGCAAATACAGGGGGGGGGAAGGTTTATTTAGAGCATGCCTGATTCCTGCGCAAATGGTCTTGTTAAATGACACCATTCAACAGACATCATGCCTGGGTTTAGCAAAAATAAAAGAAATGAACACACCCAGTTTCCCCACATCGGCGAAGTTTGATGATTGGCAATTCTTCCTGAATGTCACAGAGGAAGAGCTAGATGCAAAGGTTCAGGCTGGTACCTATAATTCTTCACTTTCCAGTCCCGGCGGGTGGTTAATTTGGCCAGTAGACAGCAATTGATGTCAGGCACGTTTTTTGAATTCCGCAGGGGGTTTCAAGATTAGCCGGCCAGACCCTCGCTTTGTCTCGGGTCAACACACGGGTATAGTCACAACATACAGTGTGGGTAAACTGTGCCAACAATGGGTGCAGTCCAACACATCAGCCGCAGTTAAAGAACATCTAAACACTCTTTTTAAAGATATAGACTTGCAGGACTTTTTGCTAGGTCCTAGAAAGCCGCGCTCGAAAAGATTCATATATGCTGTGTATAACGAGATTTGGAAGCTTTCTCAGATAGAAGCTGCTGGGCATTTAAGGCAAATAGATAAGGAAAACTTAGAAAAGACTTTAGCTGTCATCGATAACGGCATGAATACACTGTACAACAGGATTTACTCCCTGATAAACATAGTGCCACCTGCGATAGACAGACATGTCCCTTTTATATCATGGACAAAGTCAGCTGCGTTCCATCATGCAGCTAGATTGAACGTTACAGACTTTGAAAAATGGTGGAATTCCATGGAAGTACATTAACAATAGTGAATTGTTCACTGCTTTTAATTTATCCAGGGAACAGCAGACAATGGCAAAAAGGGAAGCAAATTTTACCATGCTTCACATAGAGTAGTTAGAAAAGTTTCCTTTCACAGTTGCAGAGAGTCCTTCAACAGTGTGACTCCTACACAGCATTATTAATCTGCCCATTTCCACTTTTTGTTTTTTGAAATGCCTGAAACATGTTGCCGTGGGCAAGTACGGGTGACTAGGCGATAGCTATATTAAAGAAGAGTGGGAGTTGCCCTTTGATTATAAATATCTGAACAGGGAAACAGAGGTCTTTCCTAGAGGAAGCGAATGTAAGACTACTGTTAGTCATTCAATGATTTGCAAGCAGGTGTCCCTTCACGGCCTTTGCAATGCGGGGGTCGGGATTTTGGCCTGTTTTCCGAAGGGTACTCCCATCCCTTTGATTCGACCAGCATTTCATGTACTTTCGAATGGAAGTTATGTGATGCTGAGCGACCAAAGCTGTTGCGTTATGCAACTAGGAATTGCCTACGCAATTTCAGTCTCTAAGGTCGTAACATGTTGTGGACAAGTTTTATTTCCCCCCACACAGGAGATAAAAGTATCAGACATGTGACCTCACATTGATACTGTTAATGTAAATTATGACAAGAAGAGCAGACTAAAGGCGCTACTGCTTCAAAAACAAGTTGCGTTGACATCAGCTAGAGAGACGTTTGCTCTCCAGATAGCGAGATCATCAGCTGAGATACAATCCCTATTAAATATCAACTACCCCAAGCACTTTGGAGAGCTGGTGTCCAGAATTTTCAACACCTTGAGCACTGCTGGGATTGTCCATTTCTTTAAGGCTGTTGGGTCTGGATTTGTGTTCATCTTCCAGACTGTCTTCGGAGTCATCCCATCGGCCGTCCATTCACTCTTTTCAAGTGTGTTTGGCAGCTTTCCTATAATTTTGGCATTGATTGGCAGAATACTACTGCTATTTCTTCGGATTCGCAGTGGTTGTGTCTTTTCAGCTACGCAAAGCAATGGAGCCGCTGCTACCAACTCAACTGTGCCGTGATCGCGTGGTTCAGATCTTCGATGCTTCCTCGCTGGTGGAATTGGAGTGTGATTGGTCATTGTCATTTTGACCACTCCTATGGTGCATGCAGCCAGTCTTTCGCTGCGTATGGTACCTCTTCGAACATTTACCTACAGTGTGTCTTGCTGTTATGCCAGTGACCCTGTGGACCAAGAACTGCTGATATCCCCTATGAGGGTTCATTCACGGTTGTGCCCCTTGAGACTAAGGCTGACCTGGGAGGCCACTTATAAGCCTTACTAGCTGACCGAGTTGGCTCTTTGCACTATGGAGGATGGCACTACTGCAGGTGAACTTGCACAAGAGACTACTACGCACTACTGCTATGTGGACCCATCTGCTCATCCTGTGATCGATCTAACATCTAACGATGTGGCCTCTTTCTTGAGGTCCTTTCCGTTCAATGACTTCGGAGTTGCTCTTCAAGATCATGACTATTGTTAAACAATTTGATGCTTGGTTTTTACACTGAGTACAAAGTATACATTTATCACTTGGTATGTTGTTAGCTATTGATTTTAACATGTTTTAGAGAGGATATTTTAGCTAGTTTTATGCTTTTAGCTTTAGTCCAGAGTATTTTAGCATTTGGATTCATTCACCTTCGGTGGCATCAAGACATGGCGTCATACTTGTTATGGCAATGGGGAGAGTGTAGTGAATCCGAGTTTGTTTTAATGGGATACAAGAGTTAGCTTAGCCTTTGGCTTGCAGACCCGTGCCCCCGTCACCCAGTGACTTTTACCCTACATAGCTTGCTCTGTTTTAACACATTTATTTAAGGAATTCTCTTTAAGATGGCTGCCTTGTTTTGAGTTAGGCCCATGTTTTAGTTTTCATTATCAGTGTCACCGTGCTAAGGCGTCAGGACCAAGCGGCAAAGATAAACAAACTGTAGGTGTTCACTTTAGGTACTTTCCCTCTTTCTCCTTTCAAGGGAATTGTTTATATTAATTACCGTCCCAAGGATGCCTTGTTATCTATTGTTTGGGAACAAACCTACGTCAGGGGTCCAAGTATATCTGTATAAATATTCCTCACTTAAACACATAGTCAGAGGGATTCTGACCAGATGCCATCGCTGCTATCGATGCTGCACGTCACCTTGACACTTACCCAGTCTTCGTGTCCCTACGGAATCTGAGCTAGAGACCCCATTCCAAGGTAACGAGGGTTGGGGGCTCTTCTCATCGACATGGCATTGGCAGATTAATGTTTAACATACCTAGCTCTCTTTTAGGTTAGAGGTTAGGCCTATCATGCTAGGGTATTAGAACATATTTCATACTTCATGTCATTTCATGATATTGCAAGAGGGTGGGGGTCTTTGTAATAATGTATTTTCCATTCTGTTTCTTGCACTGTTCATTATCCTAATCATTGCAGCCTGTGCAACTTATCGCAGATTGCAGTTTTGCTAAAATGAAACCTATTGAAACTTCACTGCATCTTCTTCATTGCCTGTGTGTGATTGAGACATGTTGTTAACGGGAGAAAGGGGTAATCTCCTTTTAACCCCGACACTCCCTGAGATTTCACACTCTTAAGTCCATGTGTAAAGCCTGCCACAAATCATCTTTTACTGTTTTAGTTTTTGGTGAGGTGCTGCTTGTGAGCAGGAAGGGTTGGGACAACAGTTGCGACTTGTTGTAGGACTGGCATAGACACCTACAAACATAAGTACTGTCATCCGTAAAATCAGCGGTCTTGCCTAGAGCAAGAGTCCAAGTACGACACTTTTTGCTTTTTGTTTCCACACTCTACGAGAGGGCATGTATTTCCCAGCTTCTCTGTTGCTGCTTAGCACCCACCCTTAAGCTCATCCATTGCTTTTCTGAAACCTCCCAGACTTTTTTGTTTAATATATATTTTCAACCTTCTTGCTCCGTGCCTTCAGCGCCTGTTGCTCATTGAGTAACTTCCTCTTATTCGCTTCACCCACCTGCTGCTTCATTGCACCCTAAGCTCCTTGAAGTCCTTTAAAGTCTCTTTTTAATTCCATTTTTTGAGTGGCTGACATCTGCCATGTGCTGCTAGCCTGCGTTGCAAAGTAAAACCTTTTTTTCACATAACCCAAATTATCTTTTTTTTATTTATTTTTATTTGCTAATCCGCATGGCGTCTACCATCTTGGAACTGTAAATGACAACTAAAAAGATGGGAAACATAGGATCAGGCAATTGCTGAACAATGTGAATACCTACATCATCACACACGTGCACCTTTGGAATGATGTCACTCCTTTTTTTCTCTTTCGTTTCGGAAGCTGCACAGCATCGGCAAAAAACACAGACAAAGCCAATAGGTTAAAAAAGTTATTCGTTTTGCCAATGGTTGTTTTCTGTGGTGCTGGGCTCTGTCTCTTTTAAATCGCTGTACAGCTGCACTATTGTGTTTCCCAGCTCCCTCGCATGTGACAGCTCAGAAACAGTATGCTCTGCAGCATGAAACACCTACTATGTTCAGAGGTACATCCAGCTGCAGACGATGTCTGGTGGGGCGAAGTGAAAGTTTCCTGCCTCTGACAAATTTGTGATACACTTGTATTTTCGAGGAGATCGAAGATCCTTAAATTCACCCAACTTCGTAGGCACAGTTGAACACTTCATTAATCCCTAGTGGTGAGTGATAACAGGAACTGGGACAAAAATGAAAAAAGTTACCCGAAGGTAATAATAATCAATGACATCTTAAGAATTGGCAGTTTAAAACTGCTCTCACAGACACTGTAGTGGCAGGTCTGAGCCACTGATGTGGGTGGCACAACCATTGCTGCAGGCCCACTAATAGCATTTGATTTACAGGCCCTGGGCAAGACTAGTGCACTTTACTAGAGACTTACTAGTAAGTCAAATATGCCAATTATGGATAAGTCAATCAACAATACAATTTACACAGAGAGCATATGCACTTTAGCATGGGTTAGCAGTTGTAAAATGCTTAGATTCCTAAAGCCAACAAAAACAGGTCAGAAAAAATAGGAGGCAGAAGGCAAAAAGATTGGGGATGACCCTGCAAAAAGGAAAAAGTCCAACAGCCACCGTTCTCTGCCACTAGACAGCTGATCACTGTTCTCAACTGCTGTGACTCCACCACAGTGAACTAACAAATTAATTGTACACTGGCTTGAGGTTACAGTGCCTCATTGTTGACAATGGTAGATGGGGGAAGGCTGCCAATGGTCTCTAACTTTCAATTACTTGTGCTATTCATGGTAGCCCAGTTAAACCTCTCCTTACCTCTTACATTGCGTGACCATAAGGACAGCTTATGTGAGCAAAGAAGGGAGGTCACACTTTGTAAAAAATACAACTGCAATTGGTCAAGTGTCAGTGAAAGGTGCCTTTTCCATCTCAGTGTTCCAAGTCACATGAGCAACTGCAGTTTCACGTTTTGGCGCAAATTTAAGAAAAGTGGTGCTGCATTATATGTAGCGCCATTTTTCCCATATCCCTTAGTGCCCACCCTAACACCACCATGTGCATGCCATATTGAACATACGGCACACCATGGCGCAGGTTAGGGACAATAGCATCATAATTTTTTATGCTATTGTTGTACATTGCAGGTTTAGCACCAAAAATGTTGACGCTAATCCTGCAAAGTACATAGGGGCCCATTAAGATTAATGGTTTGCCTCCTTTTAATGCTTGCTCTGTGCAGGCGTTAAAAATAGCCACTAAAAATGGTGCAGTGGAATCTCAGAGATTCCACTACACGATTTTTGCGGTACCCCTTTGCATACATTATGCTTGGCACAGGCATAATGTGGCACAAGGGGTTACAAAGTAGGACAATGCATGCATTGTAGCACTTTGTAAATCTGGCGTGGCAAATTTGGCCGTGTTGAGCCACATTAGTGTCATAAAAAATAACACTAATGTGGCACAAGGAGGCACTAGGCCTTCTTACATCTGGGCCATCATGTTTAACATATTACCTTTCACCTCTCCCTCCCTCCCGCCCCAGGGAAGTACACACTCTTTTTTAAACTTAACCACCTGAAATTCTTTTCAGAGCAAGAGACACAGAGAATATGCAGAGATCCTTAATTTCCTATGATGTGAACAGCAACAGAGTGTGCAACAACCACTTATCCTTTTTTAGTTAGTAGGACAGGCATTAGCTGAGATGTTTCATTTACACTTAAATTATATGTATACTATACTTACAGAGGTTTCAGACAGTCCTCTACATCCATTGATATGCTGTGTCATTCACATTTTTCTTCCATCCACTACAGCATACAGCTTGGAACAATAGGTCAGCACACTTTAGCCATTGGTTATTTTCACTGTAAGTGACCGCATCCTGTCCTTTCACAAGGAGCACATTCATACACAAAGTACTTTCTTCAGTGCCAGGACGATCATAACAATGTGTGCTTTTTCAGACCCAAATATATTTTGGGATTTTAGCAACTGTTGTTTTCTACATTGACAAAACCCCAGCAGCTTCGCGAGCAATAAAGATTTGCAAAAAACATGAAAAAACAAAATAAGAACTGATATAACCAAATTGCTTGCAGTTGATGCTAGACCTATCGGCTTTGCCAGTCCTTGTTGCTTGTTTGATTGTAAACCTAGTAGTTTAATAAATAGTACTCCATTAAAAACAGTGTGTGTTAGACTTGGCAACAGTGTGCGATTTGCACAATGGAAGTACATTTGTTAAACAAAATAATCCTCTAAATGTGTCAATGTTTTACAGACCTCTTGCTTACCTTATTCAAGCACAAGTCTATATGTACCATCAGGAGCACACTTTAAGCAAAACTGTATTTAGATGTTATAACCAGCTGCACTAAGAACAAGTAGGCCAGTTTTCTGAAATTGAATGTGACTAAAAGTGAGTTACTAGCAATTCTTTTCAATTAATCTGATTTTAATAAAATATTTCCATCAGTTTTAGAGTCATCGGACAAAGGGATTTCCAAAGGTTCAACCTTCAAAAGGATATAACAAGGTTTGGCAATACCAATAGGTCTCGCTTAAGAATGCACTGCCTAGCCAGAACTAAAAATCCATGTACATTAATGACTGCCTCCTCCTGTGTGCTGCTGCCAAAGAAAAATGCCACTAATTATCTAGTTATCTAAGACACTTTAATAGCTTTACAATGGCATGTGTGGGCCCTTTAAGTTCAAACACAGGCAGCTGGATAAATAAACACAATAATCACCGTTTGTGTAGAGGGAAAGCACATTTTTGTGGAAGCACACAACCTCTGCTCAATCAAAATATGTTCTCCTGGCTCTCAACTTGTGGGCAGAGCCAAAGCTCCTGTCCTGGTGATTCTCACATAATTGTCTGGCAACAGCTGCACTGTCAGGCCAGACCATAAAAAGGATAAATGCTTTTTCGTTATGGCTTGCAGCTGAGTTCTACCTGTCAGATAAATAATTGTCCTTGTTTTCAGTAGGCTGTCATGCTCAGATGCTACCTTATACTTCAGTAGTTCAAAATATGGGTGTTGGGCTTATTGTGGCTATTTTATACATCTATGCACTATGTGAAATCACTGTCAATACCACAGTCATGAAATGGTAACGTCACTAATGACAAAATCCCTCAATACAAAACTAATACTGAAAGGGCAGTGGCTGAGCACATAGGTCTGGCTTTTTCATGTGTACCACAGGCACATTCTCCAAACACAGCATTGTTCTCTGGTTTGGCTACGAAAGCTGAGCTAAAGAACCACAAAGGCGTAACAGTTTACCCCTGTTGGCTGTAGGACATAGTCCAGCAAACAACTTTGTCAAACACAGGGAGGGAGTTCAAATGTGTAGCACAGAGCATCACATACATGTTTTGGAGTCTAATTTTATTGGCATATTAGTATACATGATAAATGGAACAAGCAAACAATTGCATATCCATAACACCCCAGAACCCTCCACCACTCCCCCCCTGCAGGAAAGCAGGTAAAATAGCATGAGACAATCTACTGAGGCCTCCAACTGAACTCAGGCAGCACGGTCACACACACACACAAGGCACCTGTGTCTTGCATTCTGACAATGACCCTAGTGCCCCTACTCTCTATAGACCAACTTTCCCATCTATCAACTCGACTAATCTATCTAGGTTCACTGAGCATCAGGGTTCAGGGTGCTCAAGTAGGTCCGCGAGTATGGCGGCGCAGGCCTGTAAGTCATCGGCTAATTTATTATCCCTCCAGAATTTACGCAAGCATCTCTCTTCCGCCACTGCCCATTATGCCATGTCCTTCACCCACTCTCGCACCCTGGAGGAGGTTGGGAACAGCCAGTGAATGACCATCCTGCATTTGGCAAGGATCAACCCCAACACCAGAAACCTCCTGTTTAGGCCATTCTTCTTACGTGTTGGGATCAAGCCTAATAAGCATTGTCTAGGATCCCCTGGAACCACCGATCCTGTGGCCTTCATCAGCCTATTGACCACCATCCACCAAGAGGTGCCACGTTTAGGGCATCCCAACAACATGTGTATAAAGTCAGAATTCTCGACCAGACACCAGGGACTGGTAGATACCCTCCCTTGATAAATACCATACAAGATAGAGCATTACATACTTATTAGAGTTAAATTATTTATAAAGCTTTTGATTGCATAATAAGAGAAAAAGACATGACATGTATACAGCTTGAGAATTAAGTTGTTTTAGTAAAGTGCTCCTGTGTGCCGCTAGGAGGCACCGTGCAGCTTCATGAAGGTTTCATTGCTCCCTGGTAGTAATAGAGCATAGCCACATATATGTGCTGCCCCTGGTGCCAACAACAGTTTCTTGCTTGCCTCTTTCTGCACACTTGAACTCAGAGCACAAATCAATTGTCAGTACCAGTGTGTAAATCTCTAATTTGAGATGTTTTAGATGGAAAAGGAAACCAATCCATAGAATGGGGAGGTTTCAGGGAGGGTGGCAGTATGGAGTCTGTGGTTAGGTAGAGTATCCACCATCTGGTATGTGGAGAAGTGTGGCACAATGGTTAGAGCGGCAGACCCTGAAGCAGAGATCTGGCTCAAGACCAGGGTTCAAGTCCCGCTTCGGCAGGTCTTGGGCTCAATTCCCTTGGACCAGATAATTCTCGCCTCAGTGCCTAATCTAATTAATGGGTCCCACTCTGCAACTCTGGGCAATAGCTTGCTTAATCTCCACAACGGCCCCAACAGCGCTTGGATGCCTGGCTTCACCCTGGGGGTGCCCAGGAGTGGGCACCTCACAGGGAAAAGCCAGGAGGGGTTCCATAGCAGTATGAGTACAGCGCCTTGAGACCCTAACGGGTGAGTAGTGCGCTATACAAATGCAAATTTTTTTTTTTTTTTTTTTACCATAAAGTGTTAACAACGGTAAGTAACTTGTTCATTTCATGGATGTCTCTGACTGCAGATTCCTCACCTTTAGAATAAATACCAAAGCAGCACCTTCAAAGGTGGAGGGTGAGTGAAGGGGGCTGAGACCAGAAAACCTTGCAGAACCAAATGCATAAAATGCCCTTCCCATCAAACCTGGTTATCAAGTCAGTAGTGCTTTGCAAATGTGTTCACAGACCCCCGCATCACTCCCTCACAGTTGTCGAGGACAGGCATGTCATGTGGAGTGCCTGGTGGAATAGGTTCTCAGACCTTCCAGAGGCTGTTTTTTGGCCATACATCTTAATGCAGAACACTATCCACATTGACAGAGCTCTATTCTACACAACCTTTTGCTGTTTGCTCCAGCGAACCCCACTTTTAGAAGTGGGGTTTCTGGTTGGCTAGGGTATGCACTTAAGCCAGGCAGAACCCACCACTCTAGTCAGGGTGATTGAGTTACACACCAAAGGTATCCTGTGCTCACCCCCTGGTAGCTTGGCACATGGCAGTCAGGCTTATCTCCAGAGGTCATCTGTAAAGCGTTTGCGCAACACACTCATACCAGTGACACAATAAATACACTACACAAAGAGACTCCACACAATGGTATAAAAAATATACTGTATTGTATATAAATCATAGACCAAACATGCCAGGAATCATAGATCTCCTTGCTCACTCGGCAATTGTCAGACCAACACAGTTAGTGCAATAATAACTTTTAAGTTACACTTGTCATAAAAAACACCCTCTCTTTGCATACAAGGCAGATCCTGAAATATGCTCATTATCCTGACGAGGCAAAAATTATATACACCATAATATCAGATAATGAAATGCAGCAGTTAGATTAGGGAGATAAAGCATGAGTCACAAAACCTTTACCATACATAAATCAACACTATAGTCTCCACATGTCATCAGCAATACCGGAGTTATACAAACACATAGATACAGTGTGCCTGCACTTTGATTATAGGTCATGCGGTAATGTGAGCACCAGCTGTAGACTACAGCAACACCTGCACACCTACAACAGTGAATATGGTAAGCCAGACAGTTCTCAGAATGTGGCAAGCCTATGAGTGGGGGGGTTCCATCAAGGACTTACCCAGTGATGCCACCAATCCAAGCAACAAGTTCCCCCAAGATACGGTTTATCCTGTGGGGAGGCACCAACCATAGGGATTCGTGGGACAACCTTGCTGGGTCCCCACAGGAAGAGAAATAAGGCAGCTGCCCGGGAATGCACGGAGCAGCCACTAACCAGGGCAGCCTCCCACCGCACAAAGCCGCCATTGAAAGTATGCAGTACATGAGGAGCTCCTGGTAAGCTTCTCTGACAGGAAAAATGCTGAGAGGCAGCTGCCCATGAACGTGAAGCACAGCTGTGCTCTTTACTCCTCCCCACTCAGCCACACTATCCCGGTCCGTGTGGGAAATCGAAGTTAGATGGTGCAGCAGCATTGGCAGTTGCAAACGCACACAGTACAAGTTACGAGGGACGGCTGCCGATTCATAAGCGCTCTCCACGCGCTGGGGCAGTACTTCTCCTCCCAAACTCACCCACACTGCAGAATGGTCCCAACATGGTACTCCACCCGAGCAGAGAGGACAGAACACTCACTAAATGCTAGAAGTCCATGACACGCTCACCATGTGTAGGCCTGTCAAAAGAGAAAAAATGGAGCGCTCACCAAGCGCTTATGTTTACAGGGGAAAGGGGCAACTCTCAGCACTCATCCCACGCTGGTCCCAGAGGCACACTTTAGTTTCTAGCCAAAACTTGAGGCATACTCTGCTAACTTTGATCTAGGGAGCAGCAAAGCAGCACCTACACTTACTGGGGAAATAAATTGCTATCTTTAAAGAAGAAAGATCCGTCAGCCTCAGAAACCCACTGACAGGTGGCCTCTGAGGAATCAGAGGTAGTAAACCCCTGGAGAACACTTGAGTTGGGGGCAAAGCAGGCAGGCCACCACAACAGAGCATTAATGGTAGTTTCTCCTGGCAGTCCCTCAGGGTCTGATGACCTACAGTCAAGGAGCAGCTAGAAGCAGGGCAACAAGCAGAAAAGCAATTCAGATGACTCCTTTGTGCCACCCAGCAGCAGTAGGTGGCAGGGCAACTAACGAAGAGCAGTCTAGATGAGTCCTTTCAGCAGTCCAGCAGTCCTTCTGATTTTTCAGTTCAGTCCAGTTCCAAAAGTGGTCTCTAATCATGGAGCAAGAGCTCTTCTACTTATACTCAAAATGCCTTTCTTCAGGGGATAACTTCAAATGGACCCTTTCAACCCAGCCCTGTTTACAGACATTAGAAGGGGGTAATCAGTCCATTGTGTGATCGCAGGACACAGCCTATTGACATGTAAGGTGTGAATGACCCTCCCTCTCCCCAGCCCAGGAAGACTATAAGTATGCAGATGCCTCTTCTGTCACACCCAGTCCATCCTGTGTTATGGCTCTCTGGAAAGTATGCACCAAGTGGAGCTGTCACTCTGCCCCAGATGTGGATTGGAGTCAGGCTGCAAAGCACTAGAGTTATACGCACAGAGAAATGTCCACTTTCTAAAAGTGGCATTTCTAAAATAGTGATAAAAAGTCTACTGACACCAATAAGCGTGATTTTTAAGAACCATTCCAAACATACCAAATATACCCATGCTACTACTCACAGATCAGAAATTACCACTTAGACATATATAAGGGAATTCCAGCAGCGGACAGTAATTTAAGGAGGGAGGAGGCAGGCAAGACACACACACATGCACACTCACACTCATTCATTCATACACATGAGCGAACACACACACATCCATTCACAACACTGATTATCAAATATTCAAAAATACACCCACACACCAAACATCCGTTTAAAACAAAAACAAACACACACACACTTACCTTCAGCTCTGCCTGAGAGGTCCCAGGAGGTTTGGGATTGCTGCCTTCCCTCACTGGCTAACCTAAGGTTAGCCAATGAGAGAAGGCAGCATTCCTAACTCATCACAGAGTGGATGGAGTCAGTGAGACTGTTGACCCCACCCCACTCTGTGACGAGGTGTCACTGATTGACATTCAGCCCTGGGCGCATAAGGGCTTAAAACTGAAGCGCCCAGGTCAGAAGCAATCGGTGACATCCGCCCTCATCATGAGGGGGAGGGACTGGAGACACCTTTGCTAGGCTGAAGAGATCACGCCCTCAGGGCTGTGACTTCTTCAGCCCAATAAAGTTCGGCTCAGGCAGCCGGAAGCCTGCACGAATAGCACATGATGAGCTCGTAGCTGCCTGACCTGAAAATGAAGAGTGTCTGTCAGGCTGACCTTTGCTCAGCCTGACAGACACTCTTGTTGAAGGGCAAAAGGTGGGGGGGTTTGGCTCCTCAGCCCCTAAGGGTGGGCCATGGCTGGGGAATTCCGAATGCAAACCTGTGAGAGGAGCAGCACTCACAGTAGTAACAAATTAAATAGGCTGTTTGTCACTACTAGGACATGTAACACATAAAAATATATGTCCTACTTTTTGCATACACAGTAACCCGCCCATAGGGCTATCTAGGGCCTACCTTAGGGGTGACTTAGGTGTAGTAAAAAGGGAGTTTAGGCCTTGGGAAGTAGTTTGACTTGCCAAGTCAATATGGCAGTAAACTGTGTACGCAGGCACGGCAGTGGCAGACCTGAGACAAGTTTGAAAGGCTACTTCTGTGGGTGGCGCAATGTTTGCTATAGGCCCACTAGTAGAATTTAACTTACAGGCCCTGAGTATATTGTATACCACTTTACAGGGGACTTAAAGGTAAATTGAATAAGCCAAACATGTATAAGTCAACTATATCAGGTTTTAGGGGAAGAAGCACATGTACTTTAGCACTAATTAGTAGTGGTAAAGTACCCAGAGTCCTAAAGCCAATATAAAGAGGGTCCGAATAATAGGAGAAAGCAAAACGTTTGGGGATAACCCTGCAGAAAGGGCCATTTCCAACACCCACAGAAAGATGATCGACAACCCAGTGGCCCTCAGAATCATTGATGTAAAAGCTTAAAGTTTTTTTAAGGTTCAACCAATGGAGCCTCTCATACCCTGTGAAGGGCTTAGTCGGGGCAACGAATGCAGAGAGCATGATGGATTGTCCAACACGGAAAGGAGTCCCAACTTTCAGCAAGAAGTCAGCCTTGGTCCCAAAAATTAGTTTGTTTGGAAAAATTTGTTGTAGGAAGGTTGTACGGATAGAGCTTGCAACTCACTCACAGGGCGAGCTGAAGAGACTGTAATGAGGAAGACAACCCTTAACGTCAGAAGATGTGCATCATCTTGAATGGAATACACATGAGAAACTTCAAGAGCAAGTTAAGGTCTTGCTGCGCTCCTTACACTGGAAGACATCCACAATCCCTACAATTTACACCTGGCTCTGGGAAATCTTTTTGAACGGATCTATAAATTAAAGGACCACCTTCCCCTCTGGAATAAGATCTGGGATAACTTCCTATGAGCTTGAGGCTGAATCCCTGCAGTTTTAAAATGGATTTATAGGCCCCGTTCACGGACAGGGTGCGGCTTGGCAGTTTGGGGATGGGAATGGGCCCCCCTGAGAGGACCAACCACAGCTCACACTGTTTTTTCTGAATTTTCACCTTTTCTTCACTTATTCCTTCATCCTATTTAGTGAGATTTGTTTTTGTTCCTCTCCATTGAATAGGAAGGGGAAGAGTTGAGGAAGGAACCAAATGGGAGGGAGGAATGGTGTGTAGAAGGAAGATTAACTTTAATGAGTCATACTACACTGTATGCTTAGTTAATTGTTGCTCTGTTATGCCTCTCAGTTTTGAATGCAAAAACATTGGCATACTATTTCGTTCTGTAATTGCCTGAACACTGTTTTTCTAATGTACGTACTTGCTTGCTTTGGCTGGAAATCTTTAAAAATAAAAGTCCCATTGTGGCATCACAAATGGTTTAGGAGCCAGGGTGGCAGTCTGCACTGGAGTTGGTGCTGAACCTACAGTGTATACAGGGAGTATGGATGGCACAGAGGATGGAGCTGCAGGCAGGATTCACCTGGCCCAAAGGTACTTTGGGGAGTTAGGAGAGTGCCAAAGATTTGCAAAATGGCTTCTATAAAGGCCTCAAGCTGCTGAGGCATCGCCAAAGGCTCAGCGAACCTGGGCACATCGGAATCTACAAGACTGGCAGCAAAGTCGACTGGTACCTTTATACCCTCTCCACTTATCTTATGATAGAGGGGGCAACAAGGGGGTGAAATCTCACTCACTTTCTTATGTTTCTGTATGGAGTTTGACTTACTGGAGGACTTTGACTGTGAAGAAGACCTTGCTAGAGTGGCCATGGCAGCAAAAGTAGATTCGCATCCTCAGCTTGCAGCGAGCATGGGACTTACACAAGGCCTGTCACTTCTTCCCGTGTTCAGTAAGGTACAACTGTGCTTTATGGTCCTAGATCACCTTAGGGTCCACAATGGCACATTATGTGCACAATTTGAAGTCGTGCCCTTAGCCCAAATGCCAAAGACACAACTTGTTCTGGTTAATGACCAACATCTGTTTGCTGAAGTCCCAGCCTGGTTTGAAGCCTATAGTTTTGGGAAGGGGATTTGTTCTCTTGCACACTGGATTAATCTTGGGAGTCACTAAGAAACTAATGAAAGTTGGACCAGAGCTTTAGATATGGTTTCAAAGGCACAGAAAGGAAGGAATTGACATCATTGTGCAGAGATGGCACTTACTTGCGGCTCTACTTGATGACTTTGAGGCAGAGCAAAGCCTACATACAATCTCATGGCACCATTCAGCAGCGCGCAGGAGAACTACAATGAAAAGTTTACAAATCAAGTCTAGTGCCTGGGGAATGTCCTAGAGGTGAGGAATCTGCAGTTAGAAGTATCTATCAGAAACACAATTAAATGTTGTTGTCTGCTCAATTTTGTGTCAAATCATATGCTATTTTGCTAATTTTGGTACTTTTATTAGGGACCTTATTTAAAGTTTGGTGGAAGGGATACTTCTCCATAAACATGGCAGATATCCCTTAGATTGTATTACAAGTGCATTATATCCTAGAGAAGCAGTACTTAACCTAGGGTCTGCAGACCCCTGGTCGTCCGCAATGCCTACTCAGGGGGTTCACAGCTGTTAGAAAATGAAAAATATTATCAGATTAATAAAGTACATATACATAAAACGTAAATAAATGTCTGTGAACTTGAAGAGATTTGGAGTTGGATCCTGAAAATTAATGTGATCTTCTTAGGTTGATTGAAGAGCACAGCAAGTACAGGAAACTAGTACGGATGATTGGTGTTTTCAATTGAAGAACTGGTATTCACAGACAAAAAGAAAGCATGTTTAGGAGCAAAAAGCCAGAGTGACATGCTAAAATCTAGCATATCGCTTCTTTCTTTTGAAATATACTGAAAGGTTAAAAAGTGCCAACCTTCCTATATATAACTTTGATTTGTATACATTTTGTTTTTGTAAATTAAATATCATTTCTTTTCACAATTTCTAGCATTTAAAAGTACTTGCCAAGCCTTAAACTTCCCTTTTACTACATATAAGTCACCCCTAAAGTATGCCCTAGCTAACCCATAGGGCAGGGTGCTATGTAGGGAAAAGGTAGGACATGTACCTGTGTAGTTTATATCTTCTGGTAGTATAAAACTCCTAAATTCATTTTACTCTGCTGTGAGGCCTGTTCCTTTCATAGGCTAACATTAGGGCTACGCTCATATACTGTTTGAGTGGTAGATTCTGATCTGAAAGAAGTATCAAGGTCATATTTACTATGGGCTGGGAGGGTGGAGGGCCTGACACTTATATGTCAAAGGACAGTGGCCTGCCCTCACACAGTGGACTGCCAAACCCCCTACTGGACCCTGGCAGACAGGATTGAACTGAAAGGCGCCAGTGTTGCAACCGGAACTTCGACATACGGCCCACTGGATCAACGCATTGCTGAGCCGGAACGATGCAGCCGACTTCCTGTGAAGAGGAATCCACGCAACGCCTGCCGTACGACAGAAGTTTCCCTGCATCACCCACCAGATCGACACAGGTTCTGTGACTTCGGCCCGCACGCCTTGGATTTCTCTGCACCGTCCCCGGGGTGTCCAAATACCCTGCAACCCGAAGAGGATCTAAGCCTGCGCTCCAGAAATCTACGCAAAGCCCCTGCTGCGTGGAAAAACATTGACGCATCGTCTGTGTGCATCCGGAGAAACCGAAGCACACCTTCACCTCCACGCATCTCCTCCTCTGCGGTCCTGTGTGGATAATTTAGATGCAAACCAGGTACTTTGTGCTTGCAAGAGACATGTAGGGCCATATTTATACTTTTTGATGCAAAGCTGCGCCGGCGCAGTTTTGCGTCAAAAATTTTACCGCTGGCTAACGCCATTTCGATGCGCCGTGTGGGCGTCAAATTTATACTTTGACGCACGGCGGCGCAACCAACAGGTGGGAGTCATTTTTTTTTACGCGCACCGCGGCGTCAAGTCGTAAAGGAAAACAACGTTAACGCGACGTAAATGACTGTGGGTCGATTTACGACAGCGCAACCCGGAAAGCGTCGTTTTGTTTTACGCAATAGCGTCAAAAATACCCGCGAACACTGCCCTTTCAGCAGAGGAGAGCCAAAATGGATCCCAGATGCCACTACAGACCCCAGGAAGATGATAGCAGACCAGGAACCAGCCAGGATGATCCATACAGGAACCAGGACATATATAGAAAAAAAAGAAAGTGTCGCTTCAGTGCAGAGGAGCAGGAAATCCTGGTTAAAGAGGTGACGGAACACCAGCACCAACTATTCATCACCTCTAAGTTGCCAATCAGCAGGAGAGAGGCCATATGGCAACAAATTGTTGACAAGATCAACAGTGTGGCTGAAGTACGCAGGACAGTCACCGAGTGTAAGAAACGCTGGCATGACTGCAAACGTAGGACAAAGGAAAAAATGGACAGGAACAGGAAGGCAGCACTGCAGACTGGAGGTGGGAGTCCAGCACACCAGGAGGCCCTGGACCACATGGAGGAGATGGTTGCAGCCGTCATCCCTGAGGAGATCGTCACAGGGATTCAAGGACAGGACAGAGCAGACTACCACGAGACAAAGCACATGCAGGGTAAGTCGCATGGGGAATTATAATGCATTAATGTTAACTGCAACCGGGGTGGGGAATCTCTACTACACAATGCATGTAAGTCAGCATATATATGGAGTGGCATGGGTAAAGGGGCACGGCAGGGGGGCATGCCCAGCACAGACAGAAGCTGGGGCACGACATAACACAACACCAACAACAGTCCCATGGGGGCATCCTGTCATGACAACAATGGAGCTAAGGGAAAGCCTCGACAGGTGGGAAGGCCACTACGTCAAACTTACATCCTGGCACTCGTCAGTCAAAATATATCCTACATCAACTAGGTCCCTATCAGTAATCCAGTAGCCAAAACAACAACTGCAATGTAAGTGCGACAAGAGTTGACCCTAACACCTCTGATCTCTGTGCAGCTATAGTAGCCAATGGCAGTAACCTCCCCATGGAACATACATACCTAAATTAGGGGGTGAGGATGACATCTGCAACAATCTCTAGAAATAAGACAAAGGCACCAGTACACTCAAATGTCAATGCCCATAGTTGACACATACATCAGCCAAAGTAAACAGCAATAGGAGCCACACAGCACTAAGAACACACACATGCTGCATACGTCAGGGTCCCTCACGTGCCTGGCTAACAAGGCAACATCACAAATGTCATACCGCTCAGACAACAACATTGAGGAGGGGACACATGCAACTGGTCACTGAAATACACCTGCACAGTCAGAGGACCAAATAGGACATTGATACTATAAACAGGGCAATCCAATTAAACACACATTACCCAACATCAGCTGGAAACATTAACAATATCTACATCCATATCACATCGTAACATTGCCATGCATAGGATATGCCACATAACAATTACAATTAGGTCAATGTGAACAATCAGATTTTGGGGCAGGTCCTGAGAGGCAAGTGTGCTGCCAGGGCAATCACAACACCCACAGCCAGAGAAAGGTCTCACCATATGAATAGATATACACGGAGGGTCGAGTAGGACAAAAAGATGGCTATTCCCTAATTGGTACAAAGCAACACCTAGAGGCGATTAGGCAGACAAGTCTGATAACTCTATATCATACATGTGACACACAGGTGGGCCATAGGCTTATAACAATGCCCATATCAAGGACAGCAGATACCAATACCAAACAAGATCACAAAGTAAAGTCATCCAAAGGCTTGCATGTTACGGAAAAATTGGCACAACACAGACACACTAATTGTACCCTGTTTCATTGCAGAGGAACATGGATCTCCTGCCGATATGCCTGTCCCTGATTTCCCTGATGACATGGATGACGAGCCCATAAACATTCCCCAGGAGACCATCCAAAAGGTCCTTGAAACCCTCCAGACCCCACCTTCAGTCACAAGGAGGAGCACAGAACAAGCAGCCATCACAGAAGAACCACCCACCACCCCAATTACAAGACCTGCCAGCTCCTACACAGCTGAGGACTCTGACGACACTGGCACCAGCTTTGAAAGAACTGTAGTTGGTGTACAGCGGGAGCTGGCCAAGGAGGTGCGGGTGGGGATGCAAAATATGGCAGCCAGCCTTGAGGGGGTGCGCTCGTGCATGTTGTCATCTGCAGATCAGGCAGCAGCTATGCAAGCCCTAACATCCATACTGCAAGGACTACAAGAAACTATAAAGGAATTCACCACTGCAGTAAGGGAGTTGCCACAACACCTCGCACCCCAAACTTTCCACTGCATGCACGAATGCAATCATGACTCCCTCAGGGCCGACCTGGCTGCCTACCATCGTGATGTGGCTGCTATTCACAAAAACCAGCAGGCCCTCCTTGCAGCAGTACTGCCCTTAAGAACTTCACAGGGAGCAGGACAAACCAGGCAACACACACATCAGAAGAAGAAGACATGGAACAGATCACATTCTCACGGAAGAGTACCCGGAAGCACTAGTCCCTGCACCATGGCCTACTTTGACCAAGGTCCTACGTTTTGTCAAATGCCAGTCTCACTACAACTATACTCAATGACTGTTCTGCTAACCACTGTATGACTTGTCAGCATTGCCAGTGAATGTCTCTCTCCTACTATTCGGCAAATCCTGTCCCTCTGCACTGTCTGTTACATCACCCCAGCATGTCAGGAGCATCATCCACACCCCTTCTGTAGGATCACCATGTAAGAATGCACCAGAACGGACTCAGCAAACATGGACAATGTACATTTTGCACTACAGCACCTATCAATAAATAGCACTTGCACACCTAATATGTCTCTGTGTTATTTGACACATCAACTGTGCAGTAGATAACTCTAAAGTGCCTGTGTGACAACCATGTAGCTTGTCAATACAAGTGTCCTGACATCATGTAGTCTGATACATCTGTGCAGTGGCCAGGATTGCATCATAGCCTGACCATCCTGAGGAGAATAACTGATGAAGGGACAAACCACACACAATTATGCTGTGTTGGACAGAATAATGCTCCATCTATAGCAATCCAAGTCAACTAATGGTGGCTGATAAAAGTAGGCACCATGCAATACTAAAAAATGAAATTATGCAGCATAATCTAAGCAAACACAACTAAACACTGCATCAATCACCCTTTCTGAGTATACTTCCATGAACGGAAGTCATGCTGAATTTTTACACACATGATCTATGTCAGCAATGAAGACAACAAGACAAGAGTGTTAACAACACCTCATCTACAAAGATGTCCCTGAACATCACACTGCAGTCCGACCTAATAAATTACCCACAATACCAAGTCTGGAAGCACATTTTGTGATGTAGAATACCTACTCATCAACACAAATCCTTGGTGATCCATGTAAACTACTAATGGTGGGTCTACCAAATGGTGGATACTTACCAAGTTAGCACAGGGGTAGCTGCCATGTTAAACCTCTATTTTCTGTGGTGTGTAGCATAGGACACAAATGTCATAGAAAAACAATCACCTACATTGATGTCAAGGCCATGATCAAGTAGCAGTTAACGCATAATGCAAAGGGTTAACTATATGTTTATTCCTATGTATTCACACCAGAGGCAACTAAGGGAAAAGTCATACCTACACTAATCTAACCTGACTACTCCTAACCCACAACTGTCCCTAACTAACCTAAGCTAAACTTACTCTACACATATAACAAATCGATCTAAACATCAACCCCCCACCCACCATTATGAGACAGGACACATGCAGGACAGCACATACTAACCTACACACATACCATACTATCCTAAACAATCAAAGATTTTTTTTTTTTTTTTTTTTTTTTTTAATATTAATTTTTTCTTTTTTTTTTCTAAACAGACAGGAATCCCAACATTGACCCCCACCCACCCACACAAAAATGAAAAATAGAAAGAATAAGGACCCCCCACCCTCCTCCCTAACACTAACTAAGCTAACAACCTACACTAACCTAACACTAATCCCCAAAACCCAACCATCATGACAAGAAGGAAAGAGGAGAGAGGGGAGGGATAAATTTAAAACAATCAATAAAGTCCTGGAGGTTGGCCCTCAGTAGGGTCCGCCTGATGGACCGAACCCTTTTCTTAATGTAGGCCACATCCTGGCTTAGCTTGTCCACCTTACTAATAAACTTGTCCATTTTCCTGTCTAAAGCCAGGAATGCCGCAGGGTCATAGGAGGGGCTGCTGCTGTCTGTGTGCTGGCAGAGGTGCTCGGTGTGGGAGTTGTTGTTAGCCCACTGGACTGTCCTGCAGCTCTGAAATTGCTGGGTCCAGGTCGTGCTGCAGAGGCAGGGTCAACTGTCCCCGCCGTTGCTGGGGCCACTTAGGGAGAACTGGTGGATGTGGTGTTGGTGACTGTTGTGGGCAATGTTGGGCCACCCTGTGGTGAGGCCCACCATGCTCCGGAGGCCAGATCCGCTTGGTATTTTCGGGCCATCCTTCGGAACCCCGACTGCACCTGCAGGATGTGCCAGTATCTCATTGCCCGCCTTTCAAACTGATGTCTCTGTGCGGCACTCATGTTTGCAGCTGTGAAGAGAAAGGGCAACTATTTACCATAGGAAATGCATTGGGTGGAATAGCACAATGGGTCAATTGCACATTACTTTTACTGTAGTTGTAACAGCTATTTTCACAACATAGATCATTGAAAGTCTCAGAGGAAGTACATGGGAAGCCTGCATACAAAAGGGCATCTCACACCTAGCATATCCATGTCTCTACATGATGGGTCACATCAGCCTAAACTTGTCATCCAAATAATGGGTAATGCAGCTGACATTATGGCTGTACCTCTTCCGCCTACTGACTTCACTACATATGTCACTCTATGTGATAACAATCACAACCCTCAATATCTGCCATTTGTAATTGTTTTTTGCTAATATAGAACTCATGTGCCATAGCTGAGTGTGTACACAGGGTTAAAAACAAAGTTGCAAAAGGTCACAAGTATGTGTAACATACTGGTTGCTACAGTCCTAGGTACCCTATTCCCAAACACATGGCAGTCTTTGAGGGTGGGGTGGGAATAACAACCAACAATCCCATATTCAATGCACACCCAGGAGTGTAAAGAAAGGTCAACAAGTATTTGCCTCCACACACACCACCAATGAAGGGCTAGCAACAAATTGGAGTCAGCTAAACCTTGTCCTATCCAAGGTCCACACATGTCAAAATGTACTGACTTAGGGCAACATCACATACTACCAGTGAGGCATATTTTACCACACACACAGAGGAGCAAGAACACCCATGATCATGAGTAGAATGAACACCTAGGCCATTGCACTCTAGTCCCACACACTTCTAGTTCAACTTGTGGAAGTACATGCCCCCGGAAGATCCAACCTACAGTGTACTCAGTCCATCCTCAACTAGGGAAGCTGCATATTTCAGACAAGCCTTTTGCAGAAGCTATCTGGGAGAATGTCAGTCTGAAATGCAGACTCAGTCCAAGCCAAGTCCCAGAGCAACTCTTACATTAACCAGTGTATTCCACATGACTTATCCCATTCCCCATAGCGGGCCCGACTGGAATGGCCTACAGACCCAAAATCTGAGAGATGGATAAGCATAGGTCTACTAAAACTGAAGTGATATTTGAAATCCCACTAATGGAACAATACTAATGAATGGGCAGCGCATCAAACCTTGAATTCTGTTGAACACACAGTAGTCCATCATGCATCACCAGCAAACAATAAAAATAGCACACATGCAACACTCACTGTAGGTGTCGGGGTCCGCAAAATGAGCCACCTCTCCCACAGTGTACGGTGCAGGTCCACCTGTAAAGCATGGAAGGAAGAATATACTCAGAATCCGTGCACTGACAAACAATTGCAATTACAAAGACAATGTGAGAATATGACATGCGTAATGAAACACTTTCACACATGCTCATACTGCATGGAATAATTCTTGAGCAACATTTACATTGGATGAGTCTCCTGCTACAGTTACACACCCTACTACACACATGCAGTGGCCTGGACAGTCATGTGGTGTCAAAGATGCACCTCCATTAGTATGCCCCAACAATATAGGGGTGCATTCATCTCATCATGTGCATCCAAGAGAGACATCCAAAAGCTGGTTACTTGAGGACTGCATGACCCCTCAAACTCAAACAGCCTATGTGGTCATTTTCAACACACACCAACTAGACACACATGTGACATATGTGTGGACAACATAGCTAACTTCAATTGACGTGAAGGCAGCACTCATTTATAGCATCATATTGGGTTTACAAATGTCAGTCTAGCTATGGCGTCTACATATGTAGGTATGATGTTTCAACATCCATTTTTCACTGGCTATTGTGACCTGTAGAGTTCAAATTGAGGCATTAACGTGTCGCTTGTCTGACACAAAGGCAACACTACATTACATACTGCTACAGGCAACCGGTATGTGTAGAAAACATGAGCTACCTGACTGCTAGCATTTGTCTTCCTTCACATTGTGCAACAATTACCCAGTAGGTTTCCCTAGCATTACACACAGACAGCTACTTATCTAGCAGATTGGGTAACAATCATCACATGTCCCCACACAGCTTTAAATTGTTCACATGTAATTGATGTGTACTCACCAACATGGCCACCAATCCTGATTCCCAGGTGGTCCAGCAGATCTTGCTCCCTGGATATCAGATCAGCCCAGCGGTGCTTAAGTTGATGGTCATTCCTCAGGCTACCATGGACACGGACCACGTGATGGCGCACCTTCCCCCACCGGACTTTACGGGCCTCCGTGTGATACCCCTGTATCACACGACCTCCAGCATGAGTGGGAGGAAATGGCAAACAAGCCATATAAATCCCCCCAATTCCTCCTCCCCCATCCTGGCAAGCCGTGGCCTACCTGACATCTCAGCACTAACAAAGTGGAAAAAGTTGGAGAAAAAGGAAAAGGGGGAAATGGGGAAAGGTAGAGTAGTGAAATACAAAGAAAACTTAGGAAGAAGAGCCCAACTAACCCCTAAATTACACTACCCAGAACAGACTCCCACAGGCAATAAAAGAAACACTGGAATTGACAAAATTATACAATACAGACTCACACAGTATTCAACAACAAGACAATGATGACAAAAGCACAATAGAGAAGGTACACTGGACACAAAAGCACTAAAACACAGGACAACACTTTCCACACAGCCACATAGTCTAGAATAATCTGAGACTGCAAAGTGAAAGTGAAAGTACACCCACAGTACAGATTCTGTAAACAGGATATCCTATTACATCACATCCTGCATAAAATGGCCGCTGTTTTTTCCCCCGTTATGCGTCATTTTTTCACGCATACAGATAGTGCGTCATATTTTTTGACGCATAAGAGTGCACATAATGCAGAGTCAAAAAAAAATTCATCATTGTTCCCTTATATTTGTTTGAGGCTTATTTTACAGTTCTAGAGTTGAAATTTAAGCGGCTGGCAAATATGATGAGCAAATATGAAAATTAATTTTGACTCTGCATTATATGCACTCCTGTGCGTCAAAAATGTTGACGCCCAAGCTGTATGCGTGGAAATATGACGCATTATGGAAAAAATGGTGGCCATGTAATGCTGGTTATTAATATATTTATTTTAATTAGATTTTTTTGACTCAGCATTATGTGCACTCCTGTACGTCAAAAAATTATGACGCCCAAGCTGTATGCGTGGAAATATGACGCATCATAGAAAAAAATGGTGGCCATGTAATGCTGGTTATTAATATATTTATTTTATTTTGATTTTTTTGACTCACCATTATGTGCACTCCTGTACGTCAAAAAATTATGACGCCCAAGCTGTATGCGTGGAAATATGACGCGTTATAGAAAAAAATGGTGGCCATGTAATGCTGGTTATTAATATATTTATTTTATTTTGATTTTTTTGACAGCATTATGTGTACTCCTATGCGTCAAAAATTATGACGCACAAGCTGTATGCGTGGAAATATGACGCATTGTGACAAATATGTCTTTAATTTGTCAAATTGTGAAAAGAATTTTGTCATGACCAAACGGTGCTAAGTGATACACATTTGGGGTTAGCTATGGCACATGGCCCTTATAGGATGTATAGAAGGTATTCACAGTGCAATAGTAATGATTGCCCAAAATGATTATTACCCATAATTGTACACATATTTTGGGTAATTGCTGATGGCTAGTTTCAAATGATGAATGGGATACCAGGAGGTATTCCTTAGCAAAAATGTGTCCACATTTATCACGGTAATCAAAATTATATACAGGCCAAATACGTAGTGCAATTGTCACCTACACTTTTTATGGGGGTAACCATGTCCTAATTATGAGTTTGTGTATCTTATATGTGTTTTACTTTTGACATGTAGGCCACACATGCGCCTTATGCATGTGTGTACTTCACACGTGCATATTTCATGTATATTTGGGGGGCGGTAGAGGTGGACTTAGGCCCCCAGCACCCTAGGGTTTGCCCTTCCAGACTTGCTAATTTATCCAAGGGTTTCCCTAATTCAGTAATGCTAAACCTGCAGCAGCAGGCTCATGGAAGCCCATAGGGTATGATTCACTGTTTGCCATTCAATAATCCCATTTGCCCATTTGACGTTTGCCCTATTGATTCTTTGGAGCAATCTGACATACCATTTTGCATTGATATTTTTTGCTAAATCTCATGTGCTGATGACAAATAGGTTGTTGATGTATGTGGCCCTTTATGCATTACCTGGTTTAGTGGCATGTTTCATTCTTCCTGCTAGGTTCCAACTGGGACACTACTGTTTGCAAATATTTTGTTCATTGGATGGTACATGTTTATATGTGTGGTCCAATATAGATCCACTATCAACTGTCAGGGTGTATGTTGTCACTGTAACTTCCAGGTCTCCTCATGAGTTAGTGGCAGCTAATCTTGTTTCAATTGGGCATTGTTTGTAGCAAAAATGGAGAGAAGCCATTGAGGACATGGTCACCTACACATGGATGGTCCCACCCTGTCACTGAACACGTGTAATGAGACTTTCGAATGGGCAACCTTTTTGTGCTGAGTGAGAGAATGTCTCAGGTGTCTGGATCTGGCATGTGTCATTGCCACATTTCTACTCCAGTTGGCCTCTGTGGATGGTAATGTATCATGAAACATCATAGCCTCTGTGCAGAAGTAAATGGCTGGTATTCAACACACCACTCATCTTTATCATTTGAAAAAGTGTTACTCAGCGTTTTGAACAGTCAGGGTCCTCATATGTGTTGACTTTTCATGGACATTATCTGAGGTTGCTGGCTTTGATGGAGGCCATTTACACCATCATACACTATGGTCCTGGTCCACTGTCACACTTTTAAGTTTAGACATTAATGAAGGTCAGACAACGGAAGTGCCAAGATTTGGCTATTCATGGGCACTCAAGTCTGATGCAAATGACAGTCAGATGATGCACTACTATGTATTTGAGTATACATTGATGAGGCTAATGACAAATTAGTGTCTGAGGTACAAAAGCTTTTGGACAGCATGTGTGGTCCATAGGTGGACCTCAGGTATCTGTAGAGTGACCCACGGACAGGTGCCAGTCAGGCTGACAGGATGCTGGGTCAATCAGGAGCAAGCTCTTTCAGTAATCACATGATCACGTGTTCTGACTAGGACTGGTCAGAGGGAGCATTAGACAGTTGAGATGTCACACTGTGTATGTCCTGTGTTGCTTTGAAGGTGACACATGAACCCTGATAAAGTGTTACACAGCAACATTAGTGTGAAAGCTTAATGATGTAATGGCTCACATTCAAACATGTATGCAGTAGGAGGCATCAGCAGGGACGGGGCATGTACATTTGGGTGGTGTGCATGGAGGGGATCACAGGTGTGGCCTCCATCTGTGTCTCATTAGTCCTGTCAGATGGGATTAGCTGATAAATAGCCTACAGTACCTTTCACAGAAGAATCAATCTACAGGTGAAAAAAGGCCTTATAAACTCCAAGGCAGTGTATTATATGAGCTGTGTTCCATGCAGTGAGATGGTAGTATGACAATGGTCGGCATAGTAAAGGGTGTGGCACACTGGATGACTCTTGTGAGTGTGTGTCTGTAGATGAGGGAATCTGAGTGTACACAAATTGGCATTCCAGGGACCTCTTCAGACAGGTGGGGTGTGAGCAGTTGCAAGTGTGTGTAATGTTTTTAGAAAAGGGCTGACATGTAGATGGGATGTGATGTGCTGGATGCTTGTCATAGGTGTAGCACTTGTGCTGTGTATGTTCTGCTTATGTGTAACTCTAGTGACAGATAGTCATTGCAATGATAGTAAGTAGTTGGAATTACTGTTGCCAAGAGTCTAGTACTACATTCCTGTTCCTGAAGCATTAGCATGTGAACTGCCTGATGTATGAGGCCTGTTTTCCCCTAGTTGAGTGATGGTGTTTTAGTTGTGTGCCATCTGCTGCGATGATCCATGTTTCCTACATGTATGTGAGTCATATGTGTGGTCCTCAGCTATTGCCCTTCAAAGGTGAACTGTACAGGATGTCTGTCATTTACATGGTGTGTGTATTTGACCATTGTATGGTGGCCATTACATTTGTGGTGTATATTATTTGTGTGATGATTGTTATATCATTCTTCTTCAGCAATTTCAAACTAAAGGTGGGCAGAAAAGAATAGGCCTAACCATGATGTGGTGTTTGTTATCTGTGTTTATTTACAATTGTGCATTAAGTGGTGATAGTGATAATTAAGAAAATAAATTATTTACAATCTGTTGGCGCCTACGCACTCCAGCAGACGTGTTTGGTTGTTCCCCCTCCTGTTGCAGGCCAGCATCCTCCTCTTCGTCGTCTTCAGGCATGTATGGGTCTGGTTCCAGGAGGGGAATGTTCCTTTTTACACAAATGTTGTGCAATATGGCACAAGTGAGTATGATCCTACAGACCATCTCTGGGGAATATAGTAGGCTACCGCCAGTGATGTCAAGGCAGCGCAACCTTGACTTGAGGATCCCAAAGGTGCGCTCGACAATGCTGCGTGTCCTCTTATGGGCATTGTTGTATGCCCACTCTGCAGCAGTAGTCGGGTTCCCAAATGGTGTCATTAGCCATGGCTGGATGCCATACCCCTGATCAGCTGAAAGAAAAACACGAATGGGATCATGTTGATGTAGCTGGCACTATTGAAAAGACCTTTAATGGCAGTAGTTGTCTTGTGTTGTCTGTGACTCTTTTGTGTACTAATGTGACAACCTATACTTGTAGGCTATACCTTCTGCATTGTGTTTTTTCCTTGGCTGAGCAAGTGTTTGCCTGCAAACCGTTTGTCAGCAGTATGTTTTGGGATTTGCAATAGAGTGTGTCCTCCCTAGCATTGTGACTTGTGATACAGGTGTCCGTGTTTCTTCACTGAGGGTGAGATGATAGTTCCATGCACATTTAAAATTGAAAGTGTTGTTAACACGTTCATATCAAAGTACCCTGGACATCCCATACCTTGAAACTTATGCAATGTATTAATGTAAAGGTTATTGTGACACTTACAATTTGCAAGGTGACATTTAGGCAACCACACTCATTAATGTCTTCACATTAAGCTGTACAGTAAATTCCAATGTGTGACAGGTTCAATGGTGAGTTAAGAAACATGGCTAGTGATGTGAGGACCTCAGTGTGTTCCTGTCTAGATGTTGCTGTTGTGGTGTATGTGTTGTGTGTCCTAGAGGGTTGCTGTGCAGTGTGTATATAAGTAGGTTTCTGTACTTACCAACAAGTAGTCCATTGCCATACCGTCCATCCTGGAAGTGTTGGTTGATGGTGCTGTGACGGAAGATGAAGGAGTCATGTACACTCCCAGGATATTTAGCCACGATGTTGGTGATCAATCCCTGGTGATCGACTATGGCCTGCACGTTGATTGAATGTGTGTGCTTCCTGTTGCGGTAGAGGTGTTCAGTTGCAGCAGGTGGCACAAGGCGTACGTGTGTGCAGTCGATTGCACCAAGGACGTGTGGGAAGCCACTGATGGCGTAGAACCCCTGTTTAGTTTCCTGCTGCTTCTGCAGTGTGTTAGGGAAGCAGATGTGGAGGGGTGTCAGGCGAATGATGGAACCAGTACTTTTGGCAGAAATGCGGAGAATGATGGTTGTGATATTCCGCCAACCAGGGCACCAGTTGTTTGAAACAAGCCACTTGCCAGCAGGTGAAGTACGGCAAGCAGCTTTGTTTGTGTTGGGATAGTGCGGGTTGTCATCAAAGTGGGGGCCAACTGCTGTTCAATGTTTTGCAGCAGCTGCTGAATGGCCTGCCAGTTCAGCCGGTACCTCTGTATGATATCGTGTTCCCTGAGGCCATGCAGGGTTGTTCTTGGGCGGAATATCCTCTCCTGCCTTCTGCGCTGCCTTTGGGGTCCCTGCTGTTGTTGTTGTAGCTGCTGTTGTTGCTGCAGGGCTCTGCGTCTACGTGCACGCTGGATAAAAATCACCTCCATGTCTCCCTGTTGCTGCTCTGCTGCTCTGCTGCTCTGCTGTTTGTTCTGTGTGTTCTGATTAAATACAGGTGTGCTTGCCCCATTTTAACGCCTGCCCTGACCCAGGCGTTAAATTTTGACGCACATCGGGCTTTGCGTCATTTTTTTGTTCCGCCTCCCGGCCGAGAGTCATTTTTGCCCGGAAGCATAAATACGACGCACGGGCGTGTGCGCCGTTTTTTGGACGGGAACGCCTACCCTGCATATCATTAACGCAGGGCGGGTTGCCGCATCCAGAAAATGATGCACACAGCGGATTTTTGTCGTCCGCGGGCTCGGGCGTCAGGGTTTAAATATGGGGCAACGTTTGCGCTGATTGTGCGTCAAATTTTTTGACGCACAATCGGCGCAAACGGAGTATAAATATGCCCCTTATTGCTTTTTAAGAACTAAAGACTTTATTGATCATTTCAAAAGTGATATTTCAACTTGTACTTATCATATCTTGATCGTTTTGACCTTACGTTAACCAGATAAATATTCTATATTTTACTAAACCTGTGTGGTGTACTTTTTGTGGTGTTTCTACTGCATTATTGTATGATTTATTGCACAAATACTTTACACATTGCCTTCTAAGTTAAGCCTGACTGCTCAGTGCCAAACTACCAGAGGGTGGGCACAGGGTAATTTGGATTGGTGTGACTTACCCTGACTAGAGAGAGGGTCCTTGCTTGGACAGGGGGTAACCTGACTGCCAACCAAAGACCCCATTTCTAACAATATCACTTTTTTGATGGCGTGTCACATCTGTCAAACTCTAAATATGGCCTAATTGTCTCACATATGAAAAATTGCTTCCGTAAAAGTGATTGTCAATGGCGCACTGACGTTTATGGAATTGTTTTTGATTTTGCAACCTGCCTATGTATTAACAGATTCGTTCACAAAATGTAGTGGGTCGCAATTAAACCTAACTCCTTAATATTCATGATGTAGGTCACAAATTGTGACCCAATACGATTGGCCACGCTCACAAGGAAGGTGGTCTACAAGAGTCATCAGACCACTGTGCATAATTCCCTTTAAATAAAGCAATTTTTTTTTAATGCAACCGGTTGTCCTTAAAATAAATAAAAAATAAATAAAAAAGTTACATAAACCTTTTTGTAGAAGTAGGGTGTGGTTCCATGGATAAAAAAACATGGAAAAATGCTTTGAGGCCCTGGAAAAGAGCGTAGTTGGTGTACCAGACTGGTCAGCTGATCTGAACCTGCAGAAAAAGGGCACTGATCTTGAATATGGAAGTAGGAGGGATAACCTGTGACTATACAGGCTTCTAAAATGAGAAGACGGGGTAGATGATGTGTAAAGTTTCTTGAAAACCTTTATTCCATTTTTGACACTCCATAGAGTATTCAGGGGCACACGTAATAAGCCAAAAAGGGTATGGTGATGAAGATATGCCAATACCTATATTACTCTGCCATTTCTGACACCCACATGTGAGCCTCATCCTCTAAACGGTGAAACAACTTGTCAAATATATCTATAAAAGGACTAAACTTTCATTTCTCTTTTTAAACGAATGCACTTTGAAAGATATTCCTAGCTTTATGCCCCCTGCAACTGTGCTAGTGACAATTAAGAGAAGATTGATGGAATTTCATGAACCACAAATCTGAAGATATTTGTTTTGAATATTTTGACCAAACCTCAATGGAAGTGGCAACTTCATTTCACAGTGAAGATATCCCCTTCCACATTCTGTTCCTTTTAACACATCCGAACCTATCCAGGGTAATCTACCTCCTCCCATGCAAGAAACAGGCATATTTCCTGAGATAAACCTTAAGAAGATGTTTCTCCAAGAGGCAGAAATAAATCTAGGTCTGCTTTTAATGTACAACAGACTGTTCGTAGTTTGCACCTGGGGCTACTTTAGAACACATAGCCACAAATGTGTGGCAGGCTTGACAAGGAGGTGGTGCAAGAAGGCCTTCTTAGGGCATATAATTCTCCTGCTGCATGGGATGTTCTCGAGGCATGAGTGGGCCAAGGCAGGCCCATTTCAGCCCATCATGGACTGAAGGAGTAAAGGCTGCACCAACCCCATTGGTTTCAGGCCTTGGGCTTTAAGGGCCTCATTTACAAGAATCTGTGACGCATCACCATGCCGTAGATGCGCTGTATTTACAATACAGAGCTCCATGGTGCACGTTTTCACAGATGCGTCATAAATTTGTATGCATCTGTTGGCGCTAGACTCACGCATTGCTGATGCAACTTCAGTAATGCGAGGAGTGTCCCATAAGAAAAAACCCTTCATCAATTTTACACAAGGCAATAATATTTTAAAGCAGTGTAGTCACAGAATTATGTAGAGAAATGTAAATTTCACTGAGTCAGTTCTGCGTGGCTTTTCCTGTGAGAACGTCTACCCTGCACACAATACACCTGGCTCTGGTATAATGTGACGCAGGGCTTTACTAACAGATGCATTGGGCCCAATGTGTCAGTTTGTAAATATGGAGCCATGTAGTGCACTACTAATGCCACCACTGCATAAAAAAAAATGATGCAGCAGTGGCGCAAGGGGCTTGTAAATGAGGCCATGAATTTGTAGCCAAGAAGTACAACGCGAAAAACGCATGACTCTGGGTAAGAGGAACTCAACAAATGCCCTAGGTAGTAGGGAAGACACTGCTAGGACAGCAACACTGATTATTAGTTATTTAACAAGTGCCTTGGGAACAATAATTGATTACATTGACATTGTAGAGGGAAGACTGGGTGCTGTGCGGCGTTCTGCATCATATATAATTATAGAATCTATGAGACCGGGGGTAATGCCAGTGGAGCCATCAATTAATAGTGCAACAGGGATGAACCCCAACAATCCCTACATTCTTAATGACGCTCCGACAATTGATTCAGATGTTACTCATTTGCTTGCTAGCCCCCCACCGACCAAAAGGAAAGAAGGAATCAATTCACACAAACAGCAAAACAACAAGGTGGGGAGGGCTGTGACCACAGCTATACCACCAGACTCAGAATCCACAGCTCTTTAGGGTCAGTAAGCCGGGGAGAGTTGAAGGACGTGCAACAGAACCTAATACCTAATCGAGCAGCTGAATAATCATAATAAACTGTTAGTGCGAGTAGTAAACGGTTTCTGCGAGTCAGAGAAAACTTACTAACTTTATGGTCAGCATTAAAGGGGTTGGGATCGCAGAACCCATGGGTGAGATTACTGTCCATATACATCTAAATGATGGATTTAAAGAATAAATTGATCTACTGGGTGGATAAAGACAATGGCGGGGACCAAAGACTATTGAGGAGATAATCATGACTAGGAGAGTGCCCTGGGTATGAGTCCTGCGAGGGGGCCTCTGTGGTGGTGAACCTTCAGAGACCCCTCGGTTATTGAATTAACTGTTTTGGACATTAGTGACAGTAACACTAAGGCACTGTCACTTTGGAATTTCTATGGCCCGGATGATTTCTGCTGGTGACGTCAAGTAGGATTTAACAGAAGGGTGCAATGTGATTCTCTATCTGTTTTTAAAGTAGCTACAAATAACTAATTTGAACCATTAAGTTGCTTAGAAGATAATGATTGACTTCTGCAGGTGGAATTAACATCTAAACATTATATAAACAACGTTTCTGATAGTTGACAATCAGTGGAATCCCAACCACAAAATAATAGTATTACGTATTCTATGGGTCCTGAGGATGAAACAATGGTACAACAATTGCTGTGAAATATAGATGGGATAGGAGCTACATTGGGTAATCGGAAATGGGTGACATCCATAAAGAATCATGATGTGACATGTGTTCAGGAGATTGGGCAATAGAACCAAACCATCCATTCATGGGTTGAAATAGCACTTTTTCTATTCTAGCAGTTTTGTCTAGTATGGGGAGGGTCAAAAAAGGCTTGGCCTTCTTTGTCTCGGAATTATGCCTGTCAGAGTTGAGCGAGCCCATTGCTCTCCTAGCTACTACCTGCTGTTGCATATACAGTTCTCAGGGCATTATGATGTTATGCAGACTAATTTTTGTTATAATATCTTTAATCGTGGATCTACCGAGATAATTGTTGAACTTGAACGTGAGTTGGATAAGTATGTTACCAACTGTAAGGTTTTTTTTCTATTATATCGGTGAGAGACTTCAATGTAAAACTATGTAAATACCCCTTTGTTAGGTTGTGCTATTTTGATTTGTAGAGTGTGAATAATCACCGATGAGGGTATCCAGGCACCAACCAGGAGCAAAGGCCTTATGGAACACCTAGTCAAAAAGCCAGGTCTTTAGTTTCTTCCGAAAGTCGAGAACCAATGGGGACTTTTTTATGTGCGGCAGGAGGTCGATCCAGTACCTACAGGGGGTATAGACAAAGACCATCCCGCACAACAGTTTGTGGCTGTAATGAAAGAAACGAGAAGGCTCAAACACACATTACCTATAATCCTTTTGGAAAGGTGTTAAACAATATTTTGATGAAGCACAGTGTTGTCTTAATCTTTGAGGTGTGTTCGTCCGCTAAGTCTCTGCATCCCACCTTTAATTGAGGCAGTGTATGTCGCAACATGGATCATATTCTAAAGCCTGACACAATTTCTTAATTTGCGTCTGTTGGCCTTGGCCTTCTCTGCAGGGTCACACCCACATTTTTAGCCTTCACCCCTGTTGTTTTCTGAACCCGTTTTTGTTGGGTTTTAGGACTCAGTGCACTTTACCACTGCTAACCAGTGCTAAAGTGCTTGTGCTTTCTCCTTTAAACATAATAAAAATGGCTTATTCCCAATTGGCACGTTTATTTTACTTGTAAGTCCCTAGTAAAGTGGTACTGCATGTATCCAGGGTTTGCAAATTAAATGCTACTAGTGGGTCTGCAGCACTTATTGTGCCACCCATTTTAGTAGTCTTTTTAAAACATGTCTCAGGCCTGCCATTGCAGCCTGAGTGCAGTCTTCTGGTTCAAATCTATTTACTGAAGTTTAACGTTCAACAAAGGTGCTCACCTACATCCCAGAGGCAGATGAGCAGGGTGACACAGGGAGGCGAAGACAGTGGAGAAAAGGGGATGGGGTGGTGCAGTACCAGAGAAGAATAGGGAGGGGGCAGTGCAGAGCCTCATTACAGCCATCATCACGAGTGCAAAGAAGATGGGTGCTGCCTCAGGTCTCAGGTCACCGCATCTGATGTCAGCTCATCTTGATGTGAAGCAGTTGGTGTCATAAATGCCATTAACCGCATTACCCGTAGATATACAGGACATGTGCATTCTCTGAGTTCATTCACCAGGAAACCAAGCAAGGCTCCCAGGTCTTATCGAACTAAGGGAGTTTGTTCTTGAGAGATGCTATTAGTTTCTCCATTGCCACTAAGTCCCACAGTTTATGGAGCCACTCAAGGTGGATAGGTATTCTGTCTGAGCTCCAGGCAGATAGCAGGACTTGCTCGGCTGCAAAAAGGGCCAATATAATGGCCTTTCCTTGAGAGGAATGTAGCGGATGTGTCATGGTTCTAAGCAGGTCAAGCTGAATGTAGCTGGGGATATGTGGAAGGTCAGTGTCAATAATGCTGTCAAACATCCCGGAACCCCATCCCTGTATGGTTTTGATTTAGGGTAGCGCCAAAGAAGGTGAGAGAATGTGCCGGTCTCATTACAGTTCCTCCGGCATTCATCTGAGGATGTAGTCTTCCATTTAGTCACCCTCGTGGAGCTTTAGTACCAGTAATGAATGATCTTTAGGAGAATCTCCCAGCTAGCTGTTCTACGGTTGGAAGTACAGGTCCTCTTGAGGATGTCCATCTATTCCTTAGCTGTAAAAGGGTGGTCTAACTCCGATTCCCAAATTTTTCTGTGCCATAACTTAGTCAGTGACAGAGCCAAATTCAGGAAGCCATAGATGTCGGACAAGAGTCACTTGTTGTCCTAGTGCGGTATAATCCATTTCTCAAAGGATGTCAGCTATCTACTGGCTTTTTGTAGCGGATGCCAGGGTTGGTAGCCCAGGGCACAATTGTGGAGTAACGCCACTCCTCCTGGTCAGGGAGGCCATAAGAGGTTTGCAGTTGAACGAATGACTGGGGACTGTTGTGGTCAAACAGATCACCTAGCCTTTTGCAGTTCTCCACTTATCAGGCCCAGTAATTTCTGCCCATGCAGGCTGGTGGTAAAGTAGGTTTGCCTATAATTGGCATGAGTGGGGACGACTGCGATACAAGGTGTTTTTTTGATAGTGACAGTGCTTCAGGCTGCCCCCATTGCTCTCACCACTGGGGATATGTACACTCACCAGGCGTCTGTGTTTTTAGGAAGCCACGGAATTTTCCAAATGTGTATGCCAGCTGCAGCCTGGTCAATGAAGCACCAGTGTTTCTTTGAAAGAGTCCGTAACCACTCCACCATATAATGTAGCTGCACCGCTATGTAATAGTTGTGTGCAGTTTTAGACTGCAATTTCGACCTGGCAAAATAAACCAAATGCAGGGCCAAAACCTTACTTTCCGTGTAAGTGACCCCTAGGTTTGGCCCTAAAAGGCCCATAGGGCAGGGAGTACTGCATTTAAAAGAATGGACATGTACGTTTAAGTTTTACATGTCCTTATAGTGAAGCACTCTTAAATTAGTTTTTCACTACTGCAATGCCTACTTCTCCCATATGATAACATTAGATGTACTTTATTTCATTTAACAAATTAGATGTTTTGCTTTAAAACACATAGAAATGTCATGTGTGGCTTCCAAAGAATTGTTATTTAAAATCTTCTTTAATGGTAAAGTTGAATTTTAACTCACAAATCTAAAAATGACAATTTTAGAAACTTGGCATTTTCTTTTCCTTACCATATGGTGCCTGCAGTCTGTATCATGCGTCACATAATTAGGTTTAGCTGGCAGATGGCCTTTGTGTATCCCTCCCAGACATTGCCAAAAGGGGGACTAGTTGTTGGTAGGCTGGCAACCCTGACAGGATGGGAGGAGCAGATATGTGCACCTCCCCACTTACATTTCAAAGGGCCTGCCTCAACACATGCAAAGAGCTTCACAATGGCTTTCTCTAACTCCAGACATCTTAGGGCCTGGGCACAGGAAGAAAGGAAATTCCAGAGCAAGATGTGGGGGGAAATCTAGAAGTTTCTTCCCTTTCAAAACTAGCACCAAGTGCAAATATTGTACCCTGAGGCTGACTCTTCAATACACCACTGAACCTGTGGACACTACAGAAGAAGGACTGGCCTGCTGTTTGAGGCCTGGCCTGCTGTCTGAGAAGGAAGACTGGACCTGCTCCCTTTATCCCTGGCTACCTGAGTGACTCCAAGGGTTATCTAGCTGACCTCTTTTTCAGAGCTACAGGAACACAACAAGCTCCAGAGGCCTCCCTACAACTGCCCAACTGACTTGCTTCCCTGGAACTGCAACTGGATCTGTCCGAGTCCTGCTGGCTTCTGTTGGAGTGAGTTTTTGATCCTCAACAAGTGCTTTTCCAGGGCCTGGTTCTTTGGCAGGCATCATAGGGACTCACCCTGGCCTAACCAAAGGTTCTATCCGGCGAGACGTGAGGTGCAGGCTCATAGCACAGCTTCATCTGAATCAATATAAGATAATAAGAAGCCTTGCAAAGCAACACCATGCAGACCTCGTACCAAGGACATAAGGTACAACTCTCTGCAGCTCAAGTTTGGTCCTGTGCCCGGCCTACGCTCCATTGCAGTTGACTTGAACCTCTGACTTTATCTTTGACCAGTGCAACAAGACACCCTCAGTTGGGCTTTCAGCCTTTTGGTGCTATTTTTTATTTAAACCCTTAAAGTTGATTATCTCTAGTTCCACTAGCTGGATTTTTGTTGTTTTGGTTGTTTTGATGTAAAAATATGTATTAAATCACAATCTATTTGCCTAAACTGGTTTGAGATTTTTCTTGTGTTGTTTTCACTTTATTCCTGTTCGTGGGTATATTAATACTTTACACATTGGATCTAAGCTAAGCCTGACTGCTTTCGTGCCAAGCTACAAGTGGGCTAAGCAGAGGTTAATTTAATGGTTTGCCCTGACAAGTATCGTGGTTGTTGCTTGAGAGGAATTAACAGCCCCTCAACTAAACCCAATTTCTCAAAGTATCTCATTATAAGAAAATTGAAGTAGTGACCGTAACCCACAATTACTGTGTTTAGTGCTTGTTTCAGGCTCCAAAATGGAATTTGGAAAAATGAGTGCAATTATTTACATGAGGAATAACGACGTTTTGAGGAAATTGTCTATGGTAGACCCAGTTTGCTTTCTGATTTAATCAATGAAAATGTAGACTCATACTGGGTGTGTCTGGATGACACAACAAAACTGGAGGAGATTTTGACTTAGCTTGAATCACTTTGTGGTACCGCAATCTTTTTGCTGTCACTGTGGACATGAAGAGGATAAAAGCTCTGTAGATGGTTTGTCTCAAACTGTTCAGAAGCACATAGAGATTTAACATGTTCTCTGAAAAGGAACTTCTGATGTAAGAAAGATGTGTTGTTGTGTAGGAAAAAATATAAGGACATTCATGAGACCTGAAAAAGGCTATGGCTTGGGTCTCCTCAGTGACAGCGCGAAAGATCAATGAAAGTGGGGATTTCGGAGGACTGTTCATTTACTATTCTTTCAGTGTAGCTCCTATGCCCAAAATGGAATGCTTAATAACAACTGGTACATGGGTGGATTATTTTAATAAGGTGTATTCCACTTGCACACAGGCACACTAATCTTGGAGAGGAAAGGACAGCAATGAAGCTAAAGGCTTGCCAACTCAACATCCCTGTTGAGGTGGCGAAGATAGTCTATGCAATTAAGAAACGTCTTGCAAGGAAAGCTGCTGGTCAAGGTGGTGTCTGCATAGATGTTAAAAAAGTAATATTGATTTGTGGGCCCGTAGCCTTACAAATGTCATTAGTGCTGCCACAAAGAGTACACAGCCCCTGTCTTGGTCAAAATCAATCACTGTCCCAATATTTAAGAAGGGCAAAAAAGACCCTATGTGTTATTGACCAACATCTCTTCTGGATTTCACCATCAAAATTTTAGGTAGAGTATTGCAGGTAAGGTGTGAACCTTGGATTAAGCAAAAGTCTATCCTATCAGAAATACAATATGTGTTCTGACAAGGTTTAGAGACGGTGGATGAGAGTCTGAATTCATATTTGCTTATCAACAAATAAACTAAGACTAAGAAAGGAGTGGCACATCTGGAATTTATGGATTCGAATTGTGCTTTTTGACCTGGCAATTGGTCCGAACTATGGTCTTTCATGTCTGGAAAGGGGGTTGAGGAATTTCTGAGAAAAGTTATACCCTAATGCTACAACTAGCGTGTGATTCAGCTCAAATTGGAGAATTTACCATTCAAATCAAAATTTTCAGAGGTGTGTGTGCCATGGCACCCTTTCTTTTTATGTTAGAGAATTCTCTTCAGAGGGCTTCAGAGATTATTAGATAACTTCACTCTCATCATGAAACAGCTTGATTTGAATTTAAATTCAGCAAAGTCCATTACAATGTTATGCAATATTCAAACAACTAAAAGCTGCTGTTGTAACATAGATGGACTATTAATAGGTAATGTGAAGACCTTTACCTACCCAGGGTTACATTTTGACTCAGCTTTGAATTGGAGGCAGATGTACATTGTAAGACAGCATTACATTTAAAAAAGCTATTGAGGCTGTACACAGGTTTGCAGGAAAGCTTGGGCAGAAACCAATGAAGGGGAAGCTCACAATTTATATGTTCATGTCTATATTGGTGGCATCACATGGTGAAGGACTGTGGGGTTACTCAGACACAAGAAGTCTACAGAAGGTGGAGAAGAGCCTTTTGCAAAGGCTCTTGGCAGTTCCACAGATTTGTCTTTCACTTTGAACTATTTAGAGGATTTCATAATAATATGCCCATTGTCATTGTGGGTCTCAATATGGGCAAACCCAAAGGCCAGTTGTACAGTGGCAATGATCCGGGATCGTGTCTGTCCTTGCAAATGTGCCTTCTATTCACTGGTTCTTTCATATCACAACTGTTGCATGTTCATTGGGTATTCTTGATTTGTTTGTCAACCCTTATCTAATTAATGGTATAACTAAGGAAGTGATGAAGCAGAGTTTTTTTGGCAACTGTGAGAATGCTAGAACAGGGCTAAAATTATGTAAACCGACACTAAGAGCTCACCAGGCTACAGTAACCTCAATAGTAACAGAACCCTACCCTCTCTTTGTAACAAATTCACAACACAAGTCTTATTTGACTCATTTTATTTTGAATATTGTGCATCTTTTGGTCTCATTTCCTCTATTTGGCACTAGGTATGCAGAATTTCCTAATTTTCTTTGTGATAATCAGTCATCTCAGAGCACATTACAGTTTATGTTCTTGTGCAACTTTTACACAGCAGCTAGAAAATGTTACTGTCTTAGGCCCACGTAGTTCAGAGCAAGTATGAATCAATTTAGGTCTGCATTGAGTTTAGTACACGATAGCTGTGAATTAGCGTGTGTGGTTGTAATCATTGTACTCAGAGGTCACACATGATGAGCTGTGATATATATGGAGTGTGTGCTCTATCTGCAGTCTGAGGAAAATATGCTATATGTTTAAAGCTCATTTTACATATTTTAGATGATGTCATGATGATTGTTACTATGTACAGCCTCATAGATAGACTTTGTTGTCTATTTTAGTATAGACTTTGTCATCTATTTCAGTTTCTGAATCTTATAAACGACTGCTATGACATGGCAACAGTTGATAAAAACTGGTTACCCACTGTTGTGATGTCACACAGGACATACAGGCCAGGATGACAGGCCCTTTTGCTATTGCGAACAGAGTTTTCTGAAAGCGATAACCCACTGCAAGTGCACCACAACTGTGGTTAATGAAACTCATATACCACCATTGTGGAATACTACAGGTCCAGTGTGTCACTCACTGGACTGTCAGCCACCATTACAAGCCTAACAGCAGTCGAACGGCTGTGTAAAAGGAAAAGTGTAAAGCTTTCTTCATTCAGGAAAAGCAAACAAACATTCCTTCGTGAGTCACTGTGCCTTATCCCACATGCGACTTCAAAAAGGAGAGTGAACAAAAAAATAAACAAACCGTCATATTGCCTGTTTCCTCATGATGCACTGAGAAGATTTGTGACACAGCTCGCCCATGCCTCTATAGCATCAATTCAAAGAATGTATTTGAAGTAGGAGATGCTCCCTCACACAGTTGCCTTAAGCAAGTGGTTGACCAGGTGAAATACCTTAATGAGCAAAGTACTATTCACTGTGAAAAGGCACAAATCTAACGGTCACTGCTGGAGAGCTGGGACATCTGGTTCACAATTTTAGTTTACAGGAAAGTCTTACCAACCCATCAATCTGACATCCCAGCCACTAGGCTGCATGGATCTTTGTCGTTAGATGACATTAACCGGGAACAAAACATAAATAATTTAATCATCACAGTTTCAGTTTTCTCAGTCAACAATGAGAGTTAGTTGAGAGTTCAAAAGCTTTATTAGTGAATTTCTTTATATGCTCATCATTATTAAGGCAGTATTAGTTTTGTCAATAGTCCATCAAATAATCAATAAGCAGAGTATATAATCAATTTGCAGTAAGCAATTCAGAAAGCGTGGTCCATTAAGGAAAGAATCCCTAATTTATAAATGAGGTTGGTTTAATAAGGGAATAATTGGAGAAGCAAGGAAAAAAGGTGTAAATTAGAGCCCTTTAAGAGTTCCATATTGAAAGGTCAAGCATAAAGCTTCAATTAGAATATCAGAATCAATCAAAGCAGAAGGTCCCATAATGAGGTGTTAAAACAAATCAACATAGTCTCAGCCTAAGCTGTATACACTCATGGTAAATGGCAAGCGAGTTAATCTTGAGTGTGTTCTGTGGCATGTGTGCATTGTTTATGTTCATCTATTCTAGGAATACACATTTAAATAAACAATTTAATCTTAGGCTTTTGAAACATGTTTCTTCTTTCAGTCTTCAGTCATCCAATCAGCTTGCAAGGTTTCTTGGTAAGGGAACACTCTGGGCCTCATTGTTGTCGGACCACCACATTACGACGCCACCGTCAGACCGCCAGCACCACCAGTTTTCATTCACACAACAGGCTGGCGGTGCTGGTGGTCCTAATCTGCCAGGGCAGTGCTGCAAGCAGCACCACCCTGGGGATTACGACCCCCTTCTCCGCCAGCCGTTTCATGGCGCTAGCACCGCTATAAAATAGGCTGGCAGAGACATGGTGCAGGGGGCCTTGGGGGCCTGCAATGCCCATGCATTTGCCATGGGCAGTGCAGGGCCCCCCTGGCCAGCCCCATCACAATGTTTACTGTCTGTTTTGAAGACAGTGAACATTACAACAGGTGCTGGTGCACGATACACACTACAGCACTGCCACCGGCTCTATTAGGAGCCGGAGACAATGCTGTATGCCCTTTCCCACTGGGCCAGCAGGAAACTTGTAATGGGCCTGGCAGGGAGCGTGCCACACTGGCGGCAACCTACCCGTCAGGACTTCAGCAGACGGGCTTTTCCGTCCACCAATATCATAAGAAGGCCCTATGTCTCTTTGGGATACAATACCACAATCAGCAACAATGTGCAGCCACATTTATTTATTATACTCATGTGTCCTTATAATTCTTATTATATGATTCAATTTCTACTTAAAAGAATACATTTTACCTATAAAAACACTCCTGGATAGTCTATTAAATAACTAGTCTTATTCATATTATCATTGGCTGGTTAGGATAATACACATTCTGTTCAATACATTGTATAAATTTGCATCTGGTTCACATCATCCATTTTCTTCAGGAGTATGCATTTTTGTGTTTAAGCTTCTACATTACCTTACTAATATACATGATCCTTACTCATAAATCTACAATGCCTATTGTTTAATAAGAAACATTTGCAATGTTACATAGCAGTGATTTACTCATTAACATTTTATTGATATACATGCCTACCAGAAGGTAACAAATATTAAATTTCACATTCTTAAATTAGGTCAGTCGTCAGGAAAAAAATAAGTGCAGCTTTGAGCAATTCAAACTAAATGCATGTACTGTGGCAATTTCAAACCAAGTTTGTTGTTTAAGTGCATTTGCTTTCTTATTAGGCCTACATGGTAATTCTGCATGTTAAAACTAATTGCAATAATTGTTGTAATTATGATATCTACTCCCTCAATTTCCCCCCTCTGATGGTTATCTTAACCATCACAAACGTCTCCACAATTGAATCATCAAACTTCATCCTCTTCTTCAGTTGTCTTTTCATTTTTTTTAAACCTCTGACAGTTTCAGCCTCCTGTACTCTTTATTAGTATGATAATTAATTTCTAAATCTCTCTTCATGCCTTTGTTTCTTTCCATTGTCTTTCCACTTCCAAGATAACACTTAACACCCTTATAAAACCCCAAAACTGTCAGAAAGAATTAGTATTAGTTTGAGAATTCCTCCTCCTACTGTCATAAACCAATTGCTTACAGCAGAAACTCCTCTACCCAAGCTGTTCCAGACACTGGCAGCTTCCCAGGGTTCTAATTCAGGTCTCCAGTCAGAGACATTTTTAGTGAATTCTAAAATCTTCTTACTACATCAGGTATATATGTACAACAATGTTGAGCTTTCAGCATCTTGCAGACCGCCTGTTACATTTCATCCATTTGATGACTTCACACATGCAACTGTTAGTGCTGTGGGAGACCTTTCCCACGTTGCTGAAAATGGACACAATAACCTGGGTGTCGTCAGCATATGAGATTGTCAAGAAACCAAAAGATTAGATCAATTTGGTTAGAGGTGCCACATAAATATTAAAAAGTGTTGGGGTCAGTGACACTACCATTAAAAATTTAATTTCCATAATGATCGTACATCCAGGCCTGGTTGAGAAATACATGTTTATCTACAGTCAGATCTTTCAAAACAGAAAAGTGCAACAAAAATGTCAATAGTTAGTGTTCACGTTGCCTCCCCAAACAGCTTTTCAGTTTTATTCTTTCTTTCTTGTTGTTAGTTCTTTAATCTTCGTTTACAGTAATCTTTGTAGGGTCATCCTTAACCGTACTCTGTCTTCCTCTAAAATGTTATCTTGGCTCTTCTACTACAGCCTTGGGCCCACAGAATCTTCCTAATTTGTTTTTCTGTAATTTTCAGTTTTTGATTTCAATCTCTATTTTATTTCAACAAAATTTTTCAAGACAATTTTCTTTTCAAATTATCAGTGACTTTTCTTCTAATATTGTTTTTAATGAAATGTCAAGGGGGTTCAAGCAGTTCTGAGCTCACATCAGCCAAATCTTATATTGGAACATTCAGGGTTTGGTTGATTTTGTAAGTCAGTTCAGTGCAGAATATATCCAGCAACGTACTGTTGCTCTTTTTTATCTCCTTGGGAGCTTATTGATCTTCTGTGTCACATTTACTGCTTGACTCTGCTTCCACAGAAACTGATGGTGGTAAGCATTCAACTGACACACTTGATTTCAATCTATTTTTACCATATCTTCTTGGCCATCCAGTGCCTGGGTCTTCTTCTTGCTTTGGTGGAGTTTCAACTGTCACCACAGTTTGACCTTCTTCTTCTTTTTCTTCTCCTCCACTAGAAGTTTGAAATCCACTTTCTGAAATATCAGAATTCTGTTCTAATACATTTATCTGGGTTTCTTCACCTCTTTCTCTTCTTTGCTGTTGTGCCTTTTTTGGTACTTCTGCTCAATGTTGTACAACTTACGGTGGTACATTCACCAGTGCTCTGAGTTCAGGTTCATAACACACTATATCGTCATAGTATTCCTTGTTCTCTGGTTGTGTGAGGCATGAACCCCGTTAGGCATTTGGTCACATTTAATAGCACCTGGTAGGGCCTTTCCACCTCTGCTCCAAGCATAACTTCCGAACATGCTTCTTTACCAGGACCAAGTCTCCGGCACTGAGTTCATGGCTCCTGATGTGGATCCGAGGTGACAGCTTCAACTTGTCGAGAAGCAGAACACACCACATCAGCCAGTCCTTTGCAGTAATCCAGGATCATGTCATCTATGGTGTTCACAAGTGCATTTGCAGATACAGCAGCCAATCTCATTGCACTTCCCGTGAGGATTTCATGTGGTGATCATCCAGTTCTCCTGCCAGGGGCACTTCAGATACTCATAAGCACCAACATTAAAGCATCAGGCCATTTCAGTGAAGAAAATACACAAACCTTTGCCAACCATGACTTTATAGTACCATTAAGTTGTTCCATAATACAAAATGGTTCTGGTCAGTAGCTACACTGCAACCTCTGCTCCACCACTAATGCTGACCACAACATTCAGAGGACTTTATTTTTAAAATGAGTCCCTCAATCTGACTCCAGATAAACTGGAATCTAAGCCTCAGTAGGAGTTCACACAACAGCAGTTTAGCAACAGTGAGACTGTCATTTCCCCGTTTTGGGTAGGCCTCTACTCATCAAGAGAAAATGCACGCTATAACCAGGACATATTTGAGCCTATTGCAATCAGGCATCTGGATAAAGTCCATCTGCATTCTGCTAACGGGACCACCTCATCTTCTGGTGCTCTTTTTCCTACATTCATCTGTTGGGATGTTACAGTGATGATACAATTCTTCTGCAGCATTCTTGATCTAGGATTAAACCAATTCTGTCTGAAGAACCTCACTTTAGCATCTCTCCCTACATGTGTGGGACCGTGAAAGTGCTGTGTGATGGAAGACGATAAACTCGCAACACGGGTCTACCATCTGCTGAAGTCCAAATATCATGTGCATTTTTCCCACATCCTGCTCTAATCTATTCCTGCTGCTCTTATTCTGGAACATCATCTTGCAACATTTTTAATTCTTCACATGTATCAACAAAAGACAACAACATCGGAAAAGCAGTGTCTTCATCAGACTCACTTGTGGAGATACCATTCAATGTGCAGGCCACAAATGCACAATACCGTGCACCTTCGTAAGCAAATCAATTTCACACTGTAACATATCTATTGTCACCCAATGTGAGCTTTACATTTCACAATTGCACTTCTCTGGGTAACTGCAGGGCATCCAAATGTTTTCTTGCATGATCCCCATTTTGAATTGGGGTGTCTGACAATGTCATGAAGCCTCTTTCTGACCGACAACTGTCTGAAGTCATGGACCACACCAATGCCGTATTGCCTATCTGTAAATATTGTCACTCTCAATTGGGCTGACAAACTACATCCTCTTGCCAGGGCAATCATTTCTGAAACTTGTGCTGAGGCAGCAAATCAAAACCATGAAGCTTCCGCAATCTTTTTCAATTATATGGATAGCATAAGCTGCTCTCAGGGCACCCTATTGGGTTCTCTGACATGAGCCAACAACAAAAATGACATAATCAGGTTCAATTAGTGGTTCATCTTTTGTGTCTGGTCTTGGCTTGGTACAAAATTCTGTGACATCTAGAAAATCATGTTCAACTTCATCATTCTCATCACCACCTCTGGGTAAAGGCAGAAGGGTTGAGGTGCTTAGTATTTGGCATCTTGTTATTACTATATGATCAACAGCCAGGATCAATTGTTCACACTTAGTTCACCAGCTACCGATAATATACTGAGATTTGTTTGGGGTCAGCAAAATCTTTACTGAATGGGGCACCATAATAGGTAAAGGATGCCCCATCACTATGTTCTCACTCCTCTTGATGCCAACACCGACTACTACAACCGCTTTAAGGCAACCAGGCGTTCCTAAGGCTATGGGGCCAAGAGTAATTGTAAAATAGGCCAGGGGTCTTTGTGAGTCTCCATTCATTTGGGTAAGCACTGAGATAGGGCAGAACTGCAATACAACATGAACATATTACTGTAATAAGGCATTCCTAGTGCTGGGACACGACAGAGACTATCTCTTAGCTCTAGGCAAGCTTTCAGGTATTCACTGAATTGGAAAAGTTTGGAATCCACTGTCTACAGTAGCCAACCATTTCACAAAATATTCTGACTTCCTCTTTGAGTTGTGGTTGGACTTGTCTGCAATATGGTCTGGATCCTCTCCTTTGACACCTTTCCTGCTCATTTTCAATGATATGTCCCAAATATTGAAGTTCTTTTTGACAGTACTTCAATTTGTTTGGGTAAACTTTATGTCCATTTTCAGCAAGATGGTTCACCCATGCTATGGTATCTTGTTTGCAAGCTTCTTGAGTACTCGATGCCACAAGCAGGTCATCAATGTACTGCACTAGAGCTGACTCACAAGGAATCTGTGGGAATTCAAGATTTTTCTTCCGAATCCGATTAAAGCTAGAATGACTTTCAGTATACCCTCATGAAACTTGACACAGCTCTCTTGAAACACGAAAGAGAATAAAAACTGACTGTCCTCATGTAATTGCAGTGAAAAGAATGCTTGACAAAGGTCCACAAATGCAAACCGCTGTGCAGTGCATGGGATTCAAAAAAGAGTGGTGGCTGGATTCGGTACCCGGGGACAACATGGAAAAACAATAGTATCAACCTTTTTAAGGTCCTGTACGGTTCTAAATTTAGCTTTGGGTTTCCGCAAGCCCATTATAGGACAATTGCAAGGGCTCCCAATATTATTGGTGTTATTATTGCCATTGTCTCTGGGGTCAAATTCTATGGTGGAGTTCTTGGAAGAACTGCATTTGGCTTTAATGTAATACGAACTGGTTCTACACCTTTGATTAGTCCGATGTTTTTCCCTGTAGAGTCCCATGCTTCTGGGTTCACCGTTTCTCTCAAATCAGGGGGTAACTCGTTCTCTCTGGGTACCATTCTACAGCATCCTGTTGGGCTAATTTAAACTCAACATCCTCATCATGAATCTGAAATTCAACACCATCATCATGTGTACAGTAAATGTTGCAATATAACAAGCTCAATAAACCCCTTCCAAGCAGTACTTGAATCACAAATTACAAACCTGTGCTTCTCTTCAAATGAACCTATTTCTTTCCGGAACTTCTAGAGAGAGATAAGTTTAGAACTTCCTCTGCTCTAATAGTGGAACATGCAGCACCAGTATCAATTAGAAAAGATATGGGGTGGCCATTCACCTCACCTGCTATGAAGTCTACCTCTAAGACTGCACCATGTGCACATTATTCCTCCCCTTCAGGCGCAGTCATTGGGAATTATCAGAATCAAAGTTCTCTTTATCCAACATAGGAAACTGTTGAAATTGGTTCTGATTCCAATTTTGGAATTCGTTTGCATTTGTTCTGGGCTTCTGGTTCATATTAAATATGGTGTTAACCATTTTCTGGGAAGTCATCAGAGCTTGTGGGACCTGGATCACTGGAACCAGTGTCTGTATTGACACCTGCATTTGTTGAACAAGTACATTTTGCATTTGATTTGATTCCCTTCTTGAATTGGATTATTTCCATTCATTCTATGTGGATTCAGCCTACACTCCCTCTTCCAGTGCTGATCTTGTTAGACAAATTACTAGGAGTTGTTCTCTTCAATGTTGCAACATCTGATTTCTTCTCTCAACCCTATAACACATTGCAACTGGATCCAAATGTGACTGGCCACCATGCTGTCAAAAGATTTCCAAAAATCTCTCATAAAATGAATGCACTGATTCTTGTTGAGTTCTGTTCATCTTTGAATAATTTGGGTCTTTTGGAGGTCTTTTGGAGGAATCTTGCCTTTCTAATAAGCAATCACCTCATCTGACTTCTTCATAAAGTCAGGTGATGGTACATTAGTGTGTGGGTCTCTAGTTGGCTCTGAAGTCGGCCACCATACAGCAATTTTACACTCTGTCCACAAATCATTTGGAACCACAATATCAACGAAAGTATTCAAATCTGTCCACAGCACTTTAGAAATCTTAACAAATCTTTCAACCTGTATGTACCACGGCATGGAATTCTCTCTTATTTTTGGGAAATTATTTGTAAATCCTATAAGAAGTCCCCTAGTTCCTGGCAGATGAACGTACCCTCAATCTAGTAAGCTGATGCTTCTCCTTCATCGGGGACTAGCAGGTGGCTTTCCATTTACTCCAGCCGATTCTTCCTGTTTCTTTTCCCTTTCATGTTTCTTTTCCAGTTTGTTTTCTAATTTTCTCAAACTCACTCCATCTGAAAATGCATTTTATTATTTTAGTGATTTGTACTTGCATTCTTGAAGAATACATTGACTTAATGACTCCATCATCTAACTGTACCCTGAAGATTCTCTGCAATGATTGACTCTTAGAGAGATCAGCCTCTTATTTCAGTACTAATTCAGTCAGTTTATCATCTGTTGTAGCAGCACGTCTTGTAAGGTCTAGATATCACCTATTTATTTCCTCTAGTTCCACCTTCAATCAAAGGATATTTAATGGTCTCTCTGTATCTGTCTCTTGAATAATGAAAACTTGACCATCTGCTTTTCCTGTCTCCTAATTCTTTACCTGTTCCCCCAAACCACAGGGGAAAAATCCCATCTTCAAATAAATTTGTCTCTCTCTGTGCTAAGGGCTTTGTAAGGACTAGTCTCTTTACTTCCCTCAATGTATGAATAGTTTGCAGTGGTGTCCAAGTAACAATCAGTGAATTTTGCGAAGTCGGGATAAACCCTGTCGCAAGTGCTTCCCCAATAGCTCCTTGCGCTACAGTACTAGGGGCAATAGTAATCAGAGCAGTTGCTGTGCACCCCTCCAATGGCTGCTCTGTTATAACCCTAGTAACAGGTGCTTTTACAGTGACAATTGAAGCAGTAACACCTGGAGGCATCACTGTAGGGACATGGTCAACCCGAGTAGACATAATATTTGTAATAAGTGGTTGCACAACAGGCTGTCTCCCCAGGCTGTGTCGTGGGTAATGGTCTTTCAATTTGTATTGCATTCAGGTCAGAAAGGGCTGTAGTGACTGTCACATTAGATCTTGTTGTACTCTCTGCATTGGAAGCCACAAAGGGTGGTAGATGCAAAGCCAATAATTCATCCAACATATTATCCTCTGAATGACATTCAGGGGCATATTTATACTCCGTTTGCGCCGAAATTGCGTCGTTTTTTTTTACGCAATTCCGACGCAAAACTAACTCCATATTTATACTTTGGCGTTAGACGCGTCTAGCGCCAAAGTCCATGGAGTTTGCGTCATTTTTTAGTGTGGACACCTACTTTGCGTTAATGAGATGCAAGGTAGGCGTTCCCGTCTAAAAAATTGACTCCGAGGCATGTGCGCCGTATTTACACTCCCGGGCAAAATTCACGCCCGGGAGTGGGCGGGTCAAAAAAAATGACATCCGGCTGCTTTTGCGCCGTTTTTTAGCGCCTGGAAAAGGCAGGCGTTAAGGGACCTGTGGGCTCTGAAGGAGCCCAGAGGTGCCCTCCCATGCCCCCAGGGACACCCCCTGTCACCTTTGCCCACCCCAGGAGGACACCCAAGGCTGGAGGGACCCATCCCAGGGACATTAAGGTAAGTTCAGGTAAGTCATTTTTTAAATTATTTTTTGTGGCATAGGGGGGCCTGATTTGTGCCCCCCTACATGCCACTATGCCCAATGGCCATGCCCAGGGGACATAAGTCCCCTGGGCATGGCCAGTGGGCAAGGGGGCATGACTCCTGTCTTTGCTAAGACAGGAGTCATTTCTATGGGGGTTGGGAGTCGTAAAAAATGGCGCAAATCGGGTTGAGGCGAAAAATTTGCCTCAGCCTGACTTGCCCCATTTTTTGGTGCCCAAGCTCCATATCCCCCTACGCCGGCGCTGCCTGGTGTACGTCGTTTTTTTCCACGCACACCAGGCAGCGCCGGCGGCTAACGCTGGCTAACGTCATTGATTAAATACGGCGCCCGCATGGCGCTTCAGAATGGCGTTAGCCGGCGCTAATTTTTTTCACGCAAAACTGCGTTAGCGCAGTTTTGCATCAAAAAAGTATAAATATGGCCCTCAGTGTCTGATTTCTTTTCATCTTTTTCATCTTTCTCTCCTTTCACTATTGACTTTTTCAATTTCGTAGGTCACATAGATTTGTCAGATTTATCATTACTAAATAGGGATATCATCTAGCTCTCTCCGCTATAGCTTTCTGCCATCTCTGTTGTTTTTCATTCCTTATAGCATCTGCCTGATTTCGCATTACTCTTTTTGCCTTATTCTGGTATTTCTCTCTCTCCCTAGCATTTGTAGCCCTCACCTATAGCTTCATATTGGGTAACTCTACTAGGTTGTTTCATTTAGAAAAGTTTTCCCCTTAACCTGTCAATAATTCTGATCTCAAATGTACCATATTTTGGGAAACTTAAGGAAGCTTCTTTCTCACTGATCTTGTTCCATTGATGAAGCCACAAACGTGTGTAACCCTACATTTGTCATCATATAATATACTGGTGCACCTCACAAGGTGCCTCTTCACCTTCCCGTACTGGAATCACATTACCTCTTACCAAACCTTTAATAGCTTTTATAAACTTAATCCTTTCAAATTAATCAACAATATGTCAAAAATTTAGATCACAAAGTTTTCAATCATGGTGTGGCATTTCACACCAATCAACCAACCTCAGCACAGCACAAATGATGCAACAACTTGCTCTTTGCAGCGGTGAACCCTCCTTTACAATTTCTTCGTATATACACAATATTACAATTCTACAACTCTATGGAACATGATTTAACAGTCTTTTTCTGCTCCTCTAAAGAAAAGAAAAAGAACAATTTAATCAAAATATTCAGGTTTTTACACCCTTCAGTTTTTCACAATCTGAAAGATTTTGTTTTCACACATGCAAATGAAATCTCAACCAATGGGAAATCACCTAAATCAATGCAGCTTCACCTTTGCACATCAGGTTCTGTCAACATCAACCAAAATTAGTACAATCACAACAAATCATTAGAATCCAGATCCCAATTGCGAAGTCGACCGTACCTCAGGAGCTTAACCACAATCCTCTTAGTAGGCAAGAAAATCATAAACCCTTCTTGTTTATCTTTTTCTATGATAGGATCTTGGACTACTTCTTAGTCCGATAACATCTTCAACTTCTTGACAATAAGCGCATATGCATTACCAATTCATTAAAAACACATAATCAATTCTCAATAAACAGAACAATGGATGCATGGCCCTATTGATACACCTCCAATTCTGCAACTGCCTTCAAAACCACACTCCATCAATCTTCCAAGTTTCCACTTTGGTCATTTCTCAAAATTGGGGCAATTTATTAGATCTACCCTTTCTCATAAAGTAAACCGTCCTCTCACTATCAACTTACTTTGCTAGAGCACTGGGACATTTGGTTCACAATTATTAATTTAAAACCAACTCATCAATCTGACATCTCAGAGACTAGGCTCCATGGATATTTGTTGTTAAATGAGATTAACCCAGAGTTAAACATAAATTAATTAATCATCACAGTTTCAATTTTCCCAGTCAATAATGAGAGTCTGATGAGAGCTCAGAAGTTTATTAGTGAATTTTTGTGTATGGTCATCTCTATTAAGGCAGTATTAATTTCATCAATAGTCCATCAAATAGTCAATAAGCAAAGCATATAATCAATATTTTGTTAAGCAATTCAGAAAGCAGGTTACATAAAGGAAAGAATCCCTATTCTAAGAATGAGGATGGTTTATTAAGGGAGGAGTTGGAGCATCAAGGAAAAAACTTACATTTAGGTGTCAGTTAGAGCCCATAAAGAGTTCTAAATTAAGAAGTCAAGCATAATGTTTAAATTAAAATTTCAGAATCAATAAGAGCAGAACTTTCCATTGAAAGGTTCAAGAAAAATCAGTAGAGCCTCAGCCAGAAGTGGGTACACTCAGGGTAAATGGCAAATAAGGATGGTTAATCTCGATTGTGTTGTGTGGCATGTATGTGTTGTGTAAGTTAATCTACTCTAGGAGTTCACATTATTCTTCCAGTCTTCAGTCATCAAATCACCTTGCAAGGTTTCTTGGGAACAGAACACTCCTTTGTCTCGTCTCCGAGGTACAATACCTCAGTCAGCAACAATATGTAGCCACATTAATTTATTATCATCAAGTGTCCTTACAATTCTTCTTATAGGATTCAATTTCAACTTAAAAGGATACTGTCACAGGAGAATGGAGGAGCCAGAAGGTCTGGGGATCTTTGGCATCTTGTTTATTAAGGTATGATTGAATTGTATGTGTACAAATAATGAGAGGATAGCAATTCTTGATAGCTCATCGAATCTTCCTCCCGGAGATGAGTGTCCTCCACTTGCTTTCAGGGGAATTGGTAAGTACCTCAGGAGAAAACATGAGACACAGTGGCATTTAAATCATCTTGTCCTGTGGTTTTATATGTTAAGTCACACCACCACACCTGTGCAGCAAGCTGTCTTCCCCTTAATTTTTACTATCAGGCGATTGCACAGGTATCAGGGGAGTGCACAGAGACATTTCGGTGAATCACAACAAAAAGTAATTGATGATTAAAGAAAATATAGCAGATGCTGATGCTTTTCCACCGTAATGACTTGTGAGAGGTACTTACTGTCAAAAAAAGAAGGTTTTTCCGGCAGTTCCCTTAAAATCCCACAAACACCTCCTGAACCATTAACGACCCACTAAATAAGCTTGATGTGTGGTCACGTACTTGCCTGAGGCAACGGCTCGAAGTCTGAGCCTTGGCTGCTCCATCCCGCTGGCTCTACTCCAAAGTAGTGGCCGGATCTCCTCACTTCTGTCAGATGCAGTCATATCCTCCTGGTCATTGGCTGGTTCCTCCTGGAGAGCTGAGCTTCCCCTTTTCACGCTGCTCTCAATCCCATTCTCTCCTTTGTCTGTCAGACATCTCTGCATTCTGTCCTCTACACCTTCCCAACACTTGTTCTCCAAGGTCCAGGGATCATTGTCCGCACCACGTCCTCTTCCAGGATCATCTATGATGACTTCCAAAGGTGCCGCCTCCTTTAACCTGTGAACAGGCAGCACCATCACAGACTAGCGCTGCAACCGGATGACTGTTGGTGCCCTAGGAGTCCCGTGTATGAACATCTCCATGTTTGTTCTGTTATAGACCATTACAATACCTCTCCACCAAGCACGGCCAATCGGGCTATGAAAAAATATAGGATCTGGACTGGAAATCAGCTGTGGTTTGTTTGGTGCCAAGTACATGACAAACTCGGAAAAAGAAGGGCTGGAGAACCAGAAACCATGAAGGATCCTAGCGCTGGAATCTTTCTCACGGGCAAGCCAGACTAGAGGAGTATGATTGGTAAGTAGTACAAACAATTGCACTAGCAGGTAGTATTGTAAAGCCTCTATAGCCCATTAAGTGGCTAAGCATCCTTTTTTTGATGATAGGGTAGTGTAGTTCTCGCAGAAATAGTTTTCGGCTGATATACACAACAGGCCGTAAGTCAGACTCTGCATCTGGTTGGGAGACAACAGCACCATAACCTCTCTCAGAGTCATCTCGGACACTGTAGAACAGGACCTGTACACAGTACGTGTTTAAGCCATTTGAAACTCTCTTGCTGTTCCCAAGTCTATTTCCCTAGTTAATTGGGTCTATTCCTTAATAATAAATCTGTGAGGGGTGTGGCTATTTCCAAACATTTAGGGATAAATTGTCATTAGTAGCCTACTAAGCCTGAAAAGGAATGAATAGCTTGTTTGTCTTTTGGTATAGGGATACCACTCATTGCAGTAACTTACAAATCTGGGGTCTTATTCATCCTTGTTGGATATAATAGCCAAGATATCGGATAGAGTCAGTGGCAATCAAACATTTCGTAGTGCTAGCAGTAAGACCCACTTCCCTCAAGGCTTGCAATACCCTTCTGAGATGGTCAAGGTGTTGCTCCCATGTGAAACTATACACCACAATATTGTCTAAATAGGCTGCGGCATAAGAGCAATGGGATTGCAATACTATATCCATGAATCGTTGAAAGGTGGCTGGGATATGGTGCAATCTAAAAGGAAGAAGTGTAAATTGTAAAAGGCCCATAGGGTTGGTGAATGCAGTCTATTCTTTGGCTGTTGGGAAAAGGGGTACCTGCCAAAAACCTTTGGTGAAGTCCAGGGTAGTGTGATAGGTGGGAGAACTTAACTGTTCAATCAGTTCTTCTACCCGTGGCATGGGACAGGAATAAAATTTAGTCTTCAATTCAATTTAGTCTTCTGATTCAATTCTGTCTAAAGTCTATGCAGAAACGAATGCTCCCATTGGGTTTTGGAACCAGAACTGCAGGAGAACACCATGGGCAGGTAGATGGTTCAATAATCCCTTCCTGTAACATATTAATGCACTTGGTCTCAACAGCAGATCTACAGGCTTCGGGTATTCATTAGGGTTTAAGCTTATCTGATTGGCCTTGGTTATGATATCATGGGTAATGAGAGACATCCATCCTGGATGCTCAGATAATAGATCTGAACAACAGCTTACCACTCCTCTTACTTGTTCTTTTTGTTTTTTGGTCAAAAGTTGGCCTAGTGATACTTCTTCAGAGTGGGGTACTTTCTTGTGTGGGAGGAAGGGAATATCCAAAGATTGTGAATCAGTAACCAACATGGCAGAGGTTCCTCCCTGTCCTCCTTGACTGTCTGTTTCCATTGTTTCAATAGGCTGATATGATATACCTGTGCTACTTTGGGCCTATGCGGTATTTCAAGTTTGTATGTAACAGGTGCGACTTTAGCAACTACTTTATAGGGACCATGCCAGTTTGCTAGGAGCTTTTTGTCAGACAAAGAAAGGAAAACCAAAGCTTTGTCCCCTACTGAGAGAAACAGTATGTGGGTGTTCTTATCATAAACCTCTGCTTGGTTGTTCTGTGCCTTCTTCATATGCCTCCTTACATCGCCCCACAACGTGTGTACCTTTTCTTTTAAAGCAACGGCACAGTCAAGCAGATTACCGCCCTCGTCCTATTCTGCCTCCCATTGTTCTACAGCCATGTCTAATAATGTTCAAGGTAGGCGTCCAAGAACAAATTAAAAAAGACTATGCCATGTGAATGAATAGACATGGGTCCGGATGGCGTATAGGACCAAGGGCAGCTTCAGATCCTAATCTCTTCCAATGTCTGAAACATATTTCCTGAGGATGGTCTTGACGGTTCAGTTATATCTTTCGACGAGACTATCTGTCTGGGGGTGAAATACCGAGGTTTGTATTTGGGTTATTCCCAGGATCTTACACACTTGAGCCATCAATTTAGACATAAAGGGAGTTCCCTGGTCAGTAAGTATCTCTTAGGGGAATCCTACCCTCAAAATAAACTCAAACATAGCGTGGGCTACGGATGTGGTTGTCATACTTGTCAGTGGAATGGCTTCTGGATATCTGTTTGCGTAATCGACAATGACTAGAATGTATTAGTAACCCCATACAGAAGAGAGCAAAGGTCCAACCAGATCAATCCCTACTCTGGAAAAAAAGTATTCGATAATTGGGAGTGGTTGCAAAGGGGCCTTTCTGGATTTTGGGGTTTTGAACATTTGGCACTTTTTACAGGCAGCACAAAACTTCTGTATGCCGGAAAACAGCCCTGGCCAGTAGAACCTCCTCAGCAGATACTCTTCCATGTTGTCTCTACCATAGTAATCCCCCCACTAGACTATGCGCTAAGTATAAGACTTGAGGTCTGTATGGGAGGGGTACCAATATATGTATCCTTTCTTCATCCTTATTTTGGTTTTTCCAATATAGCAACCCCTTAGACACAAAAAGATGGGGTCCTACCTGTGTGGTGGGGTCCAGGGTGCTGTGTTCCCGGGCATGACTGAGGGTAAGATCCTCTCTTTGGGCTGCTCTTCAGCTGGGAAATAGCTCACTCGCACCATCTGTGGAAGAAAAAGGAATGGAGGCATTAGCATCCCCAGCTAATACATTCAGTTTCTTATTTTGGTGCTTTTCTCTATCCAAGAGTTTTTTATCTTGGGGGTCTTACCCCTTTTGAACTGTTCCTCATGGAAGGGAGCCTCTTTCCACCTTTGGTTTGCTTCTTCATCCTCGGTAGAGGAACCAAGTTCAGTAAAACTTAGTAGTCAGTCCCCAGAATCATGTCTTCTACCATTCGTGGAATTGCCCCAACCTGTATCTCCTCACTGTACCCTCTCAGTCAATCATAACCTTGGCAACGGGGCATACCTTACTATCTCTGTGTACACATGTAATGGTTACCTCCTTTACTACCACCCATTGTTCTGGTTTTACTCTCTTTGAGCTTATAACATAATGACAACAGCCAGAAACTACCAACAATATCAAAGGACTTCCATTTACCAGCATCTGTTTCCGGAATCTGCCTGGACATGCCCCTGCCCAGAATACTGTGCCCTTTGCAAATCCTGACTACATGGGCTCAGCCTTTTGTAACCTCTAGGGAAAATTGTGTGCAGTATGCCTCCAGTTATCACACTGAAAACATTGGAGACCAGAGGGAGAGTCTTTCCCTTGAGGTTTCTTTGGGGCTTTGGTGTCTGGGGTCACTCAGGAAGGGGTTTTAGGATTTGGAAGCCTCCGTTATGGTGAGGTGGGAGTCCCTGATTTTGCTTGGGTGAGCCTAAAATCTGGGGAGTGATGGAATGCATAGGCTAACTCTACAGCGGTTTGTACTGTCATGTTTGGGTGATGTTGAGTCCAAGATCTGCATTATCATGGGCCCCCTGGGTATCAGCTATGGTGGCAGTTTGGTTCTTCAGCGCATTGTGTAATTCCTTTCTGTCCCCTTGGGCAGCTTGTGTCTGTTGCTCGATTACCTGTTGTACATGGGATTGACCCTCCGCCAATTGTCTTATCATGTCCTCCATCGTGACAGAATGGGTATTCTCCATCTCCTGTGCAAATAGGGGCTCTGAATCACACTTCTGACACCATTGACACAGGAGAATGGATAAGCAAGGAGGTCTAGGGAAGGCTGACATCTTGTTCATTAAGTTTGGCAGTTTGGTTCTTCAGCGCATTGTGTAATTCCTTTCTGTCCCCTTGGGCAGCTTGTGTCTGTTGCTCGACTACCTGTTGTACATGGGATTGACCCTCCGCCAATTGTCTTATCATGTCCTCCATCGTGACAGAATAGGTATTCTCCATCTCCTGTGCAAATAGGGGCTCCGAATCACACTTCTGACACCACTGACACAGGAGAATGGATAAGCAAGGAGGTCTAGGGATGGCTGACATCTTGTTTATTAAGTTATGATGGAATTGTATGTGTACACATAATGAGAGGATAGCAATTCTTTATAGCCCTTCGAATCTTCCTCCCAGAAATGAGTGTTCCCCACTTGCTTTTAGGGGAATTGGTGAGTACCTCAGAAGAAAACAAGAGACACAGTGGCATTTAAGTTATCTTGTCCTGTGGTTTTACATTTCAAGTCCCAGCACCACACCTTCTGTGCAACACGCTGTGTTCCCATTTGTTTTTATTATCAGATGAGTGCACAGGTATCAGTGGAGTGAACTGAGACTTTTCGGTGAATCAAAACAAAAAATAATTGATGATTAAAAAAAATAGTGCATACGCTGATGCCTTTTTCTAACATAATGACTTGTGAGCGATGCTAATTGTCAAAAAAAGAAGGTCTTTCAGGCACTTCCCCTAAAATTCCACAAGTGCCTCCCGAATCAATAACCACATGCTAAATAAGCTTGACGCGTGGTCAGGTACTTTCCTGAGGCCATGGCTCACAGTCCGAGTCATGACTGCCTGTCCCGCTGCCTCTTCTCTCAGGTAGTCGCTGAGCTCTCCTCACTCCTGTCAGCTGCAGTCGAACCCCTCTGGTCGTTGGCTAATTCGTACTGGAGCATTGAGCTTCCCCTTTTCACACTGCTTTCAATCTATTTCTCTCCTTTGTCTGTCGAACGTCTTCGCGTTCTGTCCTCAACGTCTTCCCAACACCCATTCGCCAAGGTCCAGGGCTCCTCGTCCGCACCATGGCCTCTTCCAGGGTCATCAACGATGACACTTCCTAAGGTGCTGCCCTCTTTAGCCTGTTAACAGACAGCACCATTACAGGCTAGCATGGCGACCGGATGACTGTTGGTGCCGCTGAGGACCCATGTATGTACATCTTCACATTTGTTCTGTTTTGGACAGTTACAGATACATTTCGCTCATGAGAACGCTCATAGCTAATATACTAAAAACTAGTCTTATTAATATTATCAAGAGCTGTTATTGTCTGATAGGATAATGCACATTCTTTTCAATACACTGTATAGGTTTGCATCTGGTTCACATCATTTATTCTCTTCAGGAGTTTGTATTTTTGTGATCAAATTTCTACGTTACCTCACTAATATACAAGGTTCTTATTCATAAGTGTACAAAGCTTATTATTTAATCAGAGACATTTGCAAGGTTAACATATCAATGTTTAACTCAAGTTAATACATTGTATTGAAACACATGCCTATGTGAAGGTCAGGAACCTTACATTTCACGTTCTTGAAGTAGGTCAGTTGTCAGAAAAAAGAATTAGGTGCAGTTTCAGCAAGTCAGAGTAAATACATGCAACCATGGCTGTTTCATAACAATTTTGCAGTTTAAATGCAGTGCCTGTCTTATTAGGCCTACATGTTAATTCTGCACATTAAAATAAATTGCATACGTTTTTGTCATTATAAAATTTGCTCCCTGACCACCATTTTTTCAATTTCAGAAAACTGCATCATGTAACTATAGAAATATAGTTATAAATTCCATTAAATTCCATTATAAAAAACATATAAAACAGAATTGTTCATCATATTAAGAGGGTTAGCACTTTTAGAAATGCCTGTTCTAAAATAGTGAAAGGGTACTAGAAGTATATGTAACATAAAATTATAAATGGGTAACCATTGATTATGGGGGTGTTTTTCACCTTGGGGTTCTGAATGACATAGATAACTTGAGCTTCGCTCTAATTTTCTATAAAGTCACTCAGAACCCCTCATTGAAAAACACCCCCATAATTCAGGGCTACCCATCTAAAATTGTATATATTTTGCATGATGTGTATAATTCTTCTATTGCCGACTTGTGCCAAATAAAGATTTTGATTGCTTGATAGAGTCAGGGGATTGTATGAACCACAGACCTGAAACATACTAGGTCAAGATACTACCAAGCGTCGATGAAAGTGACAGCAGTATTTCACAGCAGATAGACCTCCTCACCCTTTCCTACTTGTGCCTCTAGACCTCCCCAGGGTGAATATTCCTCCTCCTGTGCAAGAAATATACAACAAAAGCAGAGTTAAATCGAGGTCCACCCCTAAGGCAGACTGGACTTCTTAAACCTATTTAAGAGCCCCCTAGCACCACCGAAGCATCACTTTTTGTAGCACTATGGCCTGCGTCACATTTACAAGGTGGCATTAACATTGTAAAACTGCCCCGTCACATGCAGCACTTTGCATAGAAGGGGTGTGCAATGGGTCTTGCTGTGGGCGTGCCACAGCAACACCATTGCATTTTGACGCTGGCCCAGATTTACGAGTTTTCGTAAACCTGAGGCAGTGCCAGAATATAACACCACCCCAGGGGTGGAGTTAGAGTGGCACAGCGAAGAGACATGCTTTCATTTCTCCTCATGTTCCTTCCTGCACAAAAACAATCTCCCCTTCAACGCAGCCTTCCTTGCGCTACAGTGCAAGGGTGGCTGCACTGGCACATGGCAGCAAGTTTAGCGCTGGCGCAAGGGGAAACTCAGTGGTGCGCCGTATTCAATTAATACAGTGCATCCCTGCATTGTGAAAATGGCGGTGCACGACACTGCCAAATTTGGCGCAGCGCCGCGTACTGTCATTTTCCATTAATTCTAGCCCTAACTTTCTGCTCACCCAGAGAGAATGGAATGAGGGATCCCTATTCTCCATCCACGTATGACATTCACTTTTGAACCACTAAATCTTGTAATGGATGCTTTGGACACAGGGCCAGTACTAGACATGGGCAGTGTGGGCAGCAGCCTAGGGCCTCGTGCTTAGCACTTCAAGGTGGGGCCTCACTGAAGTGCACTACAGTCCACCGCTTCTCTCTCGACAAGGGGGAACTCGGGTCACACGTCTCCTGCGCTCCACCCACAGTCTATCACATCAAAAGGTATTTTCACAGTGAAATGTTCTGATCTCCCTGGACTACAAGGGCGTTTGCATTTCTTGGGATGGGGGCGTGAAGTGCTAGCAATTTGCAGGCAACAAAGCATCAATCAAACAAACATCAATCACAGGACACAAGAACATATCAGGTAAAGAGAAGAGGGTGGAGGAGGGAACAGCAAGTTTAGATCTAAGGTTGCCATCCAACATGGATTTGCCGGTACAGTCACAGGTTTTCGTCAGCTGTCCAGACAGATTTAGGAAAATGATGCACATGATCCAGTTTTCATAAGGGGTCAGATCAAAGCAGAGGGAGGCAAGTTTTTGTTTTCTAAGGATTTATTTGCATTAGGCTGTGCCTAAAAGTTGCAGTCAATGTAGTCCTTAGAGTCTTACCTGCAGTCATTTAAGTCAATCTGTGCCCCCTTGTATTTCTTCTACTTTTGCTAAATGTCCAGGTTTTTGTTTTTCAAAATCTGGTCACCCGATCAGACTGGTACAGACTTGTACCGTCGGGCTCCAGTGTTTGTCCTCATAGCACTACAGTGGATTACAGCAGCAAGGCCCAGTAAAGAGCCCCTCTTCTGTGGGTCTCACATTGCTGGTTGATACCTGTGAGGCACAGAGGTGGGCCCTCTTCCCTGAACATGGTAGCCATTATCCAGCACTGCGAGGCCCAGGGGAGAGGGCCTCTCTCCTGGGCCACATAGTGATACACAGTGGCTGCTAGGCCAAGGGAAGGGGGGGATTAACAAATTAGCTTGTTTTTGTAATCTTTTGCAAACAACTAAATACAGGTCGCATATATCTTCTAAGTGGTTTCTTCTTTTGCTGCTGTTTATATAGCAAAACGAAAAAATTCCAGATTACGCTTCTTTTTTCCAGGTTTTCGCAAGCATGAACATAAAAATAAAGGCCATGCGAATAACAAAATAATGGTCAGGTGGCAATCCTAGCATAAAAACACTAGGCCTCACATCCATAGGTCAGTGCTCATGAGGAGTGGTCCTGCTTTGGGCCCTGTAGCACTACACCTTTGCTGGAAGGCCAAGGAAGCGGGCCCCATCTTCTTGGCCACACAGTGCCTGATCATGGCTGCTTTGCTTAAAATAAGGCCCCCAGGTTTCAAACTGCATGTGTTTTACCCTTGCAAGATTGTAGCAGGCGTATGGATGATAACTTCATAGCGCATGAGCGACACTAAAGGTGACACTTTTGTAAGCAGTGCAACAAAATTGCTTTTTGCATTGTTGCTGGTTGCAAAGAAGCATACTTTTTAAATGTAAATCACTAAAAAGCATCAGCACATGAACATTTTCACTTTCCAAACAGTTAATCTGGAATGCTTAGCCATTCTATAAGGCAGCCAGCTACTTATTTTCGGGTGGGGCATGCTGACTTCAATTTGGTTAGGACGGGTTGCCTGTGAGTCAACTGCAGCCAACACATACTTTTCCTCTTCAGTAACGAGTCCTCCCTCATGCCACAACGCAGACCCTAGTGCCTGATTGGGCTGTTCAGTGAACTAGGAAACAACCACAGGAGTACAAAGAATAAAAGTTTAATTTTTGCAGAGTAAAAATGTCATTGATTAAACTAATTAAATTATCAAAATGAGCCTGTGAGCTGATGTGAAGAGATCTCAAGCTGTGCAGATACGTCCCATCAGACGTGAGTAGCACATCCAGTCTTAGATTGTATCTGGGACTTGTAGTCCTCACTGATATTAAAATGCAGAATTAAAAGTACCAGAATTCATAGAGACAAAGAGGATTGTTGAGCTATCGTTTTTCTTTGGGGTGTGTCTTGTTCTCGGCAAAATCTATTCATTGCAGCACAACCCTTCGACTGCACCAAAACACCTCTTTTAAATGAAGTCTCTCAGCTGCTATTTGCCTCCTTGTTTATACCTTATTTGACACAGTGCCAACTTACCTCAATTGGAGCCCATCCAGAAGGGCTCCACGCACAAGTAGCGGTTAAATGCTGTCAGTCTTCTCTAAGATCAAACCGGCAAATAACTGCCAATATTTGGTGCAAAATCATGAACTGCTGCAGAGCTATATGAACTCTGTGAATTGTGTGAGGAGGTACGGTGAAGACTAATACATGCATTTGTCTAATCTGTGATGAGTGATATTTGGTAGAGTTGGTCCCCACCCCCGGGCTTTGCAGTGCAAGGTCATGGCTGGAAGGACATAGGTAGTGGGCTCCCTCTTCTGGGCTTTACAGCGCTGTACGATGGCTTTAAGGCCATGGGGAAGGAGGGCAGCTATTACCTGGTAGGTGTTTTTTGTCACTTGCAGCTCTGCTTCTCTAGTGTCAGGAAAATCCATGACCACCCACCTCCTGTATTCTTATGTAGTTCTGGCTGCACCCCCTTTGCAACCTTAGCTCTGTCCGTACACTACCCAGTCTCTTTCTGCTGTATCCCTACACCACACAATGCCTTCCTATTCCCTCCCTACACCGCCCAATCTCAACCTTCCTGACTGCTCCAATCCTGTACCAGACAAGATTTGTATTTTTCCATATCTCCCTTCTGCATGACATTCCTGTGTCTGCTGAGTCTATCTTTAAATGCATCAACAATATACAGTGTTCTGCTCTAAAAGAAACTGTGTGCCAAGCTGTTTGTTGTGTGTCATGCCAACAGAGGTCCTGGCTGAGTTTGGATGTGCGCTCTTGAGTGTCCACTACCCACTACCCCCTTCACTGAGGCAGTTAAAGGATTTGTGTATTGCGTAAGTCAGCTCTGTGCACCTTAGATTAGATTTGGAGAAATGATGCTCCATTATACTGATATTTACAACCAAGTTACATCTTGCAATTCACCTCAACAATGCAAAAGAAGTTAATTTGCCTTGTGATGTCACTTTATGTGATGTCACATCAGATGCAAGTTGTGGGGGCCTCATACCTTTCATCTTACCCATGGCCTCCGAAATCCTAGGGCCAGCCCTACTTGGACACTCTATAGAAATAGAACACTCCACTGGGCACCTGAAGGAAAGTTCACCCATATTAAGTTACCAGCATGTAGCTCTCTGCTGTACCTTTGTTTCAGTCTGACACTTAACCCTATATTTCCTCTTTTACCCTCATTCCACCTTTCTTTTGGTGTCATGGTGTGGAGACCAGCCACTCACTGCTAGTGAACAGATTTGATCATTCAAATCAAATCATTAACATTTATAAAGCGCGCTACTCACCCGTGCGGGTCACAAGGCGCTAGGGGAAAGGGGGGGTTACTGCTGCTCGAATAGCCAGGTTTTTAGGAGTCTCCGGAAAGCGGGGTGATCCTGGGTGGTCCTGAGGCTGGTGGGGAGGGAGTTCCAGGTCTTGGCCGCCAGGAAGGAAAAAGATCTCCCACCCGCCGTGGAGCGGCGGATGCGAGGGACGGCAGCGAGTGCGAGACCAGAGGAACGGAGGAGGCGGGTGGGGACGTAGAAGCTGAGGCGTCGGTTGAGGTATTCCGGTCCCTTGTTGTGGAGGGCTTTGTGTGCGTGGGTGAGAAGTCGAAAGGTGATCCTTTTGCTGACTGGGAGCCAATGCAGGTGTCTCAGGTGTGCGGAGATGTGGCTGTTGCGGGGTACTTCGAGGATGAGGCGTGCCGATGCGTTTTGAATGCGTTGCAGGCGATTTTGGAGTTTGGCTGTGGTCCCGGCGTAGAGGGTGTTGCCGTAGTCCAGGCGGCTCGTGACGAGGGCGTGGGTCACGGTTTTTCTAGTGTCGGCGGGGATCCAGCGGAAGATCTTGCGGAGCATGCGGAGGGTGAGGAAGCAGGCGGAGGACACGGCGTTGACTTGCTTGGTCTTGGTGAGAAGAGGGTCCAAGATGAAGCCGAGGTTGCGGGCGTGGTCTGTGGGGGTCGGTGCGGTGCCGAGGGCCGTGGGCCACCAGGAGTCGTCCCAGGCGGACGGGGTGTTGCCGAGGATGAGGACTTCCGTTTTTTCAGAGTTCAGCTTTAGGCGGCTGAGCCTCATCCAATCTGCGACGTCCTTCATACCCTCTTGTAGGTTGGTCTTGGTGCTGGCGGGGTCCTTGGTGAGGGAGAGTATAAGTTGGGTGTCGTCGGCGTAGGAGGTGATGATGATGTCGTGCTTGCGAACGATGTTGGCGAGGGGGCTCATGTAGACATTGAAGAGTGTCGGGCTGAGCGATGAGCCTTGAGGTACGCCGCAGATGATCTCGGTGGGTTCTGAGCGAAACGGAGGGAGGTAAACTCTTTGGGAGCGGTTTGAGAGGAAGGAGGCGATCCAGTCCAGGGCCTGGCCTTGGATCCCGGTGGAGCGGAGGCGGGTGATTAGGGTGCGGTGACAGACGGTGTCGAAGGCAGCCGAGAGGTCGAGGAGAATGAGGGCGACTGTTTCACCGTTGTCCATCAGGGTTCTGATGTCGTCAGTGACTGAGATGAGGGTGGTTTCCGTGCTGTGGTTGGTTCGGAATCCGGTTTGTGAAGGGTCGAGCAGGTTGTTGTTTTCCAGGAAGGTGGTCAGCTGTTTGTTGACGGTCTTCTCTATTACCTTGGCTGGGAAAGACAGAAGACAGATGGGGCGGACGTTTTTCAGGTCGCTCGGGTCAGCCGTAGGTTTCTTTAGTAGGGCGTTGACTTCGGTGTGTTTCCAGCATTCGGGGAAGGTAGCAGAAGAAAAAGAAGAGTTGATGACGGTCTGGAGGTGCGGGGCGATGATGTCGTCAGCTTTGTTAAAGATGAAGTGAGGGCAGGGGTCCGAAGGGGCGCCGGAGTGGATAGAGTTCATGATGGATTTGGTTTCTTCAGTGTTGATGTGGGTCCAGTTGTTGAGGGTAATGGCCGGGGGTGCGGTGGTGTTATGTAGGGTCTGGTGTCCGAAGCTGTCGTGGAGGTCGCTGATCTTGCGATGGAAGAAAGTGGCGAAGGATTCGCACAAATCCTGTGAGGGCATGATGGCGTTGGCGTTGGCGTTGGGGTTGGAGAACTCCTTGACGATGCTGAAGAGTTCTCTGCTGTTGTGGCTGTTTTTGTCCAGTCTGTCGGTGAAAAAGTTCTTTTTAGCAGCGCGGATCAGGCGGTGGTGTTCGCGGGTAGCGTTCTTGAGGGCGGTCATGTTGTCAGCGGTGTGGTCCTTGCGCCAGGCCTTCTCGAGGGCGCAACAAGTTTTCTTTGATTCTTTGAGGGTGTTAGAGAACCAGAGAGGTTTTTTGGTGTTGGTCTGTCGATGCGTGCGTTTGAGGGGAGCAAGGTTGTCTGCGCAATTGGAGATCCAGTTTGTGAGGCTGAGGGCTGCGTCGTTGGGGTCGGTGGTGAGGGTGGGTTGGTTGGCGGCGAGTGCTGAGAAGAGTTGCTCTTCGGGGATCTTGTTCCACTGTCGACGAGGGATGGGTTGAGTGCGGAGGTGGCGGGTCTCACGTCGGAATGTGAAGTGGACACAGCTGTGGTCGGTCCAGTGTAGAGCGGAGGTGTGGCTGAAGAAGACGTGTTTGCTGGCGGAGAAGATCATTGCTAGTTCAAGACAAAAATCAGGAAGATTTCTAAAATAAGAACACTTTTTCCCAATGGTCTTTAAATGTAAATGGCCTCACGAGCTGTGCGAAGTTCTGTACTATTTGGGGTCTAAGAAACCTGACATAGTCCTCATAAAGAAAACACATGTATCTCAAAAGGAAGCCAGCAAACTCAAATAAGACTGGTTGGGAATGGTGACTGATGCCTTAGGATCTGAGGGTCAAGCTGAGAACCCCATATCAACAATGATAAAAGAGCAGTGTAGTCATAGTCCCGGCCCCAGGATATACCTCTGTAAAAAAATTGTTGTCAAGAGATTTTCATTTTTGATTTGTGTTTTTGGATCACTGGAGAAGTAATTTAGCTTGGGTAGACATTGGTGATCTGGGACAAATTTTTCCCGACAACATTTTTCAAAAATGGCAAATGTGTTGCAGTGATGATGTAATATTTCAGGAACCATGAAACCTATAAACTTCATTATGATGTCAAAACATAGGTTTTGGGGGTCACGTATTCTTAAAGAGACAGAAAATAACTCCTCAGAGCAACCCTTCTGCCATTTCCCAAAATGGCAGCTATAATAGAGGAAGAAGAGACATATACAGAAATGAGACAAATAATAATGTTTTTTAATTCTTTTATGTATACACCAAACAATTTTTATGATCTGAATATGAAAAAAATAATGTTTATCACTCCTGTTTTAGAGACATTTTCATAGCTCACTTTATTAGTTTCATCAATCGTTTATGGTACATTTGCAGAATGTTGAACATTTGTAAAGAGCATATCAACAGGGACATCTTTTTGTACCACCAGTTTTGCAAGTACATGTACATGTACGTTGTGAGGTAGAGGCTTTAAAATCTTTGTTGGTTTTCACACCCCATCAATAACTTCCCAACCAAATTCACATGGATCTTTCTCTACATATGCATGATCCAAAACATTTACTCAACTTCTGATCCAGTAGAATGCTCTTTTAATGTACCCATGCACAGAATATGAGTTTGGTGTAAGGTCACTTAGCTGGACTGATCTCTTGAACTCACTGTACTGAAGATTGTCAAATGTGCGACAGTCAGATCTTGTTTTCCACACACAAGGTATTTTTTCAAGTCTTTAAAGGCACTTTCTTATTCTGTCTCAGTAAATACTTTTAGAAACTTCAAAGGTTCAGCATTTAAAACTCCAAGCTTTGTTCCAATTTTGCTCATAGTGTCGTTACCTGTAAGGGCACTTGCCTTCTTAAGAACACTGGGCATCTCAGGGTTAAGTTTCTTGTACAGAATATGAAGCGGGATTAGATCTGTATTCAAAATCAATACTATCAGGAGAAGCAATTGTAATCCCTTACCTGGTAAAGTGATTTGGAAGTGGTGTGTTGTCGGATTCATAAGATTTTACAGCATGAGCTGCTAACAAGTTCCTGCTCTGTACTATATCACAATAACTTGTTGATACATCAGTCCTATTCATTGAAGTGATTAGCTCTCTACTTTTGCGCTTGTCATAGAGTGGGCAGTCATCATGTGTAGCAGAGTTTTCTTTTTGTCGTGATGTAATTCATAAAACATGATTTGGAAAGACAGTACATTTGCACAGCATAAGCCTGTTGTTTCATAGGATTGTGTTCCATTTCTTCACTTATATCTTAAAAGCCATCATCAATGTTGTAGCTTCTGCTCTGAACTCAAGAACTTTAATTTGTAACAGTTGTGCTTTGCTGATATTAAACAATGATGTAAAAATATTAAGACAACATCAGGCATTCTTGTTGACTCCCATGATTTGCGGAACTCTGGGGCATCACAAAACATTTAATTAAGTCCAAAATCTAAACCTTTCAGGATGTTTCTTAAAATGTTTCCTGCTGATTGTAGTGCATCCTTTGATGTTATTTTGGCAGCAAGAACTTCAGGAGTCAAATCAGCTGAGAATACCATAAGTAACTCATTCTTATTGTTAGATAGGAAAAAACAAATTCTGTCTTGTACATTCTCGCCACAAAAATCTTAATTTTATTATTATAGATCAATACAGTTTCATCAATGTTGACCATTATTTCTCTGATTTCACTGAGTGTGAACCCATAGCCAGCACTCAAGAGTGACTTTAGAACTTCATTTACTTTTTCAAAGAGTGCAAACTTAACTGAAGGCTGGCAGTTACGTTGTAGATGGGAGCTCACCGTACGTTCATATTTCTGAATGCATACACGCATGCAGTTAGGGTAGGCATAGAAATCTGCTGCAAATACATTCACCCCGTTGTTTAAATCAGCTACTCAGCTGAAAACTTAATCTTGCAACAAAATAGCCACAGAAGAAAACATGTCTGCCCTCTGAGACTCATATACTCTGTACCTTGTTCTTTCATCAATCCCTCTGGCCCTTGTTCTAGCCAAACCACAGATAACACATTGAAGATCCTGTGCTTTCTGATCAGTTGTTAGAGGTGGATGACGGGTAGCCATAGATCCTCTAAGTGGAGGGGCATTGGGTTTGGTTGTTGTCACTTTCTCAGACGACTTGGATTCTTGTGATTCACTGCTTTTGCTGCTTTTTGATGATTTTTTTCCAGGCTTTTTTTCCATTGTATACTACTTGAAGCAATTGTTGTTACACTGATAAATTCGTTGATCTTCTTCACCTATCAGTTTCAATCTTTTGTGAACTTCGTCTTGCCGTATTTCTGCAGCTTTTAAACTCTTTTCTGCCCAGCTGCAGTTGATGTTAGCTTTTCTTTCAGATTAGTTTGACATGACACATTTTTCTTTGTTGAAGGAGTCCTCAGATTTTGTAGTTAGCAACACTCTGTCAGGAGGTAAAGAACCTCTGCTACCACCTGCTTAGCTCATATTTACAAATTGGAATCAAGGGAAAACCTGAAACAAAAACAGTATTAAAATAAATTGTCAATATGATGGCTAAAACACATCATTATAGAGCCACCATTTTGGAAAATGGTGGAAGGGTTGCTCTGAGGAGTTATTTTCTGTCATTATAGGACTACTCAACCTCCAAAAACTATGTTTTGACACCAAAATGAAGTACATAGGTCTCATGGTCTCTGAAATATTACATCATCACTGCAACACATCTGTCATTTTTAAAAATGTCATCCAGAAAAGGTGATTGGAACACTGAGATCAATTCTTTACAGTACTGTTCAGCCTATCCCAATCCTCTACATAATAATGACAGCAAATTCCTTAGAGAATTCCTGTCATGTCACTCTCTTAGTGGCCCATATAGACTTCAGCATCCTAAAAGTGGAATATACACTTCCTTATCATGCTCTCTGTTGGAAAGTGGATTATTGCTAAGGGCAGGTAAGTATCTACACTTAGCAATAGGTCACTAACCCCCACTAGGTTCAGTTAAGTCTCAATAAATTTACCCCAGGTCAACCTTTGGTAGCTTAGCAACGAGTAACAGGGTTTAAATTAGGAGACAAAGGGCCTGATTACAAATTTGGAGAAGGTGTTAATCCGTCCCAAAAGTGACGGTAAAGTGACGGATATACCACCAGACGTATTACGAGTCCATTATATCCTATGGAACTCGTAATACGGCTGGTGGTATATCCGTCACTTTACCGTCACTTTTGGGACAGATTAACACCTCCTCCAAAGTTGTAATCAGGCCCAAAGTGTGTAAAGCATTCAAGTATTACAAAACAGTAATAATATAAAACACAGGAAACAGTTTAAAAATTCAAAACCCATTGATAAGAATAGGAAATATTTTTATCTTTAATTTGACACCAAAACGAATACAATCGGATAAGGGGAACCAGAGATATGAATTTTTAAAGAATTAATGTTTTCTAGCGCATAGAAACTAAAATCGCCATTCTAGTCATCTGGCCGCACCTCGACAGGGGCAAAGTCATAGTTTCAGGCCAATCGCGATGGAGTCCTGCTCTGCTATAGCAAGCAGGAGGCCTCTGGCAAAAGTTTACCTTCAGGCTTAGTCGTTTACTTGAAGATTTTCTTCACCGGGATAAAGTCACCAATCCGATCCAACCTCCTGGGAGCCCTCTTCGGACACATGTCACAGGAGACCTCGGTGAAGATTTCTACGTTCAGACTTAGATGATTTTTTGGGACGAAAATCTTCGTCTGGGCCAAAGCTGAATCTTGATCCGACGTCACTGGAGCCCTCCTCGGATATGCTGTGCGGGAAGTCCCGGTCAACTTTTTACCTTTGGACTTAGTCACATTTTTGGAGCTTTTTCTCTCTGACGTCGGGCGACCCTCCACAGTAAGCCGATTTTGCATCGACATCGTCGGATTGCCTTTCCAGGAGCCCCCGGTGAAATCCTAGAAGTCTGGGGCTCCGGAGCTTTTCAGCCGGACGAACCTGCAAATCAGGCTGGGTCACAGTCGATGTAAATCGTCTTGAATGTCAACGGCAAGTCGTCCCTTTATGGAGCTTTTTTCCAAATGTTCTCCAAATTTCTGGATCTTCATCCAGAAGTACTTTGAAGGTCCTTTAGGAGTCCACAGTTCACCCCAAGATTCCAGAAGCTCTGAGTTGCTCCTTGAGGTTTAGGACTCCAAATCCCAGAATGCACCTGCTCAAACTACAAAATTACCCCTGGACAGTGGTCAGCTGGTCAGTTTCTTCAGGATTTGATGCAGGGGACTCTGGTTAGCTATTTTTCACCTGTAGCAAGCACAGGGTCTCTTCTTGAACCGGTTGATGCCATGCAAAGTCCTTTTAGTGGTAAAGCCAAACTGAAGAGCTGGTGCAGTTCTTCAAAGTGCAGTGTTCAAGTGCAGGTCAGGGGTCCAGCAGGACAGTCCTTCTTCTTCTTGTCTTGTTCCTGGTAGGGATCTGAGGTGTGGGTGCAGCTCTGCCATATTTATCCTTGCTCCTGGGATGAGAATCGGGAGGGGTGACTGTCCAATCACAGGCAGGCCACTTCTCCCTTGGATGACCACTTCCTGGGAAGTGTGGCAAAAATGAATCCCAGGGAGCAACATTCTTCAAAAATCCATCATGACTGAAACTTATTTTTGGAGGTTAGATCTGGCTGAGCCCACCCATTAGTGTCGCTAAAATCCTAAACACACCCCTCTCCTGCCCTCTCCTAATCTAATCAAGAGGGCACATAATTGGCTAGGGTTGCAGGAAATGGGGGAGGTCCTGAGCTGCTCCAAATGTCCTTCCCTGCCTTTGGAGACCAGTTTGGCTTCTCTTCCCATCCTGTTTCACTATCTGCTGAGGCAGATCTCCTCACCCAGGCACATCCTTTGTGCTCAGCCCAGGCCATTTCACATCTCATCAAGGTAGCCTGGCCAGGCTGCCAGAGGCTGGCCAATCAGACAAGGGCACTCCATAGCTGAAGTTGGCAACTTTCAGGTACAGTTTTAAAACTCTTTACCTGAACTAGTAATATTAAATCCAGCAATGGCAAGTTGTGGGATTTATTATACCAAACTCAAGATATCTGGCTCTTATGGGGAATTTGTTAATTAAAATAAAGTCTCCCCATTTTAGTCCATGGAGGCCATTTACTATAGTGAGGGAAAAATAATTTGGTTATTTTACCTCATCAGCGCTTTTAAAACAACTTTTATAAGGTCCCACCTTATAGTTACAGGGCACCCAACCCTAGGGGCACTTAAGGCACACCTTAGGGGTGACTTATATATAAAAATAAGGTAGTCTAAGACTTTGGAAGTACTTTTAATTCCAAAGTCGAATTTGCATATAACTTTAGTTTAAAAGCAGTCAGCAAGGCAGGCCTGCCTTTAAAATGACATTGGGAACCTCAGCAGTGCACCTATGGGGGCACTACCTATGCTGGGGTCCCTAAACCTACATGCCCTACCAAATACTAAGGACTTATAGCCAGGTTGATACTGCCAATTATAATTAGCCTAATTTACATGTCCACTTTACACAAAGCACTGGCCTTGGAAATGGTAAGCAGTACCGAGGGCACAGCTAACAGACAGTAATCACCAGTATCTGTCCAAAAAGTTTGGGGGTGACCAGGGCAAAAAGGAGGACTTTCCTACACTGCCCCCCCCCCCCAGATGAAAGGTGATGGGTACTAACCTACACCATGGTAGTCCTCATCAGCTAAGTGGAAAAATCTGGAAAGGCCATCTGTGTTGGCATGGGCACTCCGAGGTCTGTGTTCCACTGTGAAGGCCATCTCCTGTAGGGAAATGGACCATCTTAACAGTTTTGGGTACTCCCCCCTCATTTGCATTAGCCATCTGAGAGGTCTGTGGTCAGTTTGAACATGGAAGTGAGTGCCAAACAGGTATGGCCTCAACTTCTTCAGAGACCAGACCACAGCAAAGGCCACACACTCAATGGCAATCCATCACTTCTCTCCGGGGAATAGTCACCTGCTGATGGAGGCAATTGGCTGATCCTGGCTTCTTCATTAACTTGTGGTAACACTGCCCCAATCCCTTCCTCTGAAGCATCTATTCACACTATAAACTCTTTGCTATAGTCAGGGGCCAGTAACACTGGTGCTGAACACATTACCTGTTTCAGAATGTCAGGCTTTTTGACACTCTGGGGTCCAAATTACCTTCTTGGGCTGCTTCTTTGAGGCGAGTTCTGTCAGAGGGGCCACGATGGTCCATCATTTTGAACAAACCTCCTGTGAACCCAGTCAGGCCAAGGAAGGCCCTGACCTGAGTCTGGGTTTTTGGAGCCTCCCAATCCAGGATAGTCTGGATTTTGGGCTGGAGAGGTTGTACATGGCCTCCACCAACAAGGTGGCCCAGGTACACTACTTAACTCTGCCCTATCTGGCACTTGTGTGCCTTGATAGTCAGGCCTGTTGGAGCAGGGCCGGAAGCACTTCTTTCAGGTGGACCAGGTGATTCTCCCAGGTGGAACTGAATACAGCTATATTATCCATATATTATCCAGATAAGCTGCACTGAAAGATTCCATCCCAGACAAGACTCTGTTCACCAACCGTTGGAAGGTGGAAGGAGCATTTTTCAGGTCAAAGGGCATCACTTTGAACTGAAAGTGGCCCTCTGGAGTCCAAAATGTTGACCTCTCCTTAGGTCCTGGACTTAAGGCAATCTGCCAGTATCCTAAGGTCAAATGTACTCAGGAACGTGGCAGCCCCCAACCTATCAATGAGCTCCTCAGCTCTAGGGATGGGGTGAGCACCAGTCTTGGTGACTGTGCCTAAACCTCTGTAGTGCACACAGAATCTTAGTTTGGTTCCCACCTTGGGGATTGGATTTGTGTACCAGTACTACTGGAATGGTCCCAGGACTATCCAAGGGCCTAATTACCTTGAGATCCAACATCTAAGCCACCTCAGCTTTGATGTTGGCCTTGACCTGGTCAGACAGCCTGTACAATTTATTCTTGACAGGTAGGCTGTCACCAGTGCCAATGTAATGGACATACCAGTTGGTGAGTCCAGGTGTCAGAGAACAGCCAGCAAACTGCTCCAAAACATGTCTGCAGTCTCTCTGCTGCTGTGCTGTCAACGTGGGAGAGAATACCAATCCCTCCACTGACCCATCCAATGCATTGGTGGAGAGGAGGTCTAGCAGAGGTTCACTCTCCTCCTCCTTTCCCTCATCAGTGACCATAAGCATGGTCATGTCTGCCCTGTCCTGGTGCGGTTTCAGTCTGTTTACATGCAGGATCCTATGAGGATTCCTGGGGGTGCCAAGGTCCACCAGGTAGGTGACCTCACCCTTCTTCTCCAAAATTGGATAGGGCCCAGTCCATTTGGCCTGAAATACCCTGGGAGCCAAAAGCTCAAAAACCTACACCATTTGACCTGTGTGATACTCAGGCATGGTAGCCTTCTGGTCATGCCAGAGCTTCATGAGCTCTTGGCTGGCCTCCAGGTAGCTGCTTGCCTTCTTCATATACACAGTCATGCGTGACCGCAGGCCCAGCACATAATCCAGCACATTCTGCTTATACTCCTTGAGAGGCTTCTCCTAAGACTCTCTCTCATCAAGTACAATGGGCCTCTTACAGGGTGCCCAAACAGTAACTCAAAGAGGCTGAATCCAACTCCCTTTTGTGGCACCTCCTATATGCAAACAGCAGGCATGGGAGGAGAACATCCCATATCCTCCTGAGTTTTGCTAGACAAACCAATGACCATGGCCTTCAGGGCCTTGTTACATCTCTCCACCAGACCATTGGTCTGGGGGCGATAGGGGGTGGTGGACTTATAGGAAACACCACACTCATCTTACATAGCTTTCAGATAGGCTGACATAATGTTTGTGCCCCTATTTGAGACCCCCTCCTTTGGGAATCCCACTCTGGTGAACACACCAAGTAGGGCCCTAGCCACTGTGGGAGCAGTGACTCTTCTGAGGGCTATTGCTTCAGGGTACATGGTGACATGATCCACAACCACCAAAATGTACCTGTCCCTGAGGCGGTTGGTGGGTCTAAGGGACCAGCAATGCCAATCCCCACCCTCTCATAGGGAGTCTCCACCACTGGCAGTGGTATCAAGGGAGCCTTTGGCTTGCCTCCTGCCTTGCCACTGGCCTGGCAGGTGACTAAGGAGCTGCAAAACTCCTTGACTTTTGCAGACATAGGGGGGCAATAGAAATGGTTGACCAACCTGTTCCAGGTCTTGGTCTACCCCAGATGTCCAGCTAAGGGAATGCCATGGCTTAATGTTAGGAGGAACTCTCTATACTTCTAGGGGACCACCACTCTCCTGGTTGCCCCTGATTTGGGGTCCTTTACCTCTGTGTAGAGAACCCCATCCTCCCAATAAACCTTGTGGGACCCACTGACATCCCCTTGTTCTTGCCTAGAGGCAGTCTACCTCAGGCCCTCGAGAGTGGGACACTCTTCCTGTGGCACAATTCCTCTCTGGTGGGCCCACCTACCCCTTGCAGTTCTGCCAAGTCCGTCAGAGCTTGACGGGGAAGGGGCTCTCCCTCAGAGGTCAGATCCTCCCCTCAGTTTTGGATTCCTCCTGAACCTCTGTACTTGGTAAGGCTGGCAAGCCAAACCCAGTGGCCCTTCTACTATTCTTAGAGGCTTGGCCCATTGTTCCGTGGTCCAAGTGTCCAGCACTTCCCTGTTGTGCTGCCTGTGACCTGGTCACATCACACACCCATTCAGGGAGGTCCAACATCTGCGCAAGGACCCTTCTTTCCACCTATGACCATTCAGATGCTTCCAGATCATTTCCCATCAGAGATTCTACTGGGAGGGCAGGAGCTACTGCAATTTGCTTAGGGCCAGTCACACCTCCCTATTCCAGGCTCACCGTGGCCATGGGATGGAGTTTGGTTCTGCTATCTGCATAAGTTACTTGGTGGAAGACACCAGGTAAGACCTGCTCTGGAGAAAACAGCTTTTCTGTGACCATTGTCACAATGGCTCCTGTATCTCTCAGATCTTCCACCTCAGTCCCATTGACTTTAGGTCTCTGCCTATACCTCTCCATGCTGGAAGATAAGGAAGCCATAGTTGCAATGTCCACACCACCTACGGACATTAGGGTGACCTATGTGTACCCTGATCCCAGCCCTGGGCCAACTTCCACCTCAACACCTACACTAGCAATCCCATTGAACTGCCCACCAGTGGGGGTCCTATTGGAGCAGATAGCATCCCCTCTTCTGTGACCAGGCTGATGACACTCAAAACACTTGCCAGCCTTAGCAAGCTCCTGAAACGTTCCTGCCATAACAGGATCATAATGCTTCCCCTTAGAAGTGCCATGGCCCGGGACTCTTCCACTCTGAGAAGGTTTTGGGGACTCTTGTGAGGACTCATTGGATTTTTTGTCATCTTTTCCTTCATTTTCCCCCTGAGAAGAACCATGTCCTCCCTTTCTCTGGTCATCCATAGGTGTTTCTGGTTAATTCTGGTCATTACCAGTCATCTGCTGCCTTCCCCAGCTCTCTGGGGTTGGTCAATTTTGAGTCAACTAGAAACGTGCGGAGCTTCTCTTGGGCGCCATTAGTTAGAAGGTGCTCCCTCAAAATCAAATTGTAAAGCCCCTCAAAGGTATTTAACTTGTTGCCCTGTATCCAGCCCTCTAGTGTCTCAACTGAGATATCCACAAAATCAACCCTGGACTGGGTAGCTGTCTTCTGGGTATCCTTAAACTTACACCTGTCCTGTTCTAGGGTCAGACCAAACTTTTTAGTTAAGCACCTCTTCATACTAGGGTATGAATCTGCTTCCCCTCCACTTAAAGTCTGAAGCATATCCCTCTCAGAGGTGGGGACCAACTCCCATAGGAGTGAACCCCAATACTGAGGCTTAACTCTCCTCAACTGGAGGGCCCTCTCAAAGGCTCCCAGCCATATATCTATCTCATTCCCCTCTACATAGGTAGGAACAACCCCCTTTGGTAGTCTGGGACAAAGCCCTCCACCCATGGACATCTCAGCTTCTCCGTCACTGCCACCATCTCTTTTCTCTTCCCTTGCCCACTTTTTCTTTTCCAGGGCCAGCTTCTCTGCCTCCTAAGCTATGTATGCCACCTAGGCCTCCAGCTCTCCCTCTCTAAGGGGCAGGTTCTCTCCTTCCAAAGGAACCCCCTTTGCCCAACTAGCTTTGGGAATGTCCCTGGTAACTGTGTGCAGTCAGAACCGGTCTTCCCCATCCTCACCAAGGTTCAGATGCCCTCCCTCCCCTAAATGGTTGGAGCTGAGATCTTCCCCTACTCCTTCCTCCCCTGGAGCTTCTTCTGTGCCTACGTCTTGGGCCTCAGCCCAAGCTGTCAGGGATTTCATTAACACATTCTTCCCGATGTTAGTGGCTGCAGGCAACCCCCTCCCAGTACACAACCCCCTAAGCTAGACTACTGTCATTGTGGGTAGGCTAGCCAGATCAAGCTCCATGGTTCCGTAGCTTTGTGTCAACAAAAAACTTTTTGCAAAAATTGGAATCAAGAATTTAGAAAAATCACAAAAATGAAATAATTAAAATTAGTCCAAATTAAAAATCAAAAACAATTTTGCACTAGGACAGTTTAAAGGATTTTTAATTTGCTTTACTTAAAACTGTAGTGTGACACTGAACACAAGTACTGGATACCACCAATGCGCACCAATAATGTTGGAAAGTGAACTATTGGTAAGGGCAGGTAAGTACCTACACCTAGCAATAGGCCACTTACCCCCACTAGGTTCAGTTAGGTCTCAATAAATTAACCTCACCTCAACCCTTGGTAGCTTGGCAACGAGCAACAAGGTTTAAATTAGGAGACAAAGGCCCTCATTATGACATTGACGGTAAGTTCCGCTGACTGCCATTCTAACTGCCGCCAATATACCGCGACCGTGGCGGTATACCGCTACCCATATTATGACCCACACATAGCATTCCGTCACTATACGGACACAAACAGAAGTCCGCCAGCCCAAAGGTCAGGGTCAGTGACAAAATGCCGGTAGCAAAACCCACACCGTTACGCCAACAGAACTACACCCACAGCATTACGACCCACGAATCACTGCGGCGGACATTCAACCATGGTAAACCATTGGCGGTACATACCATTGCGCTCAAAATACACACACACACATACAAAACAACACCACATTGGACAATTCAAACTACACACACCTGACACCCATACAAACACCACAACACTATAAAACACGCACCCACACTACCCACATCCCTTAACGACTCAAAGAAATTGACAACTGAGAGAGAGACACCAAGAGCACCCACAGAACCAGAGCCAAACATCACCCAAACACCATCCTCGCACCTTACAGCACACACCCCAACACATCACCCCACACACCCTCACACACACCACACACACTACACCCATGGCACCACAAAGACACCGCAGGTTCTCTGAGGAGGAGCTAAGGGTAAAGGTGGAGGAAATCATCTGGGTAGAGCCACAGCTATTCGGATCACAGATGCACCAGAAATCCATTGCAAGGAAGATGGAGCTATGGTGCAGAATCGTGGACAGGTTCAACGCCGTGGGACAGCACCCCAGAACAAGGGATGACATCAGGAAGAGGTGGAACGACCTACGGTGGAAGGTACGTTCCGTGGTAGCAAGACACCAGATAGCTGTACAGAGGACTGGCGGTGGACCACCACCTCCTCCTCCACAACTAACAACATGGGAGGAGCAAGTCTTGGCAATCATGCATCCTGAAGGCCTGGCAGGAGTAGCAGGAGGACTGGACTCTTGTAAGTCAAATCTTTACTACTTTCACACCCCTACCTGCATGCCATCACATACCCCACCCACACCCTCACTCCCATCACTCCACCACTTTCCACACACCCCACCATCACAACCCACCCATCCTAGTACCCAGCACTGCATGCACCACCAATGCATGGACACCACTCACAACCCTGCATGGACACCCATCACCACAGCATGCACACTAGAGAGAATCACCTAGCACACAAAAAAACAACTCACTCAAGGCAAAGCGGACAGGGTATTCGCAACCATAGAGGCCAACACACCTATGCACAAGATGTCACATGCAGAAACCATGACACTGCATTTACATCCCCACAGGTCCCCCACACAACGTCACAGGAGAGGAGGTGCCAGCAACATCCAGTCCCCCCACAGAAGAGGCCCAAAATGATGACAGCAGCTCTGCTCGCCTGGATCAGGATGACCAACCTGGCCCATCAGGGACCTCCGGACAGTCGGTTACCCAGTCAAAGTCCCATACCACCACAGAGCCTGCCCCCTCAGGAAACACCAGCACAGCACCCACTCAGCGGGCCCATCCCTCTGTCCTCAGAACATGTCAATCAGCAGTGTGTCCACCACTACAGGGACCGCAGGCAACCCCACAAGCACAGGACGACCAGGGACCTGGAGTCTGTGGCAGTGGGTACACGGTTCAGGGGACAAAGGCACAGGACAACAGAGAAGCTGGGAAGACTGCTGTGCGACAGGGGAAGGACAGGACCAGGGAACCGACTCTCCATGAGGCACTCACCAACATCCTGGGAGCATACCACCATTCCCAGGAGACGATGGCCAGATACTGGCCAAGTTGCAGGAGACCCAGCGGCTGCAGGAGGGACAGTACCTGGGGATCAGGGAGGACCTGAGGGACATCCACACCACGCTGGTCACCATTGCAGGGGTGCTGGCAGACATGGCCAACACCATGAGGGAGGCAGTGGCACACCAACGGGCCCCTGACACTAGGCACACGGATGAACAGCCCTCTACCTCCACTGAAGCTAGTGGACAGGAGACCCGCCACAGGACCAACAGGCTACCAGCACCCCTCCCCCTGCAGAAGGAGAACTACCCCACAAACGGTCCCTGCGATCCAGGCAGAAGCCAGAGAACATTGCCAAGACCCCCACCAGGAAATAAAACTCTCCTGATTGTCACTCTTGTGTCCCACTCTGTCACCCTGTCCACCTTGAACTGGCATTGCTCCACTTCCTATGCCCCCTTGGACAATGCGCCTGTGATACAAAGAGACTGGACTCTATCCTGGACTCCCTCCACCATCACCCAAGCCCACTGCACATCCCCATTACATTTTCAGCAGTTAAATAAACACAGTTTTAAAAAATACAAGTATATAGCATGCCAAATGATTTAGGTATGTATTCCTTTAACAATCCGTAGACATTGCAAGTAGACTGTACAGTAATGTACACAGAGGTCTGACCTGTATTGTGCTGCAGTCAATACACCAGGAGCCAGAGTAGGGCACAAATATCTGTGAATAGACATGTCAAAGGGTACAGTAAGTGCCCATAGTAGTGGGAACAGCAGCCTGCCAGTGAACATTTACAACACAAAACTGCAATGGAAGGTGACGTTACAGTGTCTTACCTGTATGTCACTGGAAGTACTGTTGAATGATAGATGTTCTGTTGTCCACATCCTCATCCTCTGCCTCCACTTAGTCACTCCACCACTGACACACGCCCATCTCCAGCCTCATCCTCCTGCAGAAAAGGCACCTGGCGTCTCACGGCAAGGTTGTGCAACATGCAACATGCCACAATGATCTGGCAGACCTTCTTGGGTGAGTAGCACAGGGATCCACCTGTTAGATGGAAGCACCGAAACCTGGCCTTCAGGACACCAAAGGTTCACTCTATAATTTGTCTTGTTCACCCATGTGCCTCATTGTAACGTTCCTCTGCCCTTGTCCTGGGATTCCTCACAGTGGTCAGTAGCCATGAGAGGTTGGGGTAACCAGAGTGACCTGTAAATATCGAGGGATACCTGTTAGCCAGACACTCACCTTTAGGGCCAACCCCACACCCATATACCAACATACAGTGGGTGGGGACCATGGGCTCACCTATTAGCCACACCCTGTGCCTCTGGAGTTGAGCCATCACATATGGGATGCTGCTATTCCTCAGGATACAGGCATCATGCACAGACCCAGGATACTTTGCATTGACATGGGAGATGTACTGGTCCGCCAGGCACACTATCTGCACATTCATGGAGGGAAAGCTCTTTCGATTTCTGAACACCTGTTCATTTCTCCTGGGGGGGGACAAAGGCAATATGTGTACCGTCAATTGCCCCAACAATGTTGGGGATATGTCCCATTGCATAGAAGTCATCTTTTACTGTGGCCAAATCCTACACCTGGGGGAAAATAATGCAGCTGCGCATGTGTTTCATCAGGGCAGACAACACTCTGGTCAGCACGTTTGAAAACATTGGCTGGGACATTCCTGCTGCCAAGGCCACTGTCACTTGGAAGGAGGCACTTGCCAAGAAATGGAGCACAGATAGGACTTGCACAAGAAGGGGGATCCCAGTGGCCTGACGGATAGCTGAGATCAGGTCTGGCTCCAATTGGGCACACAGGTCTTGGATTGTGACCCTATCAAGTCTTTAGGTGAGGATAATGTGCCTGTCCTCCATTGTTGCTAAGTCTACCAGGGGCCTGTACACAGAGGGATGTCTCCATCTCCTATTCATCTGCAGCAGTTTTACTCTAGGGGGCAAAACTATGAGCATCTGGTCAGTTTTCAACATTTCCTCAATGTACAATGCATTGCATGTTGTGACAGAAACAGTATGTTTATGTTTATTCCCAAAATGTGCTTATGTCGGCTGTGATGCAGTTAGGTGCCATGGACTGCCGACCCCCTGAAATGGCGGACGCTTGTCCTGTGTGGAGGGACAGGTGGAAGTGAGGTAATGCTGCTGACGGTGTGCGCCGTTGCGGGAGGTGTTCGAGTACCACCGTGCAACTCCTCATTGGTTATCATTGGGCCCTATGGGTTACAGTAGCCAATGGTGATGTATGCCGGCGGTGACGGTATGCACCGCCGCGGACGTGACAGCCATGTGCTATCTGTTCACCCATTTGCTACGTGACCTTCAACAGGAGAGGACCTACACTGCAAGTGCTGCTGTGACCTGTGTCTTGAAGCGACCATGGCTTGAGTCACTGGGGCTCCTGCCTTCACCGCTGCGGAGTTGGAGAAACTGGTGGATGGGGTCCTACCCCAGTAGCGATTGCTTTATGGGCCTCCAGACCAACAGGTGAGTACGCTGTAGGCACGAAGCATGGGGCATGTATGCATGGTGTGATGTGTGTGAAGGCCTCGTGTAAGGGGGGTGGAGGGGTCCTGGGCAGCGTGCAGCATGTATGGTGGGCAATGTATGTGCGTAAGGGGATGGAAGGGATATGGTGGGCCATTAGTGTAACAGGCTGGAAGGTATGACTGATCCCTTTTTCCATTTGAATTTTTCTGCAGGTCACTGCCCATCAGAAAAAGGGTAAATGGCGTGCCATCGCCAAGGATGTGTGGACCCTGGGGTCTACGGCAGGCGGAGCACCCACTGTCGCAAACAGTGGTATGACCTGAGACGCTGGGCAAGGAAGATGGTGGAGACCCAGCTGGGGATGGCCTCCCAACAAGGAAGGAGTGCCCATCGAGCCCTGACCATCCTGATGTTCTGCATCCTGACAGTGGCCTATCCGGAGCTGGATGGGCGCTTGAGGGCATCACAGCAGCCACAAGGGGTGAGTACAGTTTACAAATCTGCAAAGTGCAAATGATGAGGTGGTGTCTAGGTGGGGGATGTGGGCCTGTGGGTGCCCCTAGGCCAGGCAGGACATTGCAGGGTAGGTTCCATGTTGGGCAGGGGCTGATACACTCCACCCCCAAACATGCTATTTGGCATATACTACTGGGCAGGGATCTGTGTGTCTCAGGTATGCTGCAACTGGCGTTGGGTATTACTGTCCACGGCTTGGTGACTAGCATTGTGAGTGGTAGTACATTGCCTAGTGCGTAGGGCTGTCCTGTGTGTTGTGTACACCAACAGTGGTGTTGTTGCTGGCATTGACCCAGTGTATCCTCTGTCTCTTCCCTCCCCTTTTTGTTTTGTCACCCTGTCCTTATGTGCATTAGCATCATCTGGCGGAGGAGCAGAGGCACTGGCGAGGGAGGGAGGGCATCCCACATGGCCCTGGAGGCCGAATCCACCGACTGTGAGGGCACCAGTGGGACGGAGGGTGAGGGGAGCACCACAGCGGAGACAGGAGGGGAGAGTTCTGACAGTGCTATCTCCTCCGATGGAAGATTCCTGCTGGTGGCGGACACCTCTGTGGCCACCCCCACTACAGGTACAGCCGCCACACCCAGTACCAGCACCGCCCTCCCAGCAGCCCCTCAGCGAGTTTCCTGTGCTTGCTCACCCAGGAGGGTGGGCATCCCCTTTGCCCCAGGCACCTTAGGCCCTGCCCCAGTTAGCCCTGCTGCCCTGAGTGAGGAGGCTATTGACCTCCTGCAATCCATCTCTGTTGGGCAGTCAACCATAGTGAATGCCATCCAGGGGCCGGCAGGGCATTTGCAACATACAAATGCATTCTTGGAGGGCATTCACTCTGGCGTGGCGGCCCAACATAGATCATTCCAGGCTCTGGCCTCCTCCCTGATGACAGCCATTGTACCGGTCTCTAGCCTCCCCCCTCCAACTTCCTCTACCCAGTCCCATTCCCCTGAACCCCAACCTGTTCCAAGCACACAATCAGACCAGCATGCACCCAAGACAACACACAGGAGTGGCTTGGGCAAACACAAGCACCACACATCATTCCACAGGCACTCACACAAACACCATCCAGAGGCAGACACACCAACATCCACTGCCTCCACTGTGTCCCCCCTCCTTGTCGTCCACCTCCCTCCCAGTAGCGTTTACACTCACATCTGCATGCACTACATCCTCATCCACTACCTCCATCACCATCACGCCTATCACTACACACCACTCACTGGCAGTCACCACCCCCACATCCATGCACACGTCCCCTGTGTCCTCTCCCACTGTGTCTGTGCCCCCTTCTCCCAAGGTACACAAACTTAAGCACTCAGACACCCAACATCCATCCACCTCACAACAGCATCCAGCCTATGCACCTGCACCCAAACACAGCAGACAGACACCTCCTACAACCACTCCCTCTTCCTCCACTCCCAAACCTTCACCCTCTTCCTGCTCCAGTGTCCCTAAGAAGCTTTTCCTCTCCACCCTTGACCTCTTCCTTACCCCTATCCCCCATCCCCATGCTTCACTTCAGGCCAGGGTGGGCAGAACCCAGGCCAGCACCTGAGCCACCCAGTCCATGTCCACTGTAGTTTCAGCAGCTACTGCAGGTGTGAGAGGGTCCAAGGAGACACCCATCAGCACTGGCAGCGTGCCTGCACCAGCTGCCAAGGGCAAGGCCAAGGAACAACCACCAGCTGCCAAGGGCAAGAATAGACCACCAGCTGCCAAGGATGCACCACCAGCTACCAATGGCAAGAAGGGACAACCAGCTGCTAAGGGCTAGGAGGCACCACCAGCTGCCAAGGGCAAGGAGACACCACCAGCTGCCAAGGGTAAGGTGGCACCACCAGCTGCCAAGGGCAAGGAGGCGCCACCAGCTGCCAAGGGCAAGGGCAAAGGGCCTGACCCTGCAGGCAGGAGGGACAGGAGGTCTGGTGCTGTGACAGGGGAAGGGTGGAGCCTCCCCCCCACCACTGGCAGCACCGCCACCAGCATGGCCACCAGCACCGCCACCAGCACCACTGGCAGCAGCCCCAGTGGGCAGCCATCCGAGGCTGCGTGGGAAGGGCTGGAGCCTCCCCCCACCACTGGCAGCACCGTCATCAGCACCGGCACTGCCACTACTGTACAGCCGTCGCTGCCGGCGGATAGAAGGTAGTCCTGCCTCCATAGAGTGTCATGCATACTGCCCACAGCAAACCTTTTGGATCTGACACCCAGGTGAGAGACTGTGACCTTGCACTCCCCATGTGCTGCATCACAGGGCACAAAGTCCCCTCCAGAACCAGTGGAAGAAGGCATCCACTCACCCCCTCCCTGCCAGGATGAAGCACACTGGGCACAAAGCCCCCTCCAGAACCAGTGGAAGAAGGCATCCTCTCACCCCCCCTTGCCAGGATGAAGCACACTGAGCACAAGGCCCCCTCCAGAACCAGTGGAGAAGCCATCCACTTGAGAGACTGTGGCCTTGCACTCCCCAGGACCATGCAGTGGGCAAACCACCCACTTGAGAGTCTGTGGCTTTTCACTCCCCAGGTCCAAGCAGTGGGCAAACCACCTACTTGAGAGACTGTGGCCTTGCACTCCCCAGGACATCGCAGAGGACATGTAGCCCCCTCCAGGAGCAGTGGCGTTGTACCATCTTCCAGCTGAGGTGCTACCCTTCCCCCTGAGGTGCCTGTGTACTTTTGACCTGATGCCCCAGCAGTGTTCTCTCCGTATTGAGGCAGGAGTCAAGAGGGTCCTTGACCTATGTGATATGGCCCTGTGGCCCACGGACATTATGGACTGGGCAGTGTCCCTTCATTTGTATATCTGTAAATACTGTTTTGATTTTTGAGGTCGTATTTCTAGTTATTTGTCTTAATACACTCACTTTCTTCAAATCATTTTGCATTATTCCTGAGGGGTAGGCGGTGGATATGTAATGTTGTTGCATCTGTTTGCGTGTATGTTGTTGGAGGCGGCAGTGTTGTGTGTGTGTGTTACTCTCTTTTTCCTCCCCCTCCCCTGAATGCTAGGCAGCAGTATTTGTCGTGGTCATCGTCGCCGGCTTTGGTAGTCCTGCTGTAGGAGGAGGTAGACCAGCATGGGGAACACCTGCAGTTTGGGCTCAATGGCGTAGTGGTTCTTCTTTGAGTCTCCAGAGGTAAGTTGTTTCCCCTCTGTGTACTGTTTCCACCGTGCTTTTGATGGCATGGGTACTGCCCCAGAAAAGGTGGCGGATAGGCTGGTCATAATGCAGTGTGCGGTACATTGTCTTCCGCCTGGCTGTAGGCGGTTACCGCCACACTGCTTGTAGCTACTGATGTGGCGGTCGGTGTGTTAAAGTGGCTGTATGTGTTGGCGGTTTCCGCCGCGGTCATAATTCTATTTTTTTTACCGCCGGCCTGTTGGAGGTATTACCGCCGCTTTATTACTGACCGCCAGGGTTGTAATGAGGGCCAAAGTGTGTAAAGCTTTTAAGTATTACAAAACAGTAATAAAATAAAACACAGGAATCAGTTCAAAAATCCAAAAACAATTTATAAACATAGGAAATATTTTTATCTTTAATTTGACACAAAAACAAATAAAATCGGATAAGGGGAACCGGAGATATGAATTTTTAAAGATTCTAGCGCATAGAAACTAAGGAGCATATTTATACTTGTTTTGCACTGAATTTGTGTCATTTTTCTACGCAAATTCGGTGCAAAACTAACTCCATATTTATACTTTGGTGCTAGACCCATTTAGCACCATAGGTTATGGAGTTAGAGTCATTTTTGCGACGTGGAAACCTACCTTGCGTCAATGAGATGCAAGGTAGGCGTTCCCATGCAAAGAATTACTCTATGGCCTAAGCGCCATATTTATCCCCATGCTAAAATCACGCACGGGGGGAGGGGTCAAATAATGTTGCAAGCTTGCTATGCACCATTATTTAACACCTGGGTCAGGGCAGGCATTAGGGGACCTGTGGGCCTATTTCCATGGTGGAACACCATGGAATAACCCCACAGGTGCCCTCCTCAGGCCCCAGGGACACTCCCACCCACACCAGAGGGACAGCAGAGGATGTAGGACCCAATCCCAGGTAAGTATAGGTAAGTATTTTTTTTTTAAGTGCCATTCGGGAACCTGAAATGGGCACTGGATGCAATGGTCATGCCCAGGGGACCCTGGTCCCCCGTGCTGGCCATTGGGGTGGTGGGCATGACTCCTATCTTTTCTAGGACAGGATTCATGTGGTTATTTTCTGACTTAGTCATTTTCTTGAAGATCTTCTTCAGCAGGATGAAGTCACCAATCCAATCCGACCTTCCAGGGCCCCTTTTCAGATACACGTCGCGGAAGACCTCGGGGAAGAGTTCTACTTTTGGACTTAGACGACTTTTCAGTACAAAAATCTTTGTCCGGGCCAAATATGAATCTTTATCTGAAGTCCCTGGAGCCCTCCTCATACACGCTGTGTTGGAAGTCCCGGTCAACTTTTTACCTTCAGACGTAGTCACTTTTTTGGAGCTTTTTCTCTCTGACTTTGGACAACCCCCCACAGCAAGCCGATTTCGAATTGACGTTGTCCGATTGCTTTTCCAGGAGCCCTGTGTCTGTGGCTCGGGAGCTTTTCAGTGGGACGTATCTGCAAGTCAGGCCAGGTCGCGGTCAACGTAAGCTGGCTTAACTCTTGACAGTGGGTCGGTCCCTTTATGGAGCTTTTTTCCAAAAGATCCCCAAATTTCTCCAAACTTCTGGATCTTCTTCCAGAAGGTCTTGGAAGGTCCCTTAGGAGTCCATAGCTCACCCCGAGGTTCCAAAAGCTCTGAGTTGCTTCTTGGGGTTTAGGACTCCAACTCCCAGAATGCACCTGGCTCATACTTCAAAATGACCACTGGCCATTGGTCAGCTATTCAGTTTCTTCAGTATTTGATGCAGCCGGCTCTGGTTAGCTATTTTGCACCTGTAGAAAACAGGGAGTCCCTTCTTGAACCAGTTGAAGCCAGGCAAAGTCCTTTTAGTGGTGAAGCCCAAGTGTGCAGCTGGTGAGGGGTCCAGCAGGGCAATCCTTCTTCTTCTTGTCTTGTTCCTGGTAGGGATCTGAGGTGTGGGTGCAGCTATGCCAAATTTATCCTTGCTCCTTGAGTGAGAAGCGGTGACTGTCCTATCACAGGCAGGCCACTTCCCCCTTGGATGATTACTTCCTGGGAAGTGTGGCAAAAATCAAACCCAGAAAGCATCATTCTATAAAAATCTAACATGGCTGAAACTGATTTTTGGAGGTTAGATCTGGCTGAGCCCACTCACTGGTGTGACTAAAAATCCTAAACACCCCTCTCTCCTTCCTCTCCTAATTTAGTCAATAGGGCACCTAATCAGCTGGGGTTGCAGGAAGTGGGGGAGGTCCTGAGCTGCTCCAAATGTCCTTCCCTGCCTTTGAAGACCAGTTTGCCTGCTCCCCCCCGATCCTGTTTTATCACCTGCTGAGGCAGATCTCCTCACCCAGGCACATCCTTTGTGTTCAGCCCACTCCACTTCACACCTCATCAAGGCAGCCTGGCCAGACTGCCAGAAGCTGGCCAATCAGAGAAGAGCACTAGAGAGCTGAAGTTGGCAACTTTCATGCAGGGTTTTAAAATGCTTTACCTAAACTAGTTATATTAAATCAAACAATGACAAGTTGTGGGATTTATTATAACAATTAATTTGACACCAAACACACAATATCTGGCTCTTATTGGGACTTTCTTAATTATAATAAAATTCTCCCCATTTTAGCCTTTGGAGGTTGTTCACTACAGTGAGGGGAAACAAATGTGGCTAATTTACCTCACCAGGGCTTATATTTTTTTTTAATAAGGTTCCTGCTTATAGGTACATGGTACCCAACCCTAGGGGCACTTAGGGCACATCGTAGGGGTGAATTATATGTAACAATAAGGTAATCAAAGACTTTGGAAGTACTTTTGATTCCAAAGTCAAATTTGCGCATAACTTTAGTTTGAAAGCAGCCCGCAAGGCAGGCCTGCCATTAAAATGACACTGGGCACCTCAGCAGTGCACCTATGGGGGCATTACTTATGCTGGGGTCCCTAAACCTACATGTTCTACCATATACTAGGGACTTAAAGGTAGGTTGATACCGCCAATTATAATTAGCCTAATTTGCATGTCCACTTTACACAGAGCACTGGCCCGGGGACCGGTAAGCAGTACCCAGGGCACAGCCAAGAGTCAGTAACCACTAGTATCTGTCCAAAATGTTTGAGGATGACCAGAGCAAAAAAGAGGACTTTCCTATACTCTCGCAGAACTGAAACCAGAATAGACTATTTTCTGAATCACAAGAAGGGGGGAAGCACACTGCCTTTTATTCCAGCACAGTTCATCCCATTGCATTCTGTTAAATGCAGTACGCTTACTTCAAAGGTGCTGTAGTTTTATACCAAAGCCGGTGCATGTAGTACTGTCAACTCTAAACTCTTGTTTTTTGATTTAGCCCTCCATTAGTAGAGAATAGAAGTAGTAGAAAGCAGAAAAAAGTCATCTGGGGTTGCTGAAATGCTGCTTAAGTCTTCACAGTTCACAGTACCACTTCACAGGCATCCCAGGTGATCTTGTCAGCTCGTTGGCTCAAGGAAGCCTTTTAAACACAAGCAGGGAGGAAGCACACTGCCTCTCATCCCAACACAGCTCTCTAATGATGAAGGGCTTCAAACAGAAACATGTGCAAATAACTGCATGGGTGCACACGCACATTAAAGGAGCACAATCCCATTCTTAAAGAGCAATTATTTTTTTCTCTGCTACCACTTACCCTTTTGTTCCTGGACCCTCAGTATGGATCTTTACCATGGTGGCTGTTAGGTATATTATTAAGCTGCAATAAAACACTGCAATGTAGAGTTGTCATTAGAAAGGTGAATTTGTAGAGTCAATAAAGAAAGCTTGGATAGTTTAAAATATTTATTTTTAAGAATCAAATAGTAATAATATTTAATAATCAGTAAACGTTCTACAGAAACATGCATGAAGTTTGTCCTGAATTTCTCCCTACCCTGCCCGTCCCTGTCTCTCTGAATGAAACTGTGCTGTAACAATCTCGTCTCGTCATCTATACAGAATGGCAATATTTCTCAAAAAGGTTAAAAAATATTCACTCTCCTAAACTAGTACAGTTTCCCACAAATATCAGTACAATGTGCTTACAGCTATCACACTACTCTCCAACACTTAATCCTGTCCCTCGGTCTCTCTCTAACAATGAACAAGCCTATTCTCCTGCGGAGTAAACAACAGTCTTATGTCCCAATAGCCCAGGACCACAAGCAGCTCATACAAAGAAGGGAGCGGTCAGCAACGGCATCTTCTACAGCTTACACCTGAACATCTGCTCTCATCAGCTCCAGTCTCAGCACCAGCAATATCTCTCTGTCCCTCAGACACTTTTAATGCATTATTGTTTCTTACAATATACAACATTAGAAGGAAATGTTTCAGTCTTGAACAATAGGCCTTCACACAAGCAGGAGGGTTTGACACTTCATTGTATTCTCCTATCCATGTTATTCTTCATCTGTAAGAACAAGTTGCATACATGATTATAATTTCAAATTCCATTCCCATCACATTCATACTGTTAAGTTATGCAATTTTCTTATTTTCTATGTACGTCAGTACATTCCAAACCAGTCGATAAGGGATATAGTTAATAGTGATTCCATTGTTTAGGACAAAGGTTTGTAGCATGTGTAAGTCAAACAGGGGTTATAGTTGCCACATTTAATTGTAGGATTTTGCCAGCCTAGCAATTTTGCTACGAAAGCTGCAAAAGATTATGCAAAGTTCAGAGCATGCTTTTAGAGCAGTGAAATCAATGGCAGTTTAAGGCCTAATAACTCTCTCTCTTGCTAGTAATGGGTATTAGATTTTTCATTTTCTATTGGCAGCCTGCTCATCCCCCCTTTTGATGGTTTGGAACCATTACAAACTACTTCAGTTATTTCAGTCTTCATTGATATCAGATCCTTGTCTTTTTATTTTACTTGTTCTTTTTATTTTATTTTCTTGTAATCCTCATTCACCCTTTCACTCATTTCTATGTTTTTACTTATTTTATTTATATTGTTTTCTCTTTTTTTCATTATCAGCATTTGTATTGTTTTATGCACAAAATAATATTTGGTATTCACCCTCTGACAATTCAAATGTATGTTCACAATAACTATTACCCACTGGTATTTTCTTCTCCTATCTTCTTTTAAATACATATATTTTTCTTTTCAATCTCTCTTCCAATCTTAGCTGAGGTATAGCTCCATTTTCCCTGAATTCATCCTCTTCTCTTTTCCAAACATTCCTCTGTTCATCCTCTTTCTTATTTTCAGCCTTCGTCAGTTTTATTTTTTTTCTTGTATCATTTGTATAAAGACTTTTTCTTGTGCATTCATTCTAGATGTTAAATTGTGTTAATGTGCCTTAACTATGTATACTGGTCTAAAGTAATGCCAAGCTATCCTCATTTCACTAGCCTCTGGGTGTAAATTCATTTCCTTCATTAGTGGGACTTTTGAAAGCACCATTTCAAAGTTTGAAAAATATTATTCAAAATGTCACAATCTATATACTAAGCTAAGCAATATACTACATGATGTGGCATAAGTGAGTGTTATGTGATAGTATCAAAGTTGTTCATCAGTTGAAGATGGTATGTGGGCACCTATATAGCAGTCCTTAACATCTCAAGCTTTAGTGTATTCTTGTACTAGCCTAGAATAAATATTAACTGTATAATCTTCATCCGTAGAGTCTACAAAAGATGGTTTAACTTGTCCTCACCACGTATTGCCTGGTGTGTTACATTTTGAAAATATAGCACTGTTTCTGGTGTGACCTGAATTACTAAAACAATTGCTATGGCTATCAATACTATCAAGATAAGTAAAGATTCTAAAAAATATTTTAACTCTATTTCTAGTTATAGTACACATGTTGTCTCTATAATCGGATCTACTACTAATCAATTCATTAGTGGCAGCAATTTTCTTTCAATTAATCAGTTTCAATGTCTTCCTTTCTTCAGTTACCCAATTATTTTTATATATTTTGTTTTGTAAATACAACCTTTGTTAGACAATCCTTAACCCTATTTCTCGTTCTTCTAATTGTTATGCCTAATTGTAATCTTCTTAATCTCGGCTCTAGGTAATCTTCTTTTTGAGTTTTTGTTTACACAGTTCATTCAATATTGTTTTCAACTCTTGGCTTTCAAAGAGGTTCCAGCAGTTCTTTGCTCCAGTCAAGTAAGTCAGAGATAGGAAGGTCCAGCATCTGACTCAAATAGTGTGTCCATTCAGGTGATGCATATCTCCAGCAAGGAACTCATGCTCTTTTTGACCTTCTGAGTACGTTCAATTTTTCATGTTTCACTGGCACCACTAAATGCTCCATCCTCTTTGATTGCTTTCAGTGGTGATAGTTTGTTATTCCCACTCAATTTTTGTTTCTTTTTGTCACTTCATGGCCAAATCTTGCTTACAGTCTTTCTCTTGTTGGTTCCAGAACTTGTAACCCCTGCTGTGATATCAAGTTGTTTGGTTGCTTCTGTGTTTACTCCTGGAGGCTGGCCTCTGACAATTATGGTCAGTACTTCCTCATCATCACCACTCTGTGAGAAGTCTGGCAATTGGACCACTTCACCTGTTAGAGTTTCTTCACCCCATCTCCTTTTTGCTTGTTCTGATCACCAGTTTCTTCTTGTACGATGGTCGGTGGTACGTACACCAAAGCTCTTGGCTCTTTTTCTTCATGTGGATTCCTTGCTGTCTCCGTATGAGAATCATGAACCCAGTTTGGAACCCCTGCACACTTCACTGCAGTGTTTGTGATCAGAATCACCTGGTAGGGGCCTTTCCAACAAAGCTCTAAACAGGACTGTGTCACATGTTTTCTAATGAGGACCCTGTCACCAGGGTTTAAATTGTGGCACTGATCCTCCCTTGGGTTTTCAGTTACAGCTTCAACCTATCGAGACATAGAAAGCACCACATCAGCCAATTCTTTGCAATAATCGAGTGCCATGTCATCTGTTATATTTACAACTACATTTGCTGAAACTGTGGGTAACCTCATGGCTCTCTCCATTACCACTTCATGGGGCGACAACCCAGTTCTTCGATCAGGTGTGTTTCGCAGACTCATGATAATGATAACCAATGGTTAAGCATCTGGCCATTTCAATGATGTAGAAGCACAACCTTTTGCCAATCTTGATTTAAGAGTGACATGTATCTGCTTCACAATTCCAGAAGCCTCTGGATGATAAATGCAATGGGGCTGTTCATCATTTCACAATGCTGCACATAACATTTTGATTATCTCACTGTTGAAGTGAGTACCTCAATCTGACTCTAGAAGGACAGGCATACTATACCTGGGAATCAGTTCCCTCAGCACCAGCTTTGCTACCATGAGACTATAATTTCGCCTTGTTGGATATGCCTCCATCCATCTAGAAAAGATGCATTCAATCACTAAAATGTACCCTAATCCATTGCAAGGTGGCATTTCAATGAAATCCATCTGCATTCGGTTAAAGGGGCCTTCTGATATGCCTACATGACTAACTATGATATGAGTTCTTTTTCCCACATTCATCTGTTGACATTCTACACACCTATTGCAAAAACCTTCTGCCTGTCCTCTGAAGTTTGGATTGCACCAATACTATTTGAATGTTCTGATCATCGCATTTCTGCCAAAAGTACCTGTCCATGTAGGTTCTGTGTCACTGGGGCAAGCAAACTGTCTGGCAATATTGGTTGTCCATCCATTGAGACACATTGTTATTGTCAATTCTACAATTCTATCCAATCTTGTTTTTCTTCATCAGATGCATTTTCTTGCATTCATCTCAATTTATCCCAACTGTCAGCTGTTTTTAAAATCATGGCAAGAAGACTTCCCTCCTGACTCTCAGTCCTGTATGAACCATTGTATGTGGCTGACATAGGTGCACAGAGGCGTGTCACCTCATCGCATACCTGTTTCCAATTGTGACATAGCTACAGTCGCTCTTATGTGCCGCACATTTTATAATAACTATTTATTTTGGTTGCTGTAGGGCTCTCAATAGTTCTTTTACATCTTGACCATTTCTAATGGGTGTACCTGCTGAGGTCATAAAACCTTGTTGTGACTACAATTGCCCATAGTCATGGACGACACCAAACCCATATTGACTGTCGGTAAAAATTGTCACTCTCACTCCAGTGGTGCATTGCAGGCTCTGGTAAGAGCAATCAGTTCTGCAACTTAGACTGATGAAATTCCTGGTAACCAAGATGCTTCAACTATTTCTTGAATTGTACAGACTCCATAGGCTGCTCTCAAGCATCCCTCATTTGTTCTTATGCATGGACCGTCCACAAAAAGGGCATGATCTGGGTTAGTCAAGGGTTCATCCGTTATATCTGGTCTGGGTTTGCTGCACAAATCGGTAACATCAAGGCAAACACATTCAGAATGGTCAGACCCATTTTCCTCAGGCAACAGTGGGCTGGGATTTAAAACGTCTCCATAGCACCACATTGTTTCCTGATAATATCTGTTTCTCGCACTTGATAAGTCATGAATTTATGAAGTGCTGCTTTGTAGTTTTTGTTAGTAACACCTCAATTGAATGCGGGTTCATGACAGTCAAAGGAAATCCAATCACAATATTTTCACACTTCTCAAGATTGGCACTTACTGCTGACACTGCTTTTAAGCACACAGGTAAAGCGACCAGCATACGGTCAAGAGTTACAGAGAAGTATGCAATCGGTCTTTTGTATCCTCCATGAATTTGGGTTAGCACTGAGAGAGTGCACCCTTCCATCTCACTGTAAAACAAAATAAACTCTTTAGTGTAATCTTGCATACCCAATGCAGGTGTGTGACAAAAACTTCCTCTCCACTCTAGAAATGCTTCCTTGCATTTGTTGTCTTATAGAAAAGGATTTTACATCTTTGTGAGTCATTCTCAGTAGAGGTTTTACCACCAGAGAAAGTTGGGTCTCCATTGTCTGCAGTAGCCAACCATTCCTAGAAACGTTCTGACCTTTCTCTGTGTTTCGGGGTGTTTATTTTCAGAATCATTTCAACTCTTTCTTTGTACACTTTCTTCACACCCTTTTCAATGATGTATCCCAAGTACTGTACCTCTGTCTGACTGTAATTTCTGTGGTGATACTTTGTGTCCATTCTTAGCTAAGAGATTTACTAAAGCTATGTAGGCTACATGACCATTCTCCACACTACCTGAAGCAATTGGTAGATCATCAATGTTCTGGATCCAAAATGAATTTCCTGGTAGTTTCAAAGGCTCCAAATTCTTCTTTAAAATCTGATTAAAAAGGAATGGACTCTGTATACCCTTGTGGGACACAACACCACGTTTTTATCTTCTCTTTGAACATAAAGGAAAATAGGAATTGAATATCTTCGTGTAACTATATAGAGACGAAAGCCTGACAGAGGTCAATCACAGTGAACCATTCGGCTGTACATGGAATCTGACAAAATATGGTGGCTGAATTCTGTACCACAGGACAACATAGGATTACGATTTGTTTTATTTTTCTCAGGTCCTGAACTATTCTGTACTTGCCAATTAGTGTGCATAATCCTGTGATTTGTGAGTTGCATGGACTCTGACTCAGTTCCCTCAAGATTCCCTTGTCTAGCATTAAGTTGATCAATGGTGTGATCCCTGATATTATTTCTGGTGTCATTGGGTAAAGGGGTGTTCTTAAGAAAAATCGCACCTGGTTTACAGTTATTCATACTGGTTCAACACCTTTAATCAATTCAATATCCATTCTAGTTACATCTCAGTTTTGATCTTTTCAATCAGCTTCTTGGGTAAATGATTTAACTCTAACATGGGATAAAATTCTGCAGTTTCTCTCAAAAAAGGTCTGAATTTGACCTCCTCATCATCATGTATGTGAAACTCAGCTCCATCCAGAGTACAACTCCTCTCCTTAGTAGGTTAGCAGTGCATAAATCACACACAGCAAACTGATGTTTGTCTTTGAAAGATCCTATTTTTACAGGAACATCTTCAGAAATCGGATTGGTAACTAATATCCTATTTGTACAGGAACATCTTCAGAAATTGGATTGGTAACTAGTTTATTTGCAACTCCCACTACTTGTATCACTTTTCCTGAGATGGGTAAGTCTGGCACTTTCGCTCTTCTTACAGTGAAAAGGGTAGCACCTGTGTCTATTAAAACGCTAATTAGTGGTAATTTACATTTCCATCTAAATATGGTCCACTCTGGTCTGCCGCTAAGATTGCACCAAGCATGCAATCTGCCTCCCCCTTCGGACACCTTCATTGTGATGTGCCAAAATTAAAGATTCCATTTTCATCAAACATTGGAAATTGATCTACCAAATTGGGATTCTGCACCAATTTTTGAGTCATCCCAAGCTACTGCTTTTGATTAAAACGTGCTCCATCCACAACAGGCTGAATCACAGGGGCTTGTGGTTCTGATTTGTACTGGGGCATGTATCTGTCTTATTGGAACATTCGACATTTGCATCTGGGTTGCATCCTGCATCTCATTAACTTGATTCTTATCTGGAGTAGAGCTACATTCCAGATTCCAATGCTCCACCTTATTACATATGTGACAAGCAGTCATTTTTTTTTAACGTTTAAACATTGACACCTGTGCCTGAGTCAATAGAAACTCCCTTCCTCTTCCTGGCATCACCTGCATTACCATCTGAAATCCACTCAACATCACTCCTCTCATACACTGCATGGCTGCTGCATTCTCAGCACCCGACGGATTTTGAAAACTCTCTTGCACAAACTTAGTCTAGGCTACCATACATTTTTTTAAAATATTTTGCTGCTTCATCTCCTGCCCATCATTAAAATATGTTTTTTTAAAACCATTTTTATTCAATAGTAGCTCAGTGTACAAAAATTGGTACAATCTTGGATGAATCATTTTAAACATTGTGAAGAAAAGGCACAATATCTTTACGATCACGGTTAGCATTGAACAAAAGTATGAATTGCATATTTGCATTTCTGATCCAGAACAAATACAAGCTGCAGTAGGCACAGTCCTAGTCCACAAACGCCCTCCAACTTTCCCACAGTGACCAATCATGTTTGCTTGTAAATGCTCCATTGAATCCATACTTTCTCATATTTTCTATGAAAGATCAACTTTGATATATCACCTGCTCTTTACGCTGGCATCAATCTAAATCATTCTTCCAATCTTGAACACACGGGAGCCTGTTCATTCACTATGGCTTTGCAACGTTCCTCTTAGCCACACTGGCCCCTAACATTGACCATATTTTCTGATATCTGGGCCACACCTTCTCTCCCGTTATATGTAATATATGCCATCTGGCCTCCAGTGGGATAGTGAGACCCGTGACTAGGGGAATAAATCGCACCACCCCCTTCCACTATGAATGCAGCGGTGCTACAGAACAGGTAATAGCAGTGGTTCTCGAAAAAGATTGGTCCGGGACTCCTTCAAAAGGGCCAAGTATTATAGCAAAGACAATATGTTCCAAAAAAGCGTGAAAAACAATGAAGAAAAAATGATGGGTATAGTAAGGCACACCAATTTAAATCATAAAGGGCCAGATGTATCAAAAAAATCTTTTGCGACTCGAAAATAGTGATTTTTAAGAAATCGCTATTTCTGAGTCGCAAAATGCTATGTTTCATATTTGCGATTCGGTAATAGCAAATTCTTAAAAATCGCTAATGCTATTACCAATTCGGAAATTGCGATACAGCCCCCATTCGCACCTATGGGCCTGTCGGCCCATATTTGCAAATTTTTTGCATTTCCCAAATTGCAAATTCCTAACTGGAATTTGCAATTTGGGAAATGCACACTCCAGGGTGCTGGGGGCCTAAGGCCCCCTGTGCTGCACCCCAAAACAATTATGGAAGACATGTAAGGTGCACACATGCCAAAAGGGCATGTGTGCGTTACATGTCAATTTTAAAAATGAATTTTTAATGCATTTTTTAACTTTGCACATGGTTACCACCAAGTTCAACTTGGTGGTAATAGCGATTCCTTAATGCCCAATTCGCATTAAGGAATTGCTTCATACATGTGCTTCAGAAATCGCAAATAAGGTTTCCTTATTTGCGATTTCTTATTTAGTGAATCGCAAATTGCGATTCTTTAAATGGGGTCGCAATTTTAAGGAATCGCTATTTTAGCAATTCCTTAAAATTGCACTGTGAATGCCTTTCTTACATTCAGAAAGGTGATTTTGTATTCGCAAACGGCCGAATTTTGCGATTCGCACCGTTTGCGAATGCAAAATTCTTTGATACATCTGGCCCAAAATTAGGTAAATAATTAACTCACAATTGCATATCCTGAATACTGATTAGACCAATGACAGGATGCCAAGACCTATGTTTGCCTTTAGATGGTATTGTAGTCTTCAGGACATCTTGGTGAGATCTACCTTTCCTAATCATGAAGCTTTCTGCCAAAAATTAATTACTGGACAGAACGCTGTTCATGGAAATCACAATTGTGGATCATGTTAGGCATGTGAGGTGACGACAGTGGCCAGTACATTGCAATGAGGAAAAGAGAGAATCACCCTATCAGATATGACCAATTGTAGACCATCTAATGTAGTTTACCTAAATAGGTGTCCATGTCAACCCGGCTATGTTGGAGAAATTCAGAATAGGATTTACTATTTGCCATACATAACCACAGAATGGGAATTCCCTTAGTGGAGCATAGGACGAAGATGTGACACTCGGAACAGGATCTTGCTCAGACTATCTTGGAGAAGATTAAAGTAATGAGGGGACCAATCAATCAATCTAAGAAATTTGTAGAGCGTGCTATTCACCCGTGAGGGTCTCAAGGCGCTGGGGGCGTGGGGGTGAGGGGGGACGGTCGAGGGAGGGTCACTGGTCGGACAGCCAAGTCTTGAGGTTCTTTCTGAAGACTAGTAGGTCTTTGGTTTTGCGAAGGTCGGTGGGGAGGGAGTTCCAGGTTTTGGGGATGAGGTAGGAGAAAGACCTGCCTTCTGTGGTGGTGTGCTGGATGCGGGGGGACTGTGGCTAGGGCGAGGTCGGCTGATCGGAGTTTGCGTGTGGGAGTGTGGAAGTTTACTCTTTCATTGAGGTAGGTTGGCCCGGGGTTGTGGAGGGATTTGTGTGCGTGGATGAGGATCTTGAATGTGATTCTCTTGTCTATAGGGAGCCAGTGTAGGGGTTTGAGGTGTGGTGAGATTCGTTTGTGTCGGGGGAGGCCAAGGACGAGGCGCGCGGCTGTGTTCTGGATTCTTTGAAGTTTGCGTTTGAGTTTGAGTGTGGTGCCGGCGTAGAGGGTGTTGCCGTAGTCCAGTCTGCTGCTGGTGAGTGCGTGGGTGACTGTCTGATCTCTGGGGGGATCCATTTGAAGGATTTTTTTAGGGTGCGGAGTGTGTGGAAGCAGGAGGAGGGTCGAACATTGATTTGCTGTGTCATGGAGAGGGCGGGGTCGAGGATGATGCCGAGGTTGCGTGCGTGGGTGAGGGGCCTAGGGCGGTGGGCCACCAGGAGGCGTCCCATGTGGTTTTGTTGGGGCCGAAGATGATGACTTCTGTTTTGTTTGAGTTGAGATTGAGATGGTTAGTGGCCAATCAAGTGGGCGGTGTCTAGGAGAGCGGTGAGGATGAGTTGGGTGTCATCTGCATATGAGAGGATGGTGATTCCGTGTGCTCGGAGAATGTTGGCTAGGGGGATCATGTAGATGTTGAAGAGTGTGGGGCTGAGAGAGGACCCTTGGGGGACTCTGCAGGTGATCTTGGTAGTGTTGGAGTGGAAGGGTGGGAGGCGGACTTTCTGGGTTCGGTCGGTGAGGAAGGAGGAGAGCCAGTCTAAGGCTTTGTGGCGGATTCCTATGTTGTGGAGGTGTGTGCGGAGTGTGTGGTGGCAGACAGTGTGAAAAGCTGCGGAGAGGTCTAGGAGGATGAGTGCGACGGTCTCGCCTTTGTCGACTTTGGTCCTGATGTCGTCAGTGCATGCGATGAGGGCGGTTTCTGTGCTGTGGTTCTTGCGGAACCCAGATTGTGAGGGGTCAAGGGTGTTGGTTTCTTCGAGGAAGTGGGATAGGCAAGTGTTGACTCATTTCTCTGCAACCTTGGCGGGGAACGGGAGGAGGGAGATGGAGCGGTAGTTGGAGAGGATCTCCGGGTCGGCTTGTTTTTTTTTTAGGAGAGCGGTAATTTCTGCGTGCTTCCAGGGGTCTGGGTAGGTGGCGGAGTCAAAAGAGGAGTTGATTATGTTGTAGAGTATAGGGGCGATGGTAGGGCTAGCTTTGTTGTAGATGTGGTTTGGACAGGGGGTCGGAGTGGGAACCGGAGTGGATGGATTTCATGGTTTTTTCCATTTCTTCGTGTGTGGTAGGCGTCCATGTGGATAGTGTGGTGGGGGGGGCTTGAGGGGGAGTTGAGTTGGGTGGGAGAGGGGTATGTGTGGTGGGTGTGTGTGATGTGAAGCTGTTGTGGATGTCTAGGATTTTGTGGAGGAAGTGGTTGGAAAGGGCGTCACATAGGGGCTGTGTGTGTGGGCTCTATGTTGCTGGCTTTGGGTTTGGCAAGTTCGTTGATGATGGTGAAGAGTTCTTTGCTGTTTTGGGAGTTGTTGTCAAGGCGTGTCTTGTAGTGGACTCTTTTAGCGGTGCGTATGAGTTGGTGATGGGTGCGAGTGTTGGTTTCGAGTGTGGAGAAGTTGGTTGAGGAGGGTTCTAGTCTCCATATTTTCTCAGCTTGGTGGCATTTGCGCTTGGAGTCTTGGAGTTCAGGGGTGAACCATGGGGCGTTCTTGATGTTGCGTGTGGTGATGTGTCTTCTGAGGGGTGCTAGTGTGTCTGCGCAGGTAGTGATCCATTTGGAGAGGTTGTGTGCTCCTGCGTTGGGGTCGTTGGTGTGGGGGGGGGTTATGGGCCAGTTGGGAGTTTAGTCGTTCTGTGGGGATCTTGTCCCAAATGCGGTAGGGTGTGGTGTGTTGATGGTAGTGTGTGGGGGGTCTGGTGAAGGAGAAGTAGACGCAGCGGTGGTCTGTCCAGAGGAGTTCGGTGGTGTGGGTGTAGGCTATGTGTTGGCTTGAGGTGAAGATTGCGTCCAGCGTGTGTCCTGCTAAGTGGGTGGGTGCGGTTACCAGTTGTTTGAGTCCGAGGTTGTTGAGGTTGTCTATGAGGGAGGTAGTGTTGTGTTCTTGTGGGTTTTCTAAGTGAAAGTTGAAATCACCGAGGATGATGTAGTCTGTGGAGGTGAGGGCGTACGGGCTGATGATGTCTGCGATGGTGTCGCAGAAGGCGGGGTGTGGTCCGGGTGGTCTGTAGACTAGTGTACCTCTGAGGGTGGAGTTGTTGTTGATGTGGACGAGGAAGTGCATGTGTTCAGTGTTGCCGATAGTGTCTTGGGAGTTGGTGGTGACTTTGATGGTGTCTCTGTGTAGGATGGCGATGCCTCCGCCTGGCTTGTTTAGGCGGTCTTTGCGTTGGAGTTTGTATCCCTTGGGGGTGGCTATGGCTATGTCGGGTTCTGAGGAGAGGTTGGTCCAGGTTTCCGTGAGGAAGGCGATGTCAGGTGAGTGTGTAGTGATGAGGTACCAGAGTTCTATGGCATGTTTGTGAAGGGAGCGGATGTTGAGTAGCAGGCAGTTCAGGTGGTTGTGGTGGGTGGCGTTGGTGTGGTGCGTGAGGGTGTTGTTGCGGGGTGTGTTCAGGTTGTGGGCTGGTGTGCTGCGGGACAAGATGAAATCAAGATACGTAGGAAGAGAGAAATGTTAAGGATATTTACCTTAGGCACACTTAAGCAAGAACTTAATGAGTCAATCCCATGGAAGAATGCAATCATCAGAGTTGTGGGCCATTGTGGATATGCACCCTTTATGGGCGGGACACGGCCTTCTGGTTTCCCCACCATGTTCCCTTTCTTGGTAGAAAGCTCCCTTGTTAACGAGTTCTTTGGGGGGGCTGTCTTTTGTTTTCCATACATTTTCCTTTGTTTGGTTTCTCCTAGTTCTAGAACTTATAATTAAGCATCTCTAGGGTTGCCTAGAGAGGCTTAATTATATTTTCTCTTTTGCATTATGAGGCAGTGTTTGTCTTGCCTGACACTTGAAGTCAGTCAGTAGCCCGGTTTGTTATTTTTCCTCATTTTCCTTTTCTTAAGTGTCCTTTTAGTAGTGTTTTCTATTGATATCCCTTGCCCAAGAAGGTGCCCTCTCTGACGGTTATTATGATTAGGTTTTTTCCTTTTTATGTTATTTTTCCTGATGTTTTATGTTAGGACAATAGACATGAGGGGGTCTTACCAATGAATTGGTCATCTTAGAAGACCCATACTGGTATTATTGTGTTTTGTGTTTTATGAGTTATGTATTACTTTAATCTTTAAAGCCCATTTCAGATGGCACTCCTGGTAGTGTTATTTACCATACACCTGAGCCGTCATTCCCACTTCCCCTGTGCTCCAGTATTTTTACAGGATACGGATACCAGGTGTCCTTTCACAGCCATATTGTTTTCACAGGGCAGCAGTGTAGATGTTTGTGGTCAAGATGGTCTGAGATCTTCTAGGTGAGTACAGTAGAGAGGGTCAGTTCCATAATTGGTCTTCTGTAACTTTTGTGCTACTTTTTCCTCTTACTTGCTTGCAGGCCACGGTCTGGTTGTTTATATCTGTTTCCTAGTAATATATGGGGTAGTCGGTGTGATTTTATTCCTGTTCATGTTTCCTTTCTGTGTACGGCCTTGTGTCCGGGTATTAGCACACCTTGAATTGTAGTGTTGTTTTGCACATGGTGTATTGCTGGATCTTTGTGATCATTTGTGCCCCCCTCCCTCTATTCCTGCCATTGTTTAAGTCCTCTGGGGTCCACAACCTTGTGTTACTTTAGTTTTGGTTTGGCTGACAAGGCCTTTTCCGTTGGGTGGCCTTCGACAGTACTAGCTGTGAGCTATCTTAGCTAAGAGTGTCCCATGTTCTCGCTGTAACTTTGGCAACATCGCAGAATTTGTTTTCATATAGTCCTCATGCCTGGTTATTTGAATTAAGAACACAATGTTCTTATATATTGCATGGGCAGATTGTATAATGTCTGTATAATGTTGGTGTTACACTGTTGGTGGTATGTATTCTTTTTTATGGTTTCTATCCTCTTCTTCGCATGTGTACCTGGCACGTGTTATAGCACAGGAGAGAGTATGTCTATGATATTCATCTGGTAGAACAAACTTTGAGCACTCTATCACGAGGCACTGTGATGGGTAAGTCACAGGGTGGAGGTTTGGTGACACACCTAACTATCAATAAAATAAGTGGTTGTTTTAGGATGGTGTTAGACATGGCATTCTTGGAGTGGTCTCCCCTAACTTTTTGCCTCTACTTCCCATGTTGTTGAAGTGTGCTGGACTCTATTTTTAGCTCTTTTTGTTATGCTGGGCACTTTACCACTGCTATTCAGTGCTAAAGTGCAAGTGCTCCTATGTAAAATGTATGTGTAATTGGCTTTCCATGATAGGCATATTTGATTAACTAGTATGTACCTAGTACAGCGTACTAGAAATGCCCAGGGCCTGTAAATCAAATGCTACTAGTGGGCCTGCAGCACTGGTTGTGCCACCCACATTAGTATATAACAAAAAACAATTGGTCCCCAGAGGGAAGTGTATGCCTTGACTCCCACAGCATTGATTCAGGCAATTGAACCACTTTTGTCTCAATGCGGTTCTCAAGTGTCAATTCATATAATTTATTTATTCAATATTTTCAAAATAACATAACAATTAAAAAATACATCAATAAAATAATGTATTAGTTCGGTGCGCGTATAGTGACGGCGCAGTGAAAGTGAATAGGGTGAAATATTAAGTGCCAAAGTGTTGTATACAGTATGTACAAAAATATGGCTAAAATAATTAGTGAATTTCACAAAGACCCCTTTAATCCAGGTGTCTGGAAGTCACCATTTGCCTCCTCCTTAATCCACATCAAATTTTATCTGTTGACGTTTTGACCCTACATATAAGCAGAAATAAAAAAACGGGTCATCATCATGACTGTTATTCTTTTGGATGGTAGCACCCACTAGTCAGGTAATCAAAATTTCTTTAGAGAATTTCTTACTAACAGCTGTTCCTGGTCAAATAAGGACGTTCCTCCAATATTAATGTCAATTTCCATCATAGTCGATTAATCCCTGGGAATCGTTGGGAACGGTAATGGTTTCCTCTGCCCTTGTGTTCTATACCATTTTAATAATTGCTTTTCTCAAAGTAACTTGTTTCAGCGATTTGGAGGATGCCAACTTGCAACTGGTTGTGCTACCCACATTAGTAGCCCTGAAAACATGGCTCAGACCTGCAACTGCAGTGTCTGTGTGTGCAGTTTTTAAACTGCTAATTCGACTTGGCAAGTGTACCCACTTGTCAGGCCTAAACCTTCCCTTTTTTTATATGTAAGGTAGGCCCTAGATAGCCCCATGGGCAGGGTGCAGTGTATGTTCAAGGTAGGACATATACTAATGTGTTTTATATCTCCTTACAGTAAAATACTGCCAAATTGGGTTTTCACTGTACAAGGCCTATATCTCTCATAGGTTAACATAGGGGCTGCCTTTAAATTTTATTAAAGTGCATATTCCCTTTGGGAGCAGATAGAAATTTGGAGTTTAGGGTCTCTGAACTCACAATTTGAAAATACATCTTTTAGTAATGTTTGTTTTTAGAATGTGTGTTTGAAAATGCCACTTTTAGAAAGTAGGCATTTTCCTGCCTAAACCATTCTGTGACTGTCTGTTTGTGGCCTTCCTATCTGGGTCAGTTTGACATTTGGGCTGTTTGTACCTCTCCTCGAGACAGTGATACAAAGGGAGCTGGGGTGTATCCTGCATATCCTGATGAGCCATCTGTGCTGAGAGGGAGAGGAGGAGTGGTCACTCACATCTGAAAGGGCTGTGCCTGTCCTCACACAATGCAGTCTCCAACCCCCTGGTGAGTGTCTGTGGCCTGGCCTCGGCAAGGCAGGCTGTTACAAACAAGAGAGCCTTTCCTTTGAAGTTTGCCTATTTCTAAGGCAGAAAGGGGTATAAGTAGTGGACCCAAAACCCTGGAAATTAGATCACTTCTGGAATCAAGAGGAACCTCTGCCAAGGAGAAGAGCTGGGGAGAAGTGCTGCCCTGCCTGTGACTGTGCTTTGTTGGGCTGCCCTGCAGTTGCTGCTTCTGCCTGGGAAAGGGGACAAAGACTGGACTTTTTTGTGCATTCCTGCTTGAGAAGAATCTCCAAGGACTTGAACTGAGCTTGCATCCTGTTGTTGAAGTCTCTGGGCCATCAAAGACTTCCCCTGCCAGCACCTGGACTCTCTGTTGAGACTCCTGCCCTGTGGAGTGGTGCCCTATCCAGTCCCTGGGCTCTTGAAAGGTGAAGCTGGCAGACAAGAACTGAAAATTCCCACACAGAACGGCGTGGGGGAAATTTACGATGCACCTTCCATGACTTGGCTGATAAATGACGCACCGCTGGCTTTGCAGCTGAAATCGGTGCTCCACCTGTATCACAGCTGGGAGATCAATGCAACGCAGTTGGAGAAACGACGCGCAACACCCACTTACAGAGGCTGATGACGCAAACCCCATGCAACGCTGTTATCTAACACCATGCAACTAGATTTTCCACGCCTCGTCCCTGGGCATCCAAAACAACTCAACTCTGCGTGGATCTGCTCTCTTGCGAGGAAGAAAAATGAAGCATCGCCAACCGGACCGGAGAAGAAAACGACATACGGCCTCACTTGCGAGTAAGGAAAGCATTGCTACCCTTTTCTGACGCATGCTCGCCCGTGCAACTTTATTTTTTACTCTAACCATGTACTTTGTGTAACAACAGCATTCTCACTGTCTTCTAAGGATTAAGACTCTTGTTCTTTTGAAAATTCATATCTTGACTTGTGTATGTTGGATATTTGTAATTTTTGTCTTGTTTGATTTAGATACATATTACCTATTTTTCTAAGCTGGTGTGGTGTCCATTTTGTATTTTGTTCACTGTATCACTGTGTGTTGGTACAAATACTTTACACATTGCTTCTGAAGTTAAGCCTGCCTGCTCGTGCCAAGCTACCAAGGGGGTTGAGCGGGTTAACTGAGTGTGATTCTCCTTTACCCTTACTAGAGTGAGGGTCCTTGCTGGGACATGGGGTTAACCTGACTGCCAACCAAAGTCCCCATTTTTAACAGGTGGTGTTACTAATTTTAGCCTTGTGTTCTCGGTTTTCAGAATTTCTCTGTATTTTTACTGGTCTTCGTGATCTATCCCTATACCCTGTCTTCCCTCCCCCCTGGTTTTTGCACCCTGACAAAGTTGTCTTCATTCTTGGGTTACACCAAATCGTCGTGGCACAAGTGAAATGGATAGAAGACTAATAAATAGCTAAACATGTGAAACATGAGAATTAAATGATGTATCTGCCTGAACCATAAGGACAGAAAAAAATCATGTCACAGAGATATTCTATCCTTATGTGCAGAGTTAGAGGGATCATTGATATTAAATTACTATCATGATCACAGAGTATATAATCAGCAGGAAACTAAGCAAATTTATATATGTATATACATGTTCTAAGGTTGAACCTGATGGTTGGGTTGGGACTGTGTTTTATTGGCTTTTGATGACATTTTAATAGATTTTTTTTTATTCTATGTTTGGTGTGGGTCTTGGTATGAATGATGTATTAGTGGTATGTATGTTAATATGCTGGAGGTACAGGGTAGTATGTGTTTTTTGTATCTACGGGGTAAACACGTTTGATGTTGCATATGTAATAACATGTTTTCTGTGCCAATATCATGTAATCATGATTATCTGCATCTTATATATAATGGGATGATTTACAGGCATAATTTTTGAAGAATTTCATAAATGTTTGTAGTTTGTTGATTAGTGACTCGAAACATTATTTCATTGAATTATTTTTGGACTGTATAAATCGGGTGGACTAGTTTGTTTACTTTTACGTTGTATTTCCCCTGGCATTGCCAGCCTTATATTCTTTTCTACAGGGGCCATCTTCTGTTTTCTTTGGATTATGGGACATTCCCAGAGGATACAGAAAAAAGAAACCACCATACCACACCGTCCAATGTACAGACTGGAATCGTATCGTCCCAAACGATGTAAAAGTGCTCTAGCACAGTATGATCTGTGTAATACCCTGAGCTGTATTAAACGGAAGCGGGCCTTTATTGCAACCTTTCTAGGACTCTGGAGTGCTTCCACCCAAAGGTCATCTTCAATAAGTCTTATGTCGCCCTCCCAGACCTCTCACAGAGACCACAGGGGGTCAAGGGAATTGTTCATTATTTTTCTGAATGTCAGGGAGATCGTTTTGTCCGGCATGGGGTCTAAAAGTAGCCGGTCTTACAATGGGGTAGACTCTGGCGTTTACTCTCCCTCCAGCATGTGACTTCTCAACGCATGTCCTAACTGCAAATGGCTAAACCGTTCTCATCTCGTAGTCCCTTCTCATAGTCCCTCTTCAGGTGCGTCCTCAAAGATTAGCAGTGTCCCTCCTCTCCAAATGTCCCGAAGGTGCTTGATATCTATCAGCCCCCATTTATGAAAACCCTTCAGGTTCCTGACCTCCCCTAGCTGGTCACTATCCCAGCATGGGATCATGTTTGTAAGCTTGCCCTCCCATTCCAGAAATGTGGGTGGCCTCTCTCCACTCCCTTGCCACTGACTGAATGTGTATCTGCACAGACCTTGCCATTTCCTGGTATATATGCTTTATGAGTAGCTCTGGCTTCCCTTAGCCTCTCTGTCGACCCGGTAGGCTGGGTCCTCCATATCCCCGTACACCCACTCATTATATTGAGCCACCCAGTAATAGGTGCTTTTGTCAGAGGCCACCAGCCCCCCTTCAAACCACCTGTTGAAACGTATTGAGGGAAATACGCAAACTACCCCCGTCTCACAAGAGGTTGTGCAGTCCACTGTTGACCTTGTGAAAAAAATCAGGTGGCACCTGGTTGGGGTGTTTTGGAGGGCATAAGGAGGCGGGGGAGGGCCAGCATCTTGAAAAGTCATTACTACAATATTAAGCATACTTTAATATTTCATTTAAATATTTTGACCGCCAACAAATAAAAATCTGTTGTATGTGCTGACAAATTTCAGATCTCAATCCAAGCACAAAAGAAGTAATAAAGAAACCCATGTTCCCTGGATCCAAATGTGCATGCCCTGTATGCTGCTGGAATGCCTTAATCAATCGCTCATAGAACTCATGCACTATCTCCTTTACTTCCTACTCCATTCTGTTCAATTTCAAATTATTCAAATCCTAAATGGAATTCTTCCTTTCAAAAACATTATTACCTCATTGTATTTCAGCATTACGATAGGTGACGGTGCATTTGTACCAGATTCCCTTGGGGGTTCTGAGGTTGGCCACCGAACTGCAACTTTACATCCAGCCCACAAATCACTTGGCACCACAATTTCAAAGAAAGTATCTAAATCAACTGACAACACTTTTAACAACACCTTTATAAATCTCTCAACCTGTGTATACCATTTCATCGGAAAGTCTCTTAATTTACTGAAATTGTTTATAAAGGATCAAAGATCTCCCCTGTTCCAAGGTTCATGAACATGTGCTCCACCTGGTTTTTCTCACAAAGGGTATGCTGTGGCAGTGTCTTCCTTTTCTTTCTGCTCCTTTCTTTTCTTTCTCCCCAGCCTATTTTCTTTTCTTGTCTTGCTTCTCTGTCCATTTAGTTTTATACTTTTCGAATTCAAGAATATTTATCCACAAACCTGAACAGGGCATGTCTTCAAATGATTTATCATCTAATTGTACTCTGAAGCTTCTCTGCAAAGGTACACTTTTGGAATTATCACCATCATATTTATTTTGGCTTAATTGGTCAGGTACTATTGCTGACTTTCTGGTAATTTCCTTGCACAAGTATTCCAATTCTTTTTCTTGATATTATTTAATGTGCTCAAGATTCAAGCAACCCCTTTGAATCTCTTCTAATTCTACTTTTAATTGTGGTATATTTATTGGTCTTTCCCCTTGATTAACTGGGCTGGTTTCTACACTGGTGCTAGTGTTTGTTTGTTCTGCATCTTTCACCTTCTCACCGTTTCAAATGACTTCTAGTATACGTTCTGGAACACATTCTTCCTTTTTGTAACCCCTTCTGTTGGTGCAGGTTGTGTCGTAAAGCTCCCTCTCCCAAAGCTGTGACATTTTGTGGTGGCGTCCAAATAAACAATCTGTGAATTTTGCCAAATGGCCTCGACCTGTGTGAGGAACCCTTTAGCTAAGTACAAGAGTATACACTGGAACAAATATAAATAATGAGGGAGGATGATCATTTTGATTAGTTTACACAATCCAATCAGGCTGATGTGGAGGCTATGCCACTTGCTAATTACCTCTGGAGTGCTACAAGAGAGTGAGCCAAAATTGAGTTTGCTCACCTCCTCTATTTTCAGGGATACTTTAGCCTCCAGGAAAGTGGCTGATTTCACCCATCGTCTGTCATCCCAAGAAGAAGCAACATTAGCTAGTACCAAGGTCTTATAGAGGTTGAGTTTATACCCAGAAATAGACCCATACACACATGCCATTTCAATGGCAACTAGGGAATCCTCTGGGACAGCAGTCAGGATAGTGAGATTGCCTGTACAAGCGAGAACTTTAAGTTAATGTTAATGAATCCGCAGCAGGGCGATGTCCCTTGACCGCTTCAGAGATTGAATGTAAGGGTCGATATAGAGCATGAAAAGAAGCCAGGAGAGTGGACATCCCAGATGGGTAACCCTGATTGATCTGGATTATATCAGTCGAAGAACAAAGACATGAGACACTAGCAGTGGGATGCTGGTAAAGCTGAACCCTAACAATATAGTGTGGTCCAAACCCTGAAGCCAACATGATGGCCCAGAGAAAAGGCCATGAGACCCAGTCAAAGCCTTCTTGACATTTAATAGTATCACTCTGACCGGATTTTTCTGAACACAACTGGCCTCAAGGTCTGTAATGATAGTATTAACATGAGCAGTGATGTCGTGCCTGGGACAAAGCATGTTGATTCTCATCAACAAGATCTGAGATGTCTGTAGTGAGCCTGTTGGCCAAGATCTAAGTATAAATCTTAGCATCGGTGTTGATCAGAGATATGGGCCGAAATGAACCACAAAGAGAGGGATCGTTCCCTTTTTTAAGGAAGATGATAATGTTAGACTCAGTCCATACTGGGGGACCTTCCCCAATAACTCCAAAGAATTGAATATTTCACAGAGGACCAGAACTAAGATATGCGATAATCTGCATAGAATTCCAATGGAAGTTGATCGGGGCCACAAGCCTCGCCCGTGCCAGCTGTCCAATCACGACTTTTACTTCTGAGGTCAATATTGGACCTTCCAGCCTAGACTGCTGTGCAACAGACAGTGTCTGATGATGATATGCTCCGAGAAACTGGTACTCGTCACAAAGTTTTTGGTAGAAACTGCAAAACTTCTCCTGAATAAGGGCTGGATCAGTCACAATATCGCCTTTGCAATTCTTAATCTGAGAAATAACAGATGCGTTAGCGCTGGCATCAGCCCATTTCCTCTCTGTTTTCGAAAAAGGTCATTTGTTTGGCCCAGGCCAATAAATTATTAAGCTGATGCTCCTGAAAGGAAGCTTGGGCTAACACAAACTCCCCCATCAAGGAAGCAAATGTCCCCCAATCTTGGGTGTTCACAGTACATGATCATAAGAGACTCTAAATAAGTGAGGGTAAGCCGGATGTTAGCATCGGACTGAGCGATCTGCTTCCAACGGAAGGAAGAATATTGTAAGGTATGACCCCTACAAAAGGCTTTAAAAGCATCCCAAACTATACGGATAGAGGTCGAGCCCAGGTTACACAAAAACAAAAAAAACTTGCCTCCTTACTCAGGGAATGAAAAAAAGTGTCCTCTAAGAGGAGTTTATGATCAAACATCCAAGGACGTGGCTTCAGATTAGATAATGCACCCTCAACCTTAATAAAAAGAAACAAAAAGTTATGGTCCGAGATAAGCCTAGGATTTAGGGAAATACTAAGATGAGAGTGTGGCTAACAAGAAACATGTCTATCCGGGAAAAGGATTTATGTGGAGCAATGAAATATGTAAACCCATGTTCCCTCGACTGAGAGTAATGCCAGATATCGTCCAGAGAATAGGATTTCACTACTGGTAACAAGGCGGTCCTGGCCTGTTTCCGAGAGCAAGGAGTATACACCCCAGGGGAGTTAACCCCTCTACCGCGATAGGAAGAATCCATCTGTGGATTAAGAGTCACATTAAAATTGACACAGAGTATTAGATGTTCCCGCCATTGATATAACTCAGACAGCAGACTGTTGGAGACCACAGGGTCACCAGTAGTGGCCCCATAGAGTACTCATAACTTAAAATGCAATTGGTCCCGCTTAAAATGCAAATGGTTGCAACAAGCCATCATCCACCAGCATCAATGCAGTTGTCGATAAGTACCCAGCTCTTATCCCAAGCCAGTACGGCAATCTTTCTCTGGGAAGAAGAAAACCAGGCTGAGATCAAGACCTGATATGCCAAGTTGTCCTAGAGAGAGGCCTGTGACTTCAGAAGATGGATTTCCTAAAGGCCGACCAGATGCGGATGTAGATAGTATAACTCCTCTCTAATTAGTTTGCGCTTATGGGATGCCTTCAGATCATTAATGTTCCACAAAAGGACATGAATCCACTGATTAAGACCCCCCAGCTGTAAGCATACTCAATCAGACATCCAGCACACCCTAATAAAGAATAGCAACGCAAGGTCATATTTGACCCCAATTGTCCCAGCCACATAAGACCTAATTTTTACCTTTTTGCACAAACCGCCTCGAGCACACCCACCCAAAGAATCCACATGAAAAAATAAGTGACCCAACCAGTCCCCAGACCTCCCACCTAACTCCCAACCTTCCTAGAAGCCCACCCCCCCAAAAAATAAAAAATAAAGAAGGGCAACCACCCCCCCACCAAGGAAAAGACACAAGCACTACCATAATCATGAAAATGAAACCACCCCATCTCCCCCTGAAGCCCCAGACAGAGGACAGAAAAGAGCATGCAGACACAAAAAGTAGAGCCAAGACCACCCAACAGCCAGTACCTCCCAATATTAATTATGATATGGTACCAGATGGGGCCAGACCAATACAAAATAACAGGCTGCTGGCCCCCAGATGCAAAGTCATAAACAAGGAAATAGGAGCACATAGTGGAAAAGAGAGTGCAGAGCATAAATTGACAACATAAAGTTTAGCATGACAAGGAGGGTGGGTCAACTGCTTGGGCACTCTATAACCACTCAATAACTTATTTTGAGAAGAAGAGAAAGAACAAGAAAACACAACATAATCAGTCAAGTCTATTAGTTCCCTTTTTCCTGAGTAGCCACTTAGTCAGTAGCTCTTTGACCTACAAAGATTCAAAACATAAATATGGCAATGTTAGCCTCTTATATCAGATACTCAGATTTGCCGGCTCCAACAATGAGACTGAAGTGCCCAGCTGCTGGAGAGCTGGGATATGTTCTCTCAGCTGCCAACGCCGAACCACAATTTTGTGATAAAAGTCAGGTCGAACAAAGAAATCCACTCCTGCCACCTTCACTGGAGATCTAGGGCAAGGGGCACAGTATGTCTCTTGTCGGAGTAGGAAATTACCCACGAATATCAAGATGGCATGTGGATAACAAGGATGTGATCCCTCACGTGGAGGATGAAATGGGTAACAATAGGCACTCTGATTCATGCTGTCCATATCCTAGTCCCCCAATGTAGGGAAGGCCTGAACAGACAAACTATGTAGCCTCTAGGATCATCTCCCTCCTCCCCCTTCTGGAGCCCTCAGGACCCTAAGGCTATTCTAGTGAGACCGGTTCTCCAGGTCTTCAAACCGTAATGAAAGCATGCTCATCTGAGATTCCTGTTGAGTCCTGACTGCACCAACAGTGGACTTTCTCAACTTTCCCCAGTTGTGAGTTGAGTGGCCATATTCCTCGAGAATTTCCTTAAGACCACTTGTGTCTTTAGGTGAGTAGTTTTACGTGCCAGTGAGTCCTTAAGGTACTCTTCCCTATGTTGAGGTAAATATTGTAGATGGCAGCAAGATTATGGGGATCAGCAGTAAAAGGAATGGCAGGGGGGACAAAAAGTGAAGGGGGGAACCCCCAGATTTCACCGGTGTAGGAATAGAGGCTGGTGCGAGAGCATTGCTGAGATCAGAGACAGGAGGAAAGGGATTAGTTGGAGTGCGTTCGGTACCTTCAGGATCCCCAAGCAGGTCTTCCTCTGGTGGTGTTGTGGGGTCCAAAGTGCCCTGCACAAAGACCTTAGTTAAAAGGTCCTCCATCTTCAAGACCATGGAGTCGGAGTCAGTCACCTTGTGCTGTTTCCTATTCATGATTATCCTGACATCGGAGCATTGATTTAGGGGCTGGACCTTAGGAGCAGGCGGTCCAGTGCCTTCAAGTTTTTCAGAATTTTCTGAGTCAGAACCTGTCTCCGAGAAACTCCCAGACTCAGACAAAGAGAAAAAATTCCCAGGTGGTTCCAGCAGAGTAGCTCCAGGAACCACCTCCTCAGGTTGGAGCTGCTTATCTCTCAATCTACCAGAGCCAGGCTGAGAGTGCGCTGAGCCCACAGCACCCCCAGATGAAGCCAGGGGCCCCATTTCAGTAACATTCCCTTGTCTCCCTAGGAAGAGAAAGTGCTAAGTTGCATGGGAGAGACAAACTTATCTAGGGTCCTCTTGGAGGTGGAAGAATTAACAAGTGGGGATTCAAAGGACCAAACAGCTCCCAGACGCACAGATCCGCAGAAGTACCATCAGGTCTTGATACCTGGTTGCTGTCTCTAGTAGAACCAGAGGGGGGAGCTGGCACATAGGGATCCCAGAAGCAGAGTTCCTCCTAGTGCCTAGGGATGTGGCAGTGTACCCCTTGCCGGCCTGGGTTGTCTTTCTCCCCCGACCAATGTTAAGCCATTATTGGATGAAATAGCAGTCTTTGACAGAGCACTCCCACTGGCAGATGAATTAGGAGGCATCTCAGCAGCAATGGGAGAGCAGAATGCCCCCCAAGTCACAGATACTTGTCTGAAAACTCCAACCACACTGAGATTGCCCTTACTTGAGGCAGGCCAGCAAGAAAACAAGCAGCTGTACCGAGCCTGACAGCAGTCGCAGTAGCAAGAAGCCTTGAAAGTTCTGCCACTGTTTTCCCTGATAGCCACAAAGTAGCAAAGAAGGATGGGAGCAGCTGGGACAATATCTCTCATTTGACAGCCCCCGAAGTTTAATAGAGATTTGTCTAAATATCGATCGGTGCAGCAAGTAAAGTGACAGCCTGTGCCTCCTGACATTACTCACCCTGGGCAGTGGATCAGAGGAGAGCTGCAGTCCATCCCAAGTGGATCCCGACCTACCAGCTAGAGGCAATCTGCGAGAATGAATCTGCCCGACAAGCGGAATGAGCTAGGAGAGCTGGACAGTTTCTCCAGAGGTCCAGAAGAACGCGTCACTCCAGAGAGGCAAAGGAGATCCTGCAATAATCCCACCGCTGCCACCAAAGAGCTGGCCACACTCCGTCCTGAGGCCGCAGTCCCACATATCAGCTCCACAAACAGCATGGCAGAAAAAGTCCCCAGGAAAGGCAAGTTAAGGAGCATTCAAACCATGCTCCAATCCATAGCAAAAACAAACCCCTGGGCTAGCGGGTCATAGCGCTAGTCCTCGGTCGGTGTTCCAGTGGAGAGCTCCAACACACAGCTAGTACTGCAATACCATCTTCCCTCTGACTCAGTTTTTAATTTGGCAGAAATTCATCTAGTGGTATAAAAAGCCCAGGGCTAGTATGCACATGTTGCAGAGGCCACAACTGGAGGGTGGACTTTTGGTACCCGATCTTCGACCATACTTTATAGCGGCATTCATGTTTCAATTAGCTAATATGCTGGGGTGTGAACCATAGGGGCTTGGACAGTTCCTTGGGGGTGGCGGGGGGCATTATACCACATACTGGCATTATTGACACTGTCTACTTTAGAAAGATTTGATTTAAGATGCTGAGGGTCTCCGATTCCATCTGGGCTTTTCAGAAAACACTGATTTCGGGGACTACACTATTTAATCTATATTCCTACTTAGGTTATAATTCTAACTTTCCTCAACTTGTCAAGGAAAGCTTTATTGACAGCTGGCAGGCATATGAATTACTTACATTGGGCTCTTTTTATGAGGGTGATTGTTTTCTCCCCTTTGAGGTTGACTGGTCCACAAATGCTTTTCTCGTATACTTCTGGCGTGGTCCATCCAAGAAGGGCATCAGACATGCTTATAAAATGATTCTGGCTATAGAGGTCTTACAATGGCTGAATATCTCTCAGACTATGGCTGATAAGTGGAGCGACACCTTGGAGTCTTAGTTACCCCTGATGAAATAAGATGTGCAACTGTCATGAATGTCTCTTGGGTTAAAACTCACTAGTTCAAATGTATTAATGACTTCTACTATACTCCGTATCGTTTATCTACTATGAATTTGAGGCAGGAGTCTAGGAAGCATATTTATGGAAATTGGTGCTGCACAGAGTGCAGTGCAACTTTCCCTGCGCCTCTTATGGTCCCTCTACCGCCACCATGTGTGCGCCGTATTTAAAGTATGGTGGACCATAGTGCAGGGTAGGGGGGCAATAGCATAATTTTTCATGATGGTATTGATGTACTCTGCAGGAGTAGCATCATGACATTGGCACTAATCCTGCAGAGTAAATAGGGGCCCATTATAAGTAATAGGAGCCCCCTTTTAATGCCTGCTCTGAGCAGGCATTAAAAGTGCTGTACAAAATAGCGCAAGGAAATCTCATAGATTTCCTTGAGACATTTTTTCAGCCCCCCTAACGGGGGAACACCCCCTTTGTACACATTATGCCTGGTGAAGGCATGATGTAGTGCAAAGGGTTACAAAGTGGTGCACTGCATGCATTGCGCCACTTTGTAGATATGGAGCTAGGATTTTGGCCTCGTTGGGCCACATTAGTGTAAAAAAAATCATGCTAATGTGGCGCAATATAAATATGCCCCTAAGTGTTTCTGATGTTCTGAGGACTTGCCTGACTCAGTCCATATCTTTGCAACCTGTCCATCTATTTTGTATTATTGGCAGTAAGTTTTTGGCAAGCTGAATCTACTCTGTCCGACCGTTCTGAGGTGTGATGCTAAATTAATCGTATTGGGTCATTCACCTTTTATACCGGGCCATTTAAGTGGCATTTATTTCTTTGCTATCGACCTAGCCCAACTGAGTCTGGCTCGCAATTGGTTATTGGCCCAGGCTCGCAACCCTCTGACCTGGTGGCACAAATTTATGACTACTGGCCTCTTCGAGTCCTTGATTACAGACAATGACAATCTGCATCTTCGGCTTAGGAAAGTTTGGGAGCCATTCAGGGTGTGTCTTGTGCAAATACAGTCTGGTGATGACCTCCTCAGTCTGAATCATCACTGTTTTTCTTTTCTCAAGTCCCATCCCATATTCTATGGGTAGTATGCAGCTACACCCTCATGATTGTCATATATTTTCCAATTTTTACTCTGCCATTGATTGTCTTATCTCATATTATTATTGTTTTATTTATGACCTAATTAAAAAAAAAACACACACAATCTGTGAATTTTGTGAAGTTGGGACAAACATAATTATTGTAGTGTCACCAGCAGCTTGCTGGATCTCTGTAGCTGGTGTAACCTGTGTAGGTCCTGTCTGTTGTATAACTAATCCAGTCATCTGTGTCACCGCAACCTGATTAACTGGTGCATCGACTGGCGGTATCAACTAAGAAGTTTCAATTTGGGCAGTTCTAATAACTGTTTGCATCTTGCTAGTGATTTTTAAAATTGCAGGACCTCCGGGAGCTGTAGCATTGACTATATTACTTTCAGCATTCACCACAGTAGATTCAATATATGGTGGTGGGCATGTGGATAACATTTCTTCTAGTATATTGTCTCCTGAATCAGAATCAGTGTCTGTTTTTGGTACTTCTTGTACCTCATCTTCACCCTTAAATGTCTTTCTAGGTGGTCTTTCACTTTCCGTTCACCTCTTTTTCTCTTCTTTTGTACACACTGTATATTTTCTTGTACCGTCATCTGTACCTTTCCTCCACACTTGTGCTCTGTGATCCCAATTTGCATCTGCATAATTCTTTATTGCTCTTTCAGTTCTTCTCTGAAATCTCTTCTTATGTTTCAATGCCATTCTTTCTCATTCACACAATGCTTCAGGTTGCATGGGTCTAGTGGGCTGTTTCAAGTCACATAAAATATCTTGCAATTGTCTAACAATTGCTAAATTAAAAGCTCACTATTTTGGGAAACAGCGATTCCTCGTTCTCAGTAACCCTGTTCCATTCACAAAGCGAGACAATTGTATGCAATCCTAGCTCAACCATCATATGGTATGCTGGAATTCCTTCTGGTGGAGCCACCTTACATGCCCTAACCAGAATCACTACATCCCCTCTTACCAGCCTTCTAATAGCTTTCAGAAATTTCATGATTGCTCTTTAACAGATCTGTTTAAAGGGGAGAATCTGGTTCGGAATATGTAAAAACGCAAACCCTCTTTTACCCAACTACAGTATTTTGGAAATTCAATAATCAAGAATGAAGCGCCTCTTCTGCTGAACTTCAACCAATCGCAGAGCGAGCCTTACACCAACTGACCAATAGCAGTGCAGCACACTATTATGTCACAACCCACTCCTTGCAGCGGCTCACTCTCCTTTACAATTTTTCTCCATTCCAACAGAAAAACAGCTAAAAACACCAAGTTCTTTAAATCTTGTCTTCCTTTTCTAAAGAAATAAAGGATAGTTTTTCAAACTATCTGAATAAAGCTTTCTAGAAACCTTCCAATATAGAATCCACTCAAGATTTGAGTGAGTTCGCGACCTGCGGGAAGTTACCCATTAGTGGCAAGTCACCTTTGCGCATCAAGTTCCTCAATCACCAATTTTCAGTTCATACAATAACAACAAAGAATCGTCATTTCCCTATTCTTGTGTAGTGTTGACGACATCTCATGGCTTACCCTTCACTTAACAGACAATTTTCAATTTGTTTACCGGTTCTGCAACTGCCACCTGTGACCACCTCATCAATCGCATCTTGTCCATCACTGTAGTCCGGCTCCAGATATCGGGCACTGTGTTTTATTTCTTCCTAAATTCTAACGTCTTTTTATTTTTTAATCTTATAATTCCCTAGCACTCTGCCATCCTCTGGCTACCAAATAACTGTGTGGTGCACACGCACAGCAAAGAAGCACCATCCGTGTTTTAGTGAACAATTATTCTTTTTCCCTGCTACCATTTACCCTTTTTGTTCCTGGATACTCAGTGTGGACCTTTACTACAGTGGCTGTTAGGTATATGAATAAGCTGCAATATATTAGTCCAGTGTACAGTTGTCAAGTAAGTCAAATTTGTAGAGTCAATAAAGAGAGTTTGGATAGTTTAAAATATTTATTTTTAAGAATCAAATAGTAATAATCTTTAATAATCAGTACAAGTTTTACAGAAACATGCATGAAGTGTGTCCTGATGATGTCCCTACTCTGTCCGTCCTGGTCTCTCTGAAAGAAATGGTGCTGTAGCAATCTAATGTTGTCTAAACTCTCTCGGAATATTTTATAAAAAGGTGAAAAAGTATTCACTCTCCTAAACTAGAACAGTTTCCCACGATTATCAGTAGAATGTGCTTACGGCTATCTTACTACTCTGCAACATTATCTAACAATAAACAAGTCTATTCTGCAGGAGAGTAAACAACAATCTTATGCCCCAACTGCCTGAGAACTCAAGCTGCTCACACGGAGAAGACTTGGGTAGCATTTCAGCAACCCCAGATGTCTTTTCGCTGCTCTCAACGACTTCTACTGTCTAGAGTTAACAGCAGTACCTACACCAACTTTAGTGAAAACTACAGCAACTTTGAAATAGGTGTACTGCATTTATCAGCATGCAATTGGGTGAACCGTGCTGGGACGAGAGGCAGTGTGCTCCCTCCCCCTTTGTATTTTCGAAATCAGTAAAGTCGCTTTCCTAAACTCTTCAGCAATACTGAGGTCAGCTGCATTTCAGATTATTTGCCAGTCACTCATGAAATAAACTTACAGTTTATACTATCCAGAGGTAAAAGGTGGACAATGGATGCTTTGAGGTATAGTAAGAGGAAATTACTTGGCTACCTCAAGAAATACTCGGACCCAAATAAAAATTCTGTGATTTACACTCAAACTCTGAGGGCTGCTGGGAAATCCTATGTGAGGGGTCTGCTCATGAGACACACTGCCCTAACACACAAAGCGGCTCATGAAAAGGCAATATTGGAACCAGAAATCTCTCATCTCCGTAAGGCATATTGTGCAAACTTAAAAAACCCTCTTTTTGAAAAAGTACACACTGAATAATATCCTCACACTGCAGACTTAAAACGCCTTACGCTGTATATAAGGGAGGCAATATGAACATGCTGAAAAGGTTGAATGGCTTCTTGCCTTACTATTAAAACAGAGAGAGAGAGATCGCTAAGTCAGCATAGCATCTTACTCACGTGCCCTCAACACATTACTAAAGAATCTGCCTCATTTTCTTCTGAACATGAAGGGAAAAAAACCGCTATTCAGACCTTTGTGGATCACATCCAATTCCTCCCGGTCAGTTTAAACTGAGAACTAGAAAGTGACATTTTGGATGACAAAATTGTAAAAGTGATGAAAACTATGCCAACTAGGAATGCTCCGGGAGAGGACAGCTTCCCTTCGGAATATTATAAAAGAACGGCTAGATATTCAATTCCTCACTGGGGGTATATGGTGAAGGAAACTATGGAAACTGAAGGCCTCCAAGACAGATCCTATATTTCATCAATCCCTGTATGAGGGAAGGACCCAATAGATTTATTTTCCTGATTAACACCAATGTTAAGATCCTAGTCCTGAAGAAAGTCATTCATCTACTGGTGCACAAGAATCAAGTAAGGTTTGTTCCTTCTCCTCTTTGCACAATCTCATTTGTACTCTGCTACATCTACTGCACGTAACAACTCTGACGCAGATGAAAAATTGGCCCTCTCCCACAATTTCGATCAAGTGGAGTGTAGCTACATGTTCTGCATGATGACCTGGATGGGCCTAGTTCTCAAATTTATCAGCAAGACGAAATGGCTGTCTCGTAACCCTGCCACTGTAGTTAATTGGATGGGCTTCTTGTCTGAATAAATTAAAATTAACAGACGCTCTAGGCATGGTTGGCCCCTGTCCCCAGCTCTTTCTTTTTGCATTGGATGCCTTGGCCATTGGCATTTACTGCTCAACAGAGATAAAAGGCATTGATACTCCAGCCTGTAACCTCAAGTTAATGCTATATGGCATTATCTTGCTGACATTGACATCTTTTGATGTATTATACTCATCTCTTTAGGAGACAATTTTGTTTTTTCCTCCGTTTCAGGATATAAGGTAAACTGGACTGAAAGTTCAACTTTACTGATGCCATTGCAAATAGCAATAGATTCACTGCAAGGTTATCCATTTCAGTGGGTAAAGGCCAAGGTGAAGTACCTGGGAATACTGGTGAGTAGCAACATGCCTGAAATGCTCAGAGACAACATATTTGTTCTAGTATGACAATTGCAAATAGACTTTGTGAAATAGAGAAAACTCCAACTTCCCCTGTATGGCTACAGACAAATGAAAAAAGGCGATGGTAACTCCCCATTTAAGCATGTTAATTGAATAAAATAGCACTAATTGTAAACGAGGAGTCACTGACCTTACACTGGAAATAGCCTTAACTACTCCTCTGCAAACATGGTGCTGAGCTCTGTCCAGTTTCCCATCTCCAAACCATTACCTCTCCCCTAACCGCTATGAAAAGGCCAGCTATCAGAAATCAAACTTTAAACTCTGAATTCTGACAAATCAAGTAATAAGAGCAAATCATGCACGCTGCTTGAAGTTCCAAATGCCTCTGCACCGAAAAATGTGAAGCAAGTGTTTCTGAAAATGAGGAAAGCACTCAATGAGAAATTCAGACTTGAACCTTTCCTACTCACCTTGGGCAAGGTATTAAAGAACCATTTGTGCAGAAAAACCTTAATAAATGACTTGCTGTAGTGGTGAGTGGCCTGGCAAGATGGCCGTGTGGTAGCGTCCTGTCAGAACTCTGTCAGCTTTTCATCATCTGGCATAATCCTCATGCGGTCACACCATAAATTGCGCCTACATAATATCATGCCCCCGCTTTACTCCCCCTCCTCGTGTTTTTCAGACTTCCAATGCACCCAGGCTGTGCTTATCGGTGGTCACACCTCCCTGCCTGCCTTGATGGAGGGCTGTGGCGCAGGGGAGAAGCAGCACCCTGGTGAGCTGGACGATAGGGTCTTGAGACGCAGTGCGAGGGGTGGTGGCTGGTCCTGCACCATGCCCCCGACAGCTGAGGAGTCTGACGCCGCACAGGAGAGACTGCATGGTCATGGTTTTCCATAGCTAAAAAGGAGCCAGGATGTTGATGTGAGTGCTGGGCAGCCTGCCGCAGTCGGCCTGCAGCGCCCCAATGTGGAAAGCCCTGATTGTCTGCTGGCGCAAGGAGAGTGCAGTGGGGAAGCCAGCCAAGGTGACTACTGGAGTTTTGTGTGCTTGGGGGCCCCCTTGAGGGGGGGATTGTACCCACCTGGAAGACCGGACCTTACTGGTAGGTCTTAATTTCTCTGAACATATGCTGGCCCCTTCCCCCTAATTTTCTCCAAGCTGGGTGAGAGTTGACCACGGAATGAACTGCAGGTACCCCACGGGCCACATAGTAAGTGAAGGTGCTTCGGAATCGTGAATTGCAATGTGGGTTCCCCTGATAGACCCCTACATTGGACATTGCCATAGACTGGACAAGCTGTAAATGGCACAGCTGTTGAACCGTCATCCTGCCTTGGGGCCTCAGGTTCCCTGAAGGGCTGAGAACAGAAAAATACCCCCAGTATGTGAAATGGCCCTTACAACCTTCTAGAGATGCCCAGATAGCCTGCTGTCTTGGAAGGCTGTTATACAACGCAGTGCTGGAGTTTGGTGGGCTTTTGAGATGGCTAAGGATAAAGCAACAAAAGGGGTCCAGGCCAACAAGACTGATAACTATGCCCTCCCCTTGTTACGGGGGGTATGGAGGGGGACTCACACAAACAGGCACCTCCCGGGGGCTCAACTCCCCCCACTTTGGCTGACCTCATGGCAGAGATCAAGTGGTCCAGAGACCAGATGCTGGCCAGCATTGATTCTGTGGTGCTCAAGGTGGGCCTACTGCACGGCGATCTGAGAAGTGTAAGAAAGGGTCACTGAGATAGAGGGACGGGTCCCGGAACTCCAGCAGGAGGTTACCCCCCACCCCCCCCTTAAAAAACTGTCACTGTTTTACAGATGCTTTTGGCCACTTTCGATGACTGTGTGAAAGACTGAGAAGAACGTTCCAAAAGGAAACATCTACACTTCTTCGGTTTTCCTGAAAGGGCTGAGGGACAATCTGCAGAACTATTCATGGAGGATTGGATTACTATAGTCCTGTAGCCAAAAGGACTCTCTAAATTCTTCACTATTGAGCATGCCCACCGCACTCTAGTGCTGGTGCCGTGCATCGAGCCATCAAAGTCAGTTTATTTAATTTCGGGACAGAGACGCTATACTACAACACTACAACATGTCAGAGCTTGGGGGCTCTCCACTTTGAGAATAATAACATAATGATTTTTCCAGATTTTACTCGTAAAGACTCTGCGGCGACTATATGGCCATCAAAAAGAGGCTTCGAGAACAAAATACCAGATATAGTCTCATGTTTCCGGCCAAGCACAGGATACAGCATGAGGGATGGGCATTGGTCTTTGACACACTAGGGGAGGCCCACAGCTGGCCTGTCACCCTGGCCAATGCAGCTCCAGGTTGCGGCAAGCACCTGGGTCAAGAGGTTCTGGGAAACCCCAGAGGAAAAAGAGACTCCAGAAAATTCCTCGGACTCCACCCGCAGCACTGGGAGTCGACAGACCGTGAGGGTCTTGGTGTGTTCTGACGGGACCTTGGTAGACTCGGACTATGTTTGCCGGACACTGTTGAATCCTTTTAGGGCCACAGAGATGGAGCCGGCTATCATACTGTTAGCACAGACTGATAACTGGTGCCACTATGTAACAGGTGGCTTGGTAACTGGAATCTTTAGGATTGCAATGGAGTAGTAGTAGGGGGTAGAGTTAGTCAGAAACCATTTGTGTCTGTACTTCTGTTGGGGGCTCAGATCTCACTGCTTACATATTCAGAAAGCACAACTTATAAATGTGGGGGTGTCAGCTTGATACTACAAAGATGTATCTCCATTTGATAAGCCATTAGGGGTGTGTGTGCATAGACTGTGTTGATAGGGGCTCCTACTTGGGCAAAGCCCCATTGTAGGCAGCTGGAGTGCCACTGGCCTTGTTACACAGTGGGATGCAAAGCTCACAATGAATCACATCTTTTGCAAACATAATTTGCTGTTTGAAGGGGGGTTTGGGGCAGTGGTGCTGTTCTGGGTGGCCCCTGGAGTTCCCTTTGTCACCCAGAAAACTATGATTGACCCCAGGGGCAGCATGTGATTGTTGTGGGAGTCTTGGATGCTTGGGAGGTCTGCCTGCTGAATATTTATGCTCCCAATAGAGATGATGGGGACTGCTTTGGCAAAGTGTTGGGATCCGTAACTGTGCAAATGGACACCAAGATGATTCTCATGGGGAACCTCAACTACATGCTTGATGGAGGCATGGACCGCCTACCCTCTCAAGTGGATACCAAGCCTGCGATGACTGGAGCCCTGAGGAAGGTAATGGCTGTGTTAGTTCTCCAGGACATGTGTAGAGTGAGGAATCCTCAAGGTAAAGCATATTCATGTCATGTGCCTGCAACTGGGACATCTAGCCGCATAGAGTATTGTTTGACCACTAGTTCTAGGTTACACATTGTGGAAGAAGCGGCCTGTTTGGCATGCTACATTTCGGATCATTCCCTTCTGTTGGTTATTTTTAAGCTGTTGAGGAACCCCCAGGCATACCCCTTTGGTGCATGTGAGCAGAGGAGCTTACAGATCCGGTTTTCAATGAGGCAGTGTGTAAGTAGCTTGATTATTACTTCAAAGAAAACTGGGGAAGTGCATCGATGAGGGGAGTGGAGTGGGGTGCGATGAAGGTGGTGCTCAGAGGGGAGTGTTCAAAATTAATGTATGGGGTGTAGAAACACCTCTTAGATCCCTGGATTCTTTAGAACAGCATATGCGCACACTAGAAAATGTTGTCATAGTATGACCGTGGTCTCTAAAAGACTGGAATTAATGTAAGAAGGAACTTTTTGAGACCTGGGGTCGGTTGGACAAATTTGTTCACACTAGCTTTCGGCAGTGAATCCATATTGGAGGAAATAAGGCCGGTAGGATGCTTGCCACTCTCCTCCATAATGAAATGCATGCTCCCCCTTTAATAGGGATCATTGATAAGTCAGGCATCAGGGCCTGTGCACAGCGAGGCATAGAAAGGGCGTTTGCCTCATACTTTGAGTCGCTCTATGCCAGCCCAGAACTTTGTTACACACAGACAAGGCTATGGTATCTTGAGGGGCTGGCGCCGCCTTCCCTGACTGGGGATAAAGGGGACAGTAAGGCCCCCCCCGTCCAGGGAGGAGAAAGTGTCTGCCATATGATCACTAAAGATAGCTAAAGCCCCAGGTAACAATGGCCTACCTGCGGAGTTATATCAGTGCAGAGCAGGCAGGATGGCTGTAAAACTTATGGAAGTCTATATGGTGGCATTGGAGAGGGGTGTAGTCCCAGACTTCATGCGGAAAGCCGTTGTGGTCATTCTCTCCAAGCCCAATAGGAACTCTGAGGAACTTGCCTCATATCAACCCCTTTCCATGCTTAATGTTGACATAAAGATCCTGAGTAAGGTCCTGGCAGAACACCTTTAGCCCCACATGCCCCCCTAATACATGAAGATCAGTGTGGATTTATCCCATGCAGCAATACCATCTGTAATCTGCGGAGACTTGCACTGGTCTGGCATTCTCTTACCTCCAAGAAGGATCCATATGCCCTGGCCTTATAGGATATATAAACAAGCATTTAATTCCTTGTCTTGGGATTGTCTAAGGGATGTCCTGAGCAGGGCGGGCATCAGGGACACCTTCATACAAAGGGCCAGACTACTATATGCATAACCCACTGCTAGGGTCTGAGTGGGTGGCACGGTTTCCAGTGCGGTACCCAGGAGGGATGCCCTTTATCTACCCTACTGTTCACTTTGGCTATGGCGCCCCTGGCTGCTCACCTCCAAATGGCTTTAGAGGGATGGGGCATACAGATTAGCGATCACACGCATGTGATCTCTCTGTACACAGATGATGCCCTACTCTATCTGTGACACCCTGAATAGTCAGTCTACATTCTACTAGCACTGCTGACAGAGTTGGGCGAAATCTCTGACTTTAATGTTAACTGAGCTAAATCTAGGCTATTCCCCATGGGAGCACTGGTCAATAAGCCATTGGAGTCCCTTCCTCTGACAGAAATCCCTTGGGTAATTGACAATGTAAGCTATTTAGAAATTAGGCTGTCCCATGCCGCACCTCATTTCGAGAACCTTAATATGGTGAGAGTACTGGAGAAACTGAAGTCCTCTGTACAATTCTGGAACACTCTACATCTGTCGCTAATGGGTAAAGTGGCACTAGTTGAAATGATTGTATTACCTTGCTGGCTACATATATTTCAAGAGACACTATACAAGATCCCCAGGAAGGTCTTCCCAGATCAGGATAAACTTATCAGTGAATTGCTGTGGGTGTCCCCGAGGTAGAGGGTAAGCCTATCAACATTTAAACGAGCCTGGAGTGGAAAGGGTCTTGAATTGCCCAATTTAGAATTATATGATCTTGTCGCACAGCTGCAGCATGCAGTACACTGGTTTGCTGATAGCATGAATTGGGAAACACGTCTATTGGTGGGCATCTACGGTGACCTTTCTCTACCTGAGCTCTTTATGAGAAACTCGGGAATCCAGGTTGGAGCCCCCACCGTGGTCTGGCATGTTCGTAGGACATGGGAACAAGCCGTTTAAGGGATGCTGTGATGGTCATCTTTGCCTGTTACATGCCTGTCACAACAAGCATTTATCAAATCAAAATCAGGACGAACTGTTCCTATGTTATACAACTAATGTGGCAATATCACTATGTGTTTTCCTTTTCACCAGAATTTGTCACTTTAATTATGAGAAGCTCCTTGGATCTGAAACCAAAAAGGGGCCCCACAACAATTTCAGCTCTGGGCCCCATAAGTGTCTAACATGCATGACATCTATAATCACTACCTAGAGGCCATACAAATGATATAAATGTGTTATAGTTAGCGTTATATTATCATGTCATATTAAACAGAAACATGGTAAAGGTACTTGTAGTAGGTTTAACTTAAAATAATAACTAACATGATAGATGTGCTATCCTTGGTGTGGTTCCCCCCTAGCGTTTTGCCTTCAGACCTCCTGTTTTTGCTGACTTTGTTTTTGCTGCCCTTAGGACTCTGCCCCCTTTACCACTGCTAAAGTCCTTGTGCCTACTCCTTGAAACATGTTAGATTGCCTTATACCCAAAGGGCATATTTAGCTTATTTTTACGTCCCTAGTAGAGTGGTGCTACCTGTGCCCAGGGACTAAATTAAATGCTGACAGTGAGCCTGCAGTACTGATTGTGCGACCCACTTAAGTAGCCCTTCAAACATGTCTTAGGCCTTCCATTGCAGCCTGTGTGTGGGGGGGTTTAAACTGCTGTTTTGACCTAGCAAAATACCCTTTTGCTGGCCTCAACCTTCCTTTTTAATACATACAAGTCACCCTCAAAGAAGGCCCCAGACAACTCAGAGGGCAGGGTGCAATGTATGTAAAATGTAGGACATGCACTTTTAAGTTCTACATGTTCTGGTAGTGAAAACTCTTACATTTGTTTTTCACCACTGCAAGGCCAGGCTCTCCCAAATGGTTACAACTGGAGTTACCTAATTATATTTTATAAGTATAATTTCCAAATGGGAACAGGTAATCAGTTCATGTCTGGTGTCTTTGAAATTGTAATGAAAACATCTAACTTATGGTAAAGTTGGATTTTAAATTATAATAGTGAAAACGCCACTTTTAGAAAGTTGGCATTTTATTGTCTTAGCCATTTGGTGCCTGCAGCCTGCCTCTGGGTCACATGACTGGGTGCAGCTGAGAGTTGGGCTTTGTGTATTCCTCCTAGACAGCCACACACAATTGGGAGCTTAGGTGTGACTGTATCAGCCATCACTGGCAGGCTGAGAGGGAGGAGCTATACCCAGCCCCACTTACACTTTAAAAAACTGTGTGCTGCTTCCACACAAAGGGCTGCATACCCCCTGTAGTTAGTCTGGAGTCAGCGCCAGGAAGGCCTGAGCACTTCAAAGGTATTCATCTAGAAACTTCTCCCCACTTCAAAGGCATGATTGGGTATAAATACTGGACCTCAGATACCACCTCTTCAGTACACCTTTGGACCTGTCGATATTCTGCCAGGAAGGACTGCTGTGCTGCTGAAATGACTGCCACTTTGCTGGACTGCTACTCTAAAGGACTGCTGCCCTGCTGTCTTTTTGCCTGGGTTTAAAGGACTTGACCTGCATCTCTTCAACTCAGAGCTTCAAGTGACTCCAAGGCTTAGGTGGCTGGCATGCTGATCTGAAACCCACCAGACCACAACAGGATTCCAATGAGCTTGCACCTTCGCCTGGACTCTGCCAACTGTGAGTCTACCCTGCCAAGTGGTGCCACCCCAGTCCTGGTCCCTTGGAAGTGGGCTTAACCCCTTCGCTGCCAGGCCTTTTCCCCCTCCTGTGCCAGGCCTTTTTTTGCCTATTTGGGGCAGTTCGCGCTTAGGCCCTCATAACTTTTTGTCCACATAAGCTAACCAAGCCAAATTTGCATCCTTTTTTTCAAACATCCTAGGGATTCTAGAGGTACCCAGACTTTGTGGGTTCCCTTGAAGGAGGCCAAGAAATTGGCCAAAATACAGTGAAAATTTCGTTTTTTTCAAAAAAATTGGAAAAAGTGGCTGCAGAAGAAGGCTTGTGGTTTTTCCCCTGAAAATGGCATCAACAAAGGGTTTGCGGTGCTAAACTCAGCAGCTTCCCAGCTTTCAGGAACAGGCAGACTAGAATCAGAAAACCCAATTTTTCAACACAATGTTGGCATTTTACTGGGACATACCCCATTTTTGCAATTTTTTGTGCTTTCAGCCTCCTTCCAGTCAGTGACAGAAATGGGCATGAAACCAATGCTGGATCCCAGAAACCTAAACATTTCTGAAAAGTAGACAAAATTCTGAATTCAGCAAGGGGTCATTTGTGTAGATCCTACAAGGGTTTCCTACAGAAAATAACAACTGAAAAAGAAGAATATTGAAATTGAGGTGAAAAAAACATAAATGTTTCTCTACGTTTTACTCAGTAACTTTTCCCTGCAATGTCAGATTATCGAAAGCAATATACCGTTACGTCTGCTGGACTCCTCTGGTTGCGGGGATATATAGGGCTTGTAGGTTCATCAAGAACCCAAGGAACCCAGAGACAATAAATGAGCTGCACCCTGACGTGCGTTTTCATTCTATACCGGGTATACAGCAATTCATTTGCTGAAATATAAAGAGTAAAAAATTGCTATCAAGAAAACCTTTGTATTTCCAAAAAGGGCACAAGATAAGGTGTTGAGGAGCAGTGGTTATTTGCACATATCTGAATTCCGGGGTGACCAAACTAGCATGTGAATTACAGGGCATTTCTCAAATAGATGTCTTTTTTACACACTCTCCTATATTTGGAAGGAAAAAATGTAGAGAAAGACAAGGGGCAATAACACTTGTTTTGCTAATCTATGTTCCCCCAAGTCTCCCGATAAAAATGATACCTCACTTGCGTGGGTAGGCCTAGCTCCAGCGACAGGAAACGCCCCAAAACGCAACGTGGACACATCCAAAATTTTGGAAGAAAACAGAGGTGTTTTTTGCGAAGTGCCTACCTGTAGATTTTGGCCTCTAGCTCAGCCGGCACCTAGGGAAACCTACCAAACCTGTGCCTTTCTGAAAACTAGAGACCTAGGGGAATCCAAGGAGGGGTGACTTGTGGGGCTCGGACCAGGTTCTGTTACCCAGAATCCTTTGCAAACCTCAAAATTTGGCTAAAAAAAACACATGTTCCTCACATTTCTGTGGCAGAAAGTTCTGGAATCTGAGAGGAGCCACAAATTTCCTTCCACCCAGCGTTCCCCCAAGTCTCCCGATAAAAATGATACCTCACTTGCGTGGGTAGGCCTAGCGCCAGCGACAGGAAACGCCCCAAAGCGCAACGTGGACACATCCAAAATTTTGGAAGAAAACAGAGGTGTTTTTTGCGAAGTGCCTACCTGTAGATTTTGGCCTCTAGCTCAGCCGGCACCTAGGGAAACCTACCAAACCTGTGCATTTCTGACAACTAGAGACCTAGGGGAATCCAAGATGGGGTGACTTGTGGGGCTCGGACCAGGTTCTGTTACCCAGAATCCTTTGCAAACCTCAAAATTTGGCTAAAAAAACACATGTTCCTCACATTTCTGTGGCAGAAAGTTCTGGAATCTGAGAGGAGCCACAAATTTCCTTCCACCCAGCGTTCCCCCAAGTCTCCCGATAAACATGATACCTCACTTGCGTGGGTAGGCCTAGCGCCGGCGACAGGAAACACCCCAAAGCGCAACGTGGACACGTCCAAAATTTTGGAAGAAAACAGAGGTGTTTTTTGCGAAGTGCCTACCTGTAGATTTTGGCCTCTAGCTCAGCCGGCACCTAGGGAAACCTACCAAACCTGTGCATTTCTGAAAACTAGAGACCTAGGGGAATCCAAGATGGGGTGACTTGCGGGGCTCGGACCAGGTTCTGTTACCCAGAATCCTTTGCAAACCTCAAAATTTGGCTAAAAAAACACATGTTCCTCACATTTCTGTGGCAGAAAGTTCTGGAATCTGAGAGGAGCCAAAAATTTCCTTCCACCCAGCGTTCCCCCAAGTCTCCCGATAAAAATGATACCTCACTTGCGTGGGTAGGCATAGCGCCAGCGACAGGAAACACCCCAAAGCGCAACGTGGACACATCCAAAATTATGGAAGAAAACAGAGGTGTTTTTTGCGAAGTGCCTACCTGTAGATTTTGGCCTCTAGCTAAGCCGGCACCTAGGGAAACCTACCAAACCTGTGCATTTCTGAAAACTAGAGACCTAGGGGAATCCAAGGAGGGGTGACTTGCGGGGCTCGGACCAGGTTCTGTTACCCAGAATCCTTTGCAAACCTCAAAATTTGGCTAAAAAAACACATGTTCCTCACATTTCTGTGGCAAACAGTTCTGGAATCTGAGAGGAGCCACAAATATCCTTCCACCCAGCGTTCCCCCAAGTCTCCCGATAAAAATGATACCTCACTTGCGTAGGTAGGCCTAGCGCCGGCGACAGGAAACACCCCAAAGCGCAACGTGGACACATCCAAAATTTTGGAAGAAAACAGAGGTGTTTTTTGCGAAGTGCCTACCTGTAGATTTTGGCCTCTAGCTCAGCCGGCACCTAGGGAAACCTACCAAACCTGTGCATTTCTGAAAACTAGAGACCTAGGGGAATCCAAGATGGGGTGACTTGCGGGGCTCGGACCAGGTTCTGTTACCCAGAATCCTTTGCAAACCTCAAAATTTGGCTAAAAAAACACATGTTCCTCACATTTCTGTGGCAGAAAGTTCTGGAATCTGAGAGGAGCCACAAATTTCCTTCCACCCAGCGTTCCCCCAAGTCTCCCGATAACAATGATACCTCACTTGCGTGGGTAGGCCTAGCGCCGGCGACAGGAAACACCCTAAAGCGCAACGTGGACACATCCAAAATTTTGGAAGAAAACAGAGGTGTTTTTTGCGAAGTGCCTACCCGTAGATTTTGGCCTCTAGCTCAGCCGGCACCTAGGGAAACCGACCAAACCTGTGCATTTCTGAAAACTAGAGACCTAGGGGAATCCAAGGAGGGGTGACTTGCGGGGCTTGGACCAGGTTCTGTTACCCAGAATCCTTTGCAAACCTCAAAATTTGGCTAAAAAAACACATGTTCCTCACATTTCTGTGGCAGAAAGTTCTGGAATCTGAGAGGAGCCACAAATTTCCTTCCACCCAGCGTTCCCCCAAGTCTCCTGATAAAAATGATACCTCACTTGCGTGGGTAGGCCTAGCGCCAGCGACAGGAAAGGCCCCAAAGCGCAACGTGGACACATCCAAAATTTTGGAAGAAAACAGAGGTGTTTTTTGCGAAGTGCCTACCTGTAGATTTTGGCCTTTAGCTCAGCCGGCACCTAGGGAAACCTACCAAACCTGTGCATTTCTGAAAACTAGAGACCTAGGGGAATCCAAGGAGGGGTGACTTGTGGGGCTCGGACCAGGTTCTGTTACCCAGAATCCTTTGCAAACCTCAAAATTTGGCTAAAAAAAACACATGTTCCTCACATTTCTGTGGCAGAAAGTTCTGGAATCTGAGAGGAGCCACACATTTTCTTCCACCCAGCGTTCCCCCAAGTCTCCCGATAAAAATGATACCTCACTTGCGTGGGTAGGCCTAGCGCCAGCGACACGAAACACCCCAAAGCGCAACGTGGACACATCCAAAATTATGGAAGAAAACAGAGGTGTTTTTTGTGAAGTGCCTACCTGTAGATTTTGGCCTCTAGCTAAGCCGGCACCTAGGGAAACCTACCAAACCTGTGCATTTCTGAAAACTAGAGACCTAGGGGAATCCAAGGAGGGGTGACTTGCGGGGTTCGGACCAGGTTCTGTTACCCAGAATCCTTTGCAAACCTAAAAATTTGGCTAAAAAAACACATGTTCCTCACATTTCTGTGGCAGAAAGTTCTGGAATCTGAGAGGAGCCACAAATTTCCTTCCACCCAGCGTTCCCCCAAGTCTCCCGATAAAAATGATACCTCACTTGCGTAGGTAGGCCTAGCGCCGGCGACAGGAAACACCCCAAAGCGCAACGTGGACACGTCCAAAATTTTGGAAGAAAACAGAGGTGTTTTTTGCGAAGTGCCTACCTGTAGATTTAGGCCTCTAGCTCAGCCGGCACCTAGGGAAACCTACCAAACCTGTGCATTTCTGAAAACTAGAGAGCTAGGGGAATCCAAGATGGGGTGACTTGCGGGGCTCAGACCAGGTGCTGTTACCCAGAATCCTTTGCAAACCTCAAAATTTGGCTAAAAAAACACATGTTCCTCACATTTCTGTGGCAGAAAGTTCTGGAATCTGAGAGGAGCCACAAATTTCCTTCCACCCAGCGTTCCCCCAAGTCTCCCGATAAAAATGATACCTCACTTGCGTGGGTAGGCCTAGCGCCGGCGACAGGAAACACCCCAAAGCGCAACGTGGACACATCCAAAATTTTGGAAGAAAACAGAGGTGTTTTTTGCGAAGTGCCTACCTGTAGATTTTGGCCTCTAGCTCAGCCGGCACCTAGGGAAACCTACCAGACCTGTGCATTTCTGAAAACTAGAGACCTAGGGGAATCCAAGATGGGGTGACTTGCGGGGCTCGGACCAGGTTCTGTTACCCAGAATCCTTTGCAAACCTCAAAATTTGGCTAAAAAAACACATGTTCCTCACATTTCTGTGGCAGAAAGTTCTGGAATCTGAGAGGAGCCACAAATGTCCTTCCACCCAGCGTTCCCCCAAGTCTCCCGATAAAAATGATACCTCACTTGCGTGGGTAGGCCTAGCGCCGGCGACAGGAAACACCCCAAAGCGCAACGTGGACACATCCAAAATTTTTGAAGAAAACAGAGGTGTTTTTTGCGAAGTGCCTACCTGTAGATTTTGGCCTCTAGCTCAGCCGGCACCTAGGGAAACCTACCAAACCTGTGCATTTCTGAAAACTAGAGACCTAGGGGAATCCAAGGAGGGGTGACTTGCGGGGCTTGGACCAGGTTCTGTTACCCAGAATCCTTTGCAAACCTCAAAATTTGGCTAAAAAAACACATGTTCCTCACATTTCTGTGGCAGAAAGTTCTGGAATCTGAGAGGAGCCACAAATTTCCTTCCACCCAGCGTTCCCCCAAGTCTCCCGATAAAAATGATACCTCACTTGCGTGGGTAGGCCTAGCGCCAGCGACAGGAAAGGCCCCAAAGCGCAACGTGGACACATCCAAAATTTTGGAAGAAAACAGAGGTGTTTTTTGCGAAGTGCCTACCTGTAGATTTTGGCCTTTAGCTCAGCCGGCACCTAGGGAAACCTACCAAACCTGTGCATTTCTGAAAACTAGAGACCTAGGGGAATCCAAGGAGGGGTGACTTGTGGGGCTCGGACCAGGTTCTGTTACCCAGAATCCTTTGCAAACCTCAAAATTTGGCTAAAAAAAACACATGTTCCTCACATTTCTGTGGCAGAAAGTTCTGGAATCTGAGAGGAGCCACACATTTTCTTCCACCCAGCGTTCCCCCAAGTCTCCCGATAAAAATGATACCTCACTTGCGTGGGTAGGCCTAGCGCCAGCGACACAAAACACCCCAAAGCGCAACGTGGATACATCCAAAATTATGGAAGAAAACAGAGGTGTTTTTTGCGAAGTGCCTACCTGTAGATTTTGGCCTCTAGCTAAGCCGGCACCTAGGGAAACCTACCAAACCTGTGCATTTCTGAAAACTAGAGACCTAGGGGAATCCAAGGAGGGGTGACTTGCGGGGTTCGGACCAGGTTCTGTTACCCAGAATCCTTTGCAAACCTCAAAATTTGGCTAAAAAAACACATGTTCCTCACATTTCTGTGGCAGAAAGTTCTGGAATCTGAGAGGAGCCACAAATTTCCTTCCACCCAGCGTTCCCCCAAGTCTCCCGATAAAAATGATACCTCACTTGCGTAGGTAGGCCTAGCGCCGGCGACAGCAAACACCCCAAAGCGCAACGTGGACACGTCCAAAATTTTGGAAGAAAACAGAGGTGTTTTTTGCGAAGTGCCTACCTGTAGATTTAGGCCTCTAGCTCAGCCGGCACCTAGGGAAACCTACCAAACCTGTGC